>NW_012267299.1:2949650-3091002 GCF_000151885.1 Dipodomys ordii
GTGTGTGTGTGTGTGTGTGTGTGTACCACATTTTCTTGATCCATTCATCTACTGAAGGGCATCTGGGTTGGTTCCATATCTTAGCTATGGTGAATAATGCTGCAATAAACTATGCTTATTAGCTATGGTGATAATGCTGCTGGTAGCTTTAGTATGGCCTTGTTTGCGTAAATGCCCAAAAGTGGGATTGCTGGGTCATGGGAGAGCTCTATGTGGACTCTTTTGAGGAACCTCCATACTGCTTTCCAAAGTGGTTGAACAAGTTTACACTCCACCAGTAGGGTTCTCTTTTGGCCACGTCCCCTCCAGCATCTGTTGTTCTTAGAGTTCTTGATTATAGCCATTCTAACTGGGGTGAGTTGGAATCACAATGTTGTTTTCATTTACATTTCTTTTATGGCTAGAGAGGTTGAGCATTTCTTCATGTGTCTATTGGCCATCCTTCTTTCCTCTTCAGAGAAGTTTCTCTTTAAGTCTTTAGCCCATTTATTAATCGGGCAGTTGTTTGAGGATTTGTTGTTGGCGGATTTAATTTTTTGAGTTTGAAGTATATTTTAGATACAAGGCCCTTGTCCACTGTATGGCTAGTGAAGATCTTCCTCCTCCCAATCCATGGGCTTTCTATTGATCTTGCTAGCTATGTCCTTTGCCATGCAGAAGCTCTACAGTTTCATGCAATCCCATTTGTCCAACCTTTCTTTGATTTGTTGTGTTTCTGGGTCTCTTAAGAAAATTTTGGCCTGTGCCAACAACTTGATATCTAATTGTAAAGTTTTGTTCATGGAAGCGTGTAAGAACACACTCATATCCAGGCATGGTAATAATACCACTTGTAATAACAGCTACTTGGGAGGCAGAGGTAGAGGATCAAGATTCAAGGCTGATCAGGGCAAAAGCATTGGGAGTATGGTTCAAGTAAGTAGAGCACTTGCCTAGCAAGGCCAACCTCAAGTACAAATTCTAGAATTATAAAAATTCTAGAAATATAAAGCCTCTCTTAATTACATGCATTTATTTATAAATTTTATACAAGACAGAGATACAAAAACACAGAAATAAAAGTACTAATTATTTTCTTGTCAAAAAAAAAAGGTTTCTCTAGACAACATAGCTTTTTTTCCCCCCTCAGTGATGGGGTTTGAACTCAGGGCCTGAGCGTTGTCCCTGAGCTTTTTCACTCAAGTCTAGCATTCTACCACTGTGAGCCACAGCAACACTTCAGGTTTTCTGTTGCTTAGTTGGAGATGAGAGTCTCATAAACTTTCCTGCACTGGGTGACCTCAAACCATATCCTCAGATCTCAGCTTCCTGAATAGCTAGGATTACAGGCGTGAGCCACCAGCATCCAGCAACAACATAGATTTCGTTAAGCACCTGGCTTCGGTGACCTTTATTTAATTTTGTCCACCTATCCAAACATTTTCCTAAACCTGGACATACTTTCCAACCTTAGGGATGAATACAAAATTGAACTTTATAAGCATGAATCATGACAATTTGCTTTGTTCCTAAAACTAGGAGCAACTAGCATGAGAATGGACCAAGGTCAAGAAGATATGCCCTGAAACATGCTTTCTGAATATCCACTTACTTGCTCTTGCTTATAAAGATAGTGGAACTGCACAACTTCAGCAGCTAATTATTGCTGTTTTGTAGCATAAGTGACAAAATTCAGGCTTCAAGCTGTCTTTTCCATCATACAAAACAAACCAACCCCATCTTTGGGGCTTCTAAGCTCTTTGACTTAATAACAAAATTTCTAACTTCTGCTACTTCTTTTTCTTTCTTCTTTCTTTTCCTTCCTCCTCTTTCCTTTCCTTTCACTTCCTTCTTTCCTTTTGTTCATTCCATTTCCTTCTCTTTCTGTCCCTGCCTCCCTCCCTCTGTTTTCTTTCCCTCCATCTGTTTGTTTGTTTAGGCTGGCCTCAACTTCACAATCCTTATTCTTCCATGCTGGGTTACATAGATAAATGGGACCTGATTCTCATCATATACCATGCCCAGTCAGTTTTGACTTTTCTATTCCTCTCAGCTTAATGATGGAGTAGTCAGAAGCTTGTCTTACAAGCCCAAGATATTTTTATTGAATGCTTTGGTAAAGACTCAGGTCTGATCTTCATCTGCTGAATCATGGTTGAGATAAAGCACCTGGCTTTATTAGTTGATTGTGTTTGCATATTTTCTTCTAGTTCTTTGCTAATTCCTATGATTACCTTGCCAAAAAAAAGTTTTTTTCAAATTAGGTTTTTGTTTTTAAATATCTCACTGGAACCTTTCCTGTAAAAGCTGGATTTCCTTGATATAGTATGCGGTAGATGCACTTACTAGAACATGGACATCTGGACAGAATCATGACTGCATCCACAGTTGAACTTCCTCTTTGGGAACCACACAGCTTCCCATCCATGGGGTGTGTGAGATGCCTGTGATCAGATGCCCTACCCAGCCCAGGCTTGCTGCTGTAACAGCTTAGGGGCTTGTGGTGCTTGCCAGGTATTAATCAAGACAAAAGCTCTACTTAGAGCAGATGTTCATTATCTAAGGATGGGTAGGGCACAATGGAGAGAATTACAGCCCTGTATGCTTTTGTAGAGTTTAGTTCCCTCCCCTCTGCCCTCCTGTCCTCTTTCTAGACTCAGAAAAAGCCTGAAGTGGCATTGATGCTCAACTGTTAAGAGTGCTAGCCTTGTGCAAAAGCAGCTCAGGGACAGTGTCCAGGCCCTGAGTTCAAGCCCCAGGATCTGCAGGAGAAAAAGATAGGGAGAGAGTGAGAAGAGAAGAGAGGAGAGAGAGAGAGAGCCCCAGTCTCATGGTTTTCCTGCCCTGGCTGGCTTCAAACTGTGGTCTGCAGATCTCAGCCTCCTGAATAGCTAGGATTACAACTGTGAGCTACTGATGCCTGGCTTCTACTGATTTATGAGAAAGTTCCGTTTTCCTGATTGAGTCATAGAGGAATATTATTTTAACCATGTATCTAGGGACATTTTCTCATTTGAGATTTTGCTTTTTAAGTTTCAAAGGTATCCTCTTATTATCATCATTATTATTATTATCATCATTGTCATCATCATCATCATTATTCCTGGGACTTGAATATTAGGATTGGCACTGTTCCTAAGCTTCTTTTGCTCAAGACTAGTGCTCTACCACCTTAGCTACAGTTCCACTTCCGGCTTCTTTTTGGTAGTTTATTGGAGATGAGTTCCACAAAATTTCCTGCTGGCTTCAGATCACGAGTCTCAGATCTCAGCCACCTCAATAACTAGGATTTCAGGTTTGAGCCACCGGTGCCCCACAGATATCCTTGCTTATATAGGTAACTTCATGTACTGTTTCTGATATATGAATTCTCAGAGAATGTCCCCTTCACTGGACTGAAAGATAAGCTGAACCTGAAGCTCAGCAGCCTGTGTCTGTAGGGGATATCCCCTTTACTGGCATCAAAGTGATGCAGATATGCCCATGGGGCTTATGGGTAGGCCTTTCAGCTCCTATGAGGTCATTTATTATGACCTCAGCAACTGGTGTTGTTGGAAACACACCAAAAAGTTCAGCTAGTGGTTTCAATCAAGTCAGCTGGAATGCACTCATTGCCAGGTGATCGGCTGTTAGGATGTGTGTACATTCTCTTTCTCAGATGTGGTGTTATGAAGGACATTTTTGGATGGGGTGTTTGAAGGTATTTAGAGCAGCCTACCCAAGAAGATGTCTAGGGACTGATGTGACGTGTTCTATGCTCTCCAGTGTGTAAATATTATAGGGTGAGATGCCAGGGTCTCATGTGTGGAGTGTACTTGAATATTTCCAAATTCTCTCGGTATTTGGAAATCATTTAATTAGAAAAGTACTTTTGCTTTGACTTCAGACATGAGTGAGTCAGAATCTGGAATAATTTCTAGTTTTAGATGGTCTCTTTCTCCTTTCTAATAAGTATTTATGGGCTCATCTATGCAGAAAGTATTTAGCTAAACTTTTACCTTAATTTGAAGGTCAAGATAGAGATGTTTTCTGAAAGCTTTTAGGAGTACTTGCTCTGTTTCATGGCATATCACATTTCTAAAGTGACTTGTGATCATTTTGATGGAAAATATGAATAAAAGAAATAGGAACAGATGTGGGCTTAAGATAGTTTATCTCCTGAGCTTCTTGCCTGTCAGTGTTTAGTACCTTTACCAGATCTGGTTTATTTATACTACAGAAGGAAGTAAAAGCTCCTGTTACCATGTATAGGTATGAGTGTGTACATATAAGATAGATAGATGATAGATAGATAGATAAAATATGCTTCCTGATTTTAATACAGGGTGATAGTTTATTTTTAAATAATGAGATAGTAATAAAAATTCCTTAGATAGCATAAAGTTCTTAGACTCAGTAGCTTGACTCTTTCTTTCCTGGATTTTAGAGCCTATAGTCTAAGGTGACTTAGCATGTAAAAGACAGTAGAAATTAAACAAGAGGATAGGTTTGTCCACTCTTTGATATTTCAGGAATTAGCGTTCTAGGTAGCATTTTATTGATCAGATAAATAATATGTGAAAATCCATTATCCATATTGGAACCTTAAATATGCATAACTATCCCTGTGGATATTTCCATCTCCCAGCTGTATATGACTGTTTAAATTAATTAAAGCTGAGTAAAAAAAAAAATTGAGTTCAGTTCTTCCAAGGTACCAGCCACATGTTAAGTGCTCAGTAGTTAACTTGTTGTTAATGGCTACCGTATCAGACAACTCTGAATGTTTCCACCATTCACAAAGCTCTGCAGGACAGCACTGAGCTTGTGGAATTCACTCTTCTCTTCACACTGTAAAGGGTTGCTTGATTTTGAACTATGTTTTGGCATCCTTTGCAGAGTGCTGAAATAAAGTAATAGGAAGACTAGCTTGTGTAGCTAAGCATCTCTATACTTCTGTTTTCTTTTATATTCCACTCTACGCTATATTCATCCAGTTCTGGGTTTTGGGGCTCCCTCACCATTTATTTTGGCATTCATATCTAGTCATGATAGAAATAGCATTCCTCATTAACCTTTTAAAAGTGTTCACTGGCCTTTTGTGTCTTTTTTTCACCCAGCATATTTTCAAGATTCATTCACATTGTATCATATATATGTACATTTCATGTTCCTTTCTAGGTCAAAGAATAGACTATGGATATATACTTGTGTATATCATAAGCATTGAAAGGAAATTAATTTCTATTTTTATTGTGAATAGCTATAAGCATTCATATACAAATTTTTCTACAGGCATGTGTTTCTAGTTGAGAATGTATCTGATAGTAAAATTGCTGACTCACATGGTAATTCTATCTTTAATATTTTTAAGAACCTGCCAAACTTTTCAAGGTGACTGTACATTTTCCATTGCTACCAGCAGTAAATAAAGGGTCTTAATTCTTCACCTTCTCAACAACACTTTTTATTGCTTGTTTTTTAGTATAGCTCTCCTAGTGGGTACAAGATATCTTGCTGAGATAAGAACTTATATTTTCCTAATTACTAATGATGTTGAGCATTTTTCATGTGTTTACTAACCATATGTATATCTTTACTAGAGAAGTGTCTCTTTGACTCCTTGTCTTTTAATTATTGACTTTTTTTGTGCCAGTCCTGCAACTCGAACTCAGGTCCTGGGCACTGTCCCTGAGCTTTTGCTCAAGGCTAGTACTCCACCACTTGAGCTATAACTCCATTTCTGTGTTTTCTTTTGATAGTTAATTGGAGGTAAGAGACTCAGACATTCCTGCCTAGTCTGGGTTTGAACCACATCCTTAGATCTCCACCTCCTGGGTAGCTAGGATTAGAGGTGTGAGCCACCTGTTGACTTTTTTTTTTTTTTGATCAGTCATGAGGCTTGAACTCTGAACCTGGGTGCTGTCCTGAGCGCTTCAGCTCAAGGCGAGTGCTCTACCACTTGAGCTACCGCGCCACTTCTGGTTTTCTGGTGGTTTATTGGAGATGCGAGTCTCATGGACTTTCTTGGCTAGGCTGGCTTTGAACTGTGATCCTCAGATCTCAACCTCCTGAGTAGCTAGGATTACAGACATGAGCTACCAGCACCCAGCTGGTCTATGATATTTTTGTGTATGTGGGGGGGGTGACTATTAAATTAGACTAGCCTCGAACTCCTGATACTGCTTCTGCTTCCCAAGTGCTAGAATTTTTTAGCATGATTAGATGTAGAGATCCAGCCTCACAACTGTTTGGCTCGGCACCATTTGTTATAAGGATTGTTTCTGGATTTTGTTTTATGTTCTCATTTTACTGTTGGCACTCTGCCCCCTCCCCAAATCAGTTGACTGTAAATGAAAGGATTACTTTTTAGACCCCAGATTATGTTCCACTGGCCTGTATGTTTATCCTGTGTTATAGTATACAGTTATCTTCACTGTTGTTTCGTAATAACTTTAAAGATGGGGAAAAAATCCTCCAACTTTTGTCTTTTTATGACTGTACTCGTTATTCTTGTGCCTTTGCATTTTCATATGACTTTTTTAAGGCTAGATTGTCTGTTTCTTTGTTTAAATAAGGCTGTCGGGAGTTTTAGAAGGATTGTGCCGAATATATAGGTAATATGAGGAATATTTCCACTTTTACAATATTAAATTTTCAGTTATAGATAGGAGGTACCTCGCCATTTGTTTTGATTACCTGTAATTCTCTTGGCTCCCCAAGGTATTCCATGGTTTTCAGTATATATGTCTTATACTACAGTTGTTAGGTTACTCCTAAATATTCTTGTTGTAATTGAAATGTATTTCTAATTGGAACTTATTAGCATTTTTCCTTCACTTATAGATTGTACACTATGTGTCTGTAGAAAAACATTTGGTTTTGTACATTGATCTTATATCCCATAGCTTTACCAGTCATTGCAATAGATGTTATAACAGTGTATACTGCACTGTGACTTAAAGGATTTTTTTTCCTTCATTTTCTAGGAATTGTGGCTCTAGGATACATCAATGAAGCTATAGATGAAGGGAATCCTTTTAAAACGCTAGAAACCTTGATGTTACCTACTGCTAAGATCAAAGATGTAGAACCAGGCCATGCGCAACACTACCAGGATGTTTTGTACCGAGCAAAATCACAGAAACTCACGGTAGGTTTTAGTGTGTTTGTTTCCCTTAAGAGTGTGGGCTGGGGGCTGGGATGTAGCTCAGTGGCAAAGCGCTTGCCTAGCAAGCGCAACGTCCTGGGTTCGATCCCCAGTACCAAAAGAGAAAAGACAAAAAAAATACAGTTAAAAAAAGAGTGTGGGGGAAGTGGTGCTGTGGCTCAAGTGGTAGAGCTCTTGAGCTGGAGAGCTGAGGAACAGCACCTAAGCCCAGAGTTCAAGCCCCCACAACTGACCCAAAAAAAAGAGTGTGGGCTGGGAAGGCAGTGGCAGGGGAAAGTTTCAATCATTTTTGTTAAATCTCACAAGCTCCTCAGTCCAACGAATCATAATGGAAGCCATCTAGCTATCTTTCTAGTGCCGACCCTTCAGGGCAAGCTGGCTGCAGAACTGATTTTTACTCAAAACTCAGTTGTAGGTAAGATCTTGTTTAGAGTCTCTTGGATATTCGCTGCGCATTTCTTGTGTGCATGGTGCGGTGTTCAACATCGGGTAGGAAGAAGGAAACATGGAGGCCACATGAATATCCTCTGTGGTTATTTTCATGGTGTTTAAGAACTTAGTGAGGAGGCAGTAGGCATTCTCATATAGAATGGTTGGAGAGCAGGGGAGAAGAGTGTGCAGCAAAGTTTTAGAGATAATTCAGACAAAGCTGGTGCCCATTGTGGTCTAGACTCTTAAGGGAAGTTTGGTGTGGAGGTAGAACAGGTACCTGAAGCAGGGAAGAAAGGATAGATGGGGTGGATAAGATCAACATGCAAGCAGGGCTCAGTGGGTACCAATGTGATTGAGTCTAGGCCTAGGAAGAGATTTAAATGGCTAGAGTCCTCTTGAAATGATTGTCATGATGTGGAACTATTTGTACTAGTAAGGAATCTACTGCTGCTGGGCACTGGTTGGTGTGATTGAGATTTGAACTCAGAGCTCCACGGGCTCTCAAGGCTGTCACTCTTACCATTTGAGCCACAGCTCCACTTCTGGCTCCACACAGCTAAACCTCCTCAGTGAAGGGGGCGGGGAGAGGGCGGAATTTGCTCCATGTGGTATCAGCTCATTCTCTGCATTTCCAGGTGCTCTACTTGGTAGACCTCTTCCTCAGCTAAGCCTTGGGGTGGTGTAGTCTCATGTAGAACATCCTGAGCCTGGGCAGCTCAGGTAAATGCAGGCCCGAGGTACAGCCAAGAAATAGGACAGTGAAGACTCAGCCCCAAGTCTCATGCCCTCATGTGCAGGGAAGGAACATGGGCCTTGTCCTCATTGTTCCCACTACCCACATAGAAAAGAGAAGACATTTGCTTTGGAATCAGACAGCATGCATCTCCTGACTACATGACCGTGGGCAAGGCACCTCATCTCTGTGTGTTCCCATCATGAAATTCTAAACGAGATTTTGTTACACAAAGACTGTTTCATACCTGAGTATTCATCTGCTTGGTGTGTAATTACTCTCTCTCTCCACAGAAAGGCTGCTTCTGAGTAGCCCACCCAGATAGCAAGCACTGAAATCCTGATTTTAACAGAATATAGTAAAGATGCCCTACTGGGGTTTTTTAGTTTTTTGTTTTGTTTTTTTTGGAATGACATAAACAGGCTGTTAAACTGCTGGCAGGGACAAAGTTAACAAGAACAAATGATCATTTAACCTCTGAATTCTGTATGTTTTAAAGCATTATGTTTATAACCTGGCTCTTCCCATCAGTGTCAGGAATGTACAAATGTCCTTTTCATTAAAACGTGAAATAAGCCATCTGTAGACATGGACAATGACAGCTATTATATATTGTCAATTGAAACCAGTAAAAAATGGTTATGATTTGCCCATGTTTTGTTCAGTCTTTTTGTTTAGCTGACTCCTCTGAAGTTCTTGGTGAGGAACCCTACTCTGAACTTCCTGACATAGTTTATTAGTAATAGTAATATTCTAGAACATACTAGCTCCTCCTTTACCTTTATTCCCCTCCCACACTCTTACCGCCTCCACCCCCCCCCCATGCTGTACCTACTTCAGGGTCTTTCTTTGGGTATTTCTGTGACTTCAGTTTCTGTAGTAGTAAACAGAAGCCATCCTGTAACATCCAATAAAGCAGTTCTTAGCATCTTCATTCCATCAGTGACTCCTTTTTCCACAGTATTTATAAAATCTCTCAGCATAACATCATAGCCAAATTCTGAGAAGTTCGGCTGGATTTTCTCAATTTTTAAAGATCCTTTTACACCTGCATTCTTAACTGTGGTCATTTCAAGAATTTAGTGCTCTCCTAATAACTTCTCTACCAATTTTTAAAAATTCATTCACCAAAGATTCCTGTGTTTGAGGCTGGAATGCCCCAAAGCAGAGCACAATGACCTCTTCAGCCATTCTTGTAGCACCAAGGACAAGTGTAGCTTTCCTTTTGTTCATTTGGACAGTTCTTGGCCCATCAGCCTTCAGACAGCTACTTTCATCCAGTTTTTCCTTTTCATCTTCACTGGTTGTAAAAATCTAACTGCTCAGTGATTAATTTGTTTTTCATTTGTGCGTTGTCACATTTTATCCTTCTAAAGCATGATATCACCTTAAATCATGAGGTTGAACATTTTCAAGATTTAGGCTGAATCCCTCTGCTCCAAACACCGCACCATCAGAAACCATACCCATATCTTCAAGCTGATTATTTCTTTTTTTGGGGGGGGTGTGCGGTCATGAGGTCTGAGCGCTGTCCCTCAGCTCTTTAGCTCAAGGCTAGCACTCTACCACTTGAGCCACAGCGCCACTTCTGGCTTTTATCTTTTTCTTTTTGCTTATGTGGTGCTGAGGAATCAAATCCAGGGCCTCATGCATGCAATGCAAGCGCTCTCTCCACTGAGCCACCTACCCAGCCCAAAGCTGGTTATTTCTATTGTTCCCAAAACCTAGAGTTTTGACTGCTACCTAAAGACCTAAACACCAACTTTAAATATATTCACAAATGAATATACCATCTGATGCTGGTGGCTCATACCTGCAGTCCTCTCTACTCAGGAGGCTAGGATTTGAGGATTGTGGTTTGAAGCCAGCCTATGCAAGAAAAGCCATGAGACTCTTATCTCCAGTAAAGTACTCAGTAAAAAGCTGGAAGTGGCACTGAGGCTCAAGTGTTAAAATGTAGCTTTGAGCAAAAGAAGCCCAGGGACATTGCCCAGGTCCAGAGTTCAAGCCCCAAGACTGGCTAAATAAATATGTGAGTGCACAAACACACACACACACACACACACACACACACACACACACACACACACACAGCTCATAACTGGGACTTTGGAACTGTCCCAATTTTATTAGCCATTGTTTTTCCATTTAGCCCCATTTTAACAGTCACAGATTCTGAAAACGATCTACACCTTGAAGCGTGGCCAAGGGCTTATAGTGAGCTCTGGCAATTTCAATAGCAAGTGTAACAGATTGGATGCTAGAAAAATTCTTTTCACTCAATAGAACATAGGTAACATGGAATTCACATTTTTGGCTATTTGATGCATTGCTAGAGTCTAGGGAAATATACCCTTGGGCTAACTTTATGGCTTCAGTAATGTCTAATTTATTGTTCAGTATTATCCCCTCCTGCATGAGAGCGACGAGGCCTGTCTTCCAACCTTTTCATTGCATCAGAAATGATGTTGCCAATTTCACTGTTGCTATTTGCAGAAATTGTAGGAACCTGAGCAGTTTCTTCAGGGATTGTGACAGGTTGAGGCTGCTGCTCAGGTTCAGCAATTACAGCATCAGCAGCTATTGTCACCTCTCCTGATTTCTCCTGGATTAGCACTTTTGCTAATCCTTCTAAAACAAAGCTCTTTGCAAGAGAGCGTACCAGCACAGAAGCAGTGGTGCCATCCCCAGCCTCTTCATCAGTTTTGGTGACATCTTGTTTACCTAGCTCCAGTATTTGTGTGTGTGTGTGTGTGTGTGTGTGTGTGTGTGTGTGTGTGTGCGTGCATGCATGCATGTGAATGTATACCCATGCATGTGTGCAAGTCTTGGGGCTTGAACTCAGGGCCTGGGTGCTTTCCCTGAGCTTTTTTGCTCAAGGCTAGTTCTACCACTTGAGCCAGAGCCGCACTTCCAACTTTTTCTGGATAGTTCATTGGAGATGAAACTCACAAACTTTCCTGCCTGGGCTGACTTCAGACTTCCATCCTCAGACCTCAGCCTCCTGAATAGCTAGAATTACAGGAGTAAGCCACCAGCGCTGGCCAACTCCAGTATTTTTATGTTTATCCTTTAAATCAGGGATGGGTAATAAATCCCAAAACATCATTCGGTATATAACAGGCCAGACATGTAATGCCTCTCGCTGGCTGCCCTACCCATGACCTGTCTGCCTGTATTGATAATTATGTATGACCCATAATGATGTTATAACTCCAGAACAGGATTCTTCACCCCTGCTTTGCATCTTTTGTTACTTTGTGACTTTGCTAACTCTGTTTGATAGCCATAGTTCTTCCACTAGGCCCCATTGTAACAGCTACAGCATCAGAAAAAGACCTATACCTGGAAACACTGATGTTCAGGCATCTGCACCAAGTGAGAGGTTGAGCCATTGCTCTGGATACTGGTCTCATCTGGCAAAGGACCGTAGGCAATCAAAGCATTTCTACAGGATGTCCACACAGCAAGGCAGGCCAATGTGTTATATTAATGTTGTTATATTAATGATAGTTTTGAATATGTACATCTTTGTGTGTGCCTGACGCCACATATTAGAATGTACCATCATGGACTCCTGTGGCTGCCGCCCAATTTGGGGTCAGTAACGTCTCTGGCACAAGTTTCTTACTACATCGCTGTTCTGCTCTCCTCACAGCTTATGGGGTTACTTGAGTGAGCCCAGTTCCACAAAGCCAAGGCCTTTCATGAGCTCAGTGTGGGTCTCCAGCAGAGCTTTTTAACCAAAGGAGCCCTCTGTGCACTCAGAGGGCTTCATGCTGTGACAGCTCTGGGCTGGCCAGCCGTCCTATGCGAAACAGCTATTGATGTGAATGGAGCATTAAATATGGAGTGTAGGCATCTGTGAGACCAGGAATCAACCCACTTTGTTGTTGGTGGTGGTGGTGGTTGTGGGACTTAAACTCTGGGTCTGGGTGCTATCCCTGAGCTCTTCAGCTCAAGGCAAGCGCTCTGCCACTTGAGCCACAGCACCACTTCTGGTTTTCTATGGTTTAGTGGAGATAAGAGTTTCACAAACTGCTGGGTGCCGGTAACTCACACCTGTAATCCTAGCTACTCAGGAGGCTGAGATCTGAGGATCAAGGTTCAAAGCCAGCCCAGGTAGGAAAGTCCGTGAAACTTTTATCTCTAATAAAAATCACCAGAAAACTGGAAGTTGTGCTGTAGCTCAAGTGGTAGAGTGCTAGCCTTGAGCTGAAGAGCTGAGGGACAGTGCCCAGGCCCAGAGTTCAAGCCCCACAACCGACCAAAAAAAAAAAAAACCCAGGAGTTTCACAACCTTTCCTGCCCAGTCTGGCTTTGAACCGTGATCCTCAGATCTCAGCCTCCTGAGTAGCTAGGATTACAGGTGTGAGCCACCAGCACCCGGAAATCAACCCACTTTTGACCAATAAAACTAAGGCTGGAGTTGTATTGGCCAATGTTAACAAATTTCAAATAATACAAGTCTAGAGAATACTTCATGTTTAGTTTAATTGCTATTTTTAAATGCAATTCACTTTCTCCATCATCATCATCATCATAATCATCATTATCATCATCGTGGTGAGGGTGGTCCTTGTGCATTCCAACCAAACACCACTGTACCACTGAGCTATATCTCCAGCTCTGAGCTATATCTCCAGCAAGGGGGGGGGCAGATGCACACGCATGCACTGGTCCTAGGTCCAGTCTCTCTGAACTTTTTTTTCAAGGATAGCACTCTATTGCTCCAGGCATAGCTCCGCTTCTAGATCTTTTGGTGTCATTTATTGGGGATAAAGAGTCTCCATGGACTTTGCTGCTGAGGCTGGTCTCAAACCAAAAGTCTCAGATCTCAACCTCTTGAGTAGTTAGGATTACAGGAGTAAGCCACCAGCAACCAACTGAGATGTTATTTTGTTTTAACTTCCCCACTAACCTTATAGATACATTCTTAGTAACTTTTTTGCATGTTTAACCAGCTGTCATCTTAAGTCATTCGAAAGATACTACCTTCTCAATTGAGTGGGCACCTGATTAGTCCCTTCATTTTAAAACTTCTCTCAGCCTTTTCTCAATGTGTTTATCCTTGGAGAAATCTGATTCTGTTTATTTGGCTGCGTCTTTGTGTTTTGTTTTTAAGCTTTGCTCTGTCACTCCTGGAAATTTCTAGTGTATTTACATGATGGTAGTTCTGCGCCTTTCCTTCCCAAAGTCACACCTTAGAAAATAACAGGAAAAACAATGGTGTTGCTAGTATTATCAATGCTAGACAAAGCTTATTCCACAGTACACAGCTACTAAAAGTCATAGTGAGGAACAGCTTCATAGAATTTATCAAAGACTGGGACCAAACCAGGCACCAGTAGCTCACACCTGTAATTCTAGCTACTCAGGAAGCTGAAATCTGAGAATCACAATTCAAAGCCAGCCCAGGCAGGACAGTCCATGGAGACTCTTGTCTCCAATTAAATACCAAAAACACTGGAAGTGGAGCTGTGGCTCAAGTGTCAAGGTGCTAGCCTTGAGCAAAACAGCTCGGCGATAGTGCATTGACCCTGGGTTCAGCACTAGGACCAGCACAAGAAAAAAAAGATTGAGACCAAATAAAAACTACACATTTAAAAGTATTAAGTATTTTTATTGTTTTGATGGCTGATAGAAAGAATATGGTTAAATGCTTGTATCTACAGTTTCTCTCTGCAATGTTTCATGTGTTAGGGTTTCCTCAACCCTATATATATTTACTAATAGCACCCCACCCTTAGCCACAAATTTTTTTCTCTTATTTGATCCTTCAGCTAAGAGAAATACAATTAACTGTAACTAAAAATTTATAAATGCCCTATTCCTCAGTAGAAAGAATAAGAAAGCTGGTTGGAGACATGTGTGTTATGTTTATGGGGGGAGGGATGGTAAATGTGTGTCCACGCATGTGTGTGCCAGTCCCTGGGGCTTGAATTCAGGGCCTGAGCACTCTCCCTGAGCTTTTTGTGCTCAAGGTGAGCGCTCTACCACTTCCAGCTTTTGGGGAATAGTTTATCAGAGATGAATTTCAAGGGCTTTCCTGGCTAGGCTGGCTTTGAACCTGGATTCTCAGATCTTATCCCCCTGAGTAAGCTAGAAATACAGGAGTGAGCCTGGGTGGGAATTTTTTTTGATTTTCAACTTCCAAATGACCTTATAGCTATAGTCTTAGCTGAACTTCCTTACCATTTTGCATGCTTAGCCAGAAATGCTGTCATACTATGTCACTCAGAAGATGTTTCCTTCTTTATATGAAGTGAATGGGCTTTCATGCTATTGGGGTTTTATCCTTTCATTCAGCCATGTAACATGCAAAGCATGGAGCGGAGCATTCAAAGAGCTTGAAAGCACATAGACCCAGTGTGGCCCCAAGAATTTCGTTGTACAGTCGACCCTCATTAGCCTTAGGGAACTGGATCCAGGATACCTGCCAATACTAAAATCCATGATGCTAATGTCCTTTGTATAAAATGGTATATAGTACTAATACATCTTCTCTCCACATCCTTCCATAGACTTTAAATCACTTCTGGATTTTTTTTCTTTCTTTCTTTCTTTTTTTCTTTTTGGTCAGTCATAGAGCTGGAACTCTGGGTCTGGGCACTGTCCCTGAGCTCTTCAGCTCAAGGCTAGCACTTTTACCACTTGAGCCACAGTGCCACTTTCAGTTTTCTGGTGGTTAATTGGAGATAAGAGTCTCATGGACTGTCCTGCCCAGGCTGGGTTTGAACCGCGATCTTCAGATCTCAGCCTCCTGTGTAGCTAGGATTATAGGCACTTCTGGATTTCTTAAAACAGCTGATACATTATAAATGCTGGGTAAATAGTTGTGGTGTTTTTACTCTATTGTTTAAAGAGCACTGTTGTTTGTGGAATAGTGGCAAGAAATAAATACATATTCAATACAGAAGTACTTTTGAAGTTGGCTGTTTCTGTACATGTGGAACTTGTAGAAAAAACTGAATACATCATACTTACTTGTTTATGGAATGAATATTTGTATGTAAATTTGTATGTAAAAAGTATAAGAAAGTGCTTTGGAAGTTCAGATGAGAAAAACGACACTTTCAGCATGATAATCAGGGAAGAACAATCCTTCAAGACTTCAGGAGATGAATAGGCAAAAATGTTTGAACCCACATTTGCAGGAGCAGAGATAAAAAGGCAGAGATAGAGGGGTTTGGCTGGGGCTTATTCACTGAGGCACACAGAAAGTCCCATCAGAAAGTTAGCCCTGCTAACTTTCCAGAAGCAGTGGAGAGTCTGTAGATGATTTTGGTATATTAAAACTTTTGTCTCACCAGATGCCAATGGCTCACTGTAATTCTAGCTACTTAGGAGATGAGATCTGAAGATCGAGGTTTAAAGCCAATCCAAAGCCACTCCAAAAAACAACAGCAAGTGGAGATGTGGTTCAAGTGGTAGAGTACCCAAGCCCTGAGTTCAAAACCACAATACTGGCACAACACACACACACACACACACAAAACTAGGGTCTAAGGAGGGTTGGCCTGGCATGATCTGTGAAATAGAAGAAAAGCTAGCAATAAGGGGAATGGTTAAAAGACAGAAGTACATGTACTCATGTCACTTCTGTAATTGCAAAGACTGAAATTGGAAAACAGAAGAATTGAGATGGATGCTAAATTCCAAGGGCGGCAATACTTCTCATAGGAGGAAAAGGGGAAACTTGAAAGAGCTTGGAGTGTCAGAAAGTTAATGGAAATGTGTCATTGTCAGAAAAGACTGGTTACTTTCCTCCTGCACTGACATTCTTAAAATACTGACAAGGTACTATTTAAAACACAATTGCTACACCCAGCATTGGTTGCTTATGCCTGTAATTCTAGCTATGCATGAGGCAAAGATCTAAGTATCACAGTTTAAAGCCAACCAGGTCAGGAAAGTCCCTGAGATTCTTGATTCCAGTTAACTGTGTGCCTCAAGTGATAGACCACCAGCCTTGAGCAAAAAAGCTAAGGCGAGCACATACATACACTCATACACAAAAACAATTGCTAATGCTCTTGTAATGTTTGATATTTGAAATACTGTGTCTTAAGAGCTCAAAACATAGAGCAAAAGAATAGAGGTGCTTGCGCTCAGCATACATTGTCCCAAGTATGTCTTTGTAGGTCGCTTTCCCGCTTCTCTATGATCCTCTCACCATGGTCAGCTTTCTTTGTTGTTGTTGTTTTGGTTTTTTGTTGTTGTTGTTTTGTCAGTCATGGGCCTTGAACTCTGGGCCTGGACACTGTCCCTTAGCTCTTCAGTTCAGTTGAGCCACAGCATCATTTCCAGTTTTCTACTGGTTTATTGGAGATAAGAGTCTCACAGACTTTCCTGCCCAGGCTGGCTTTGAACTGTGATCCTCAGATCTCAGTCTCCTGAGTATCTAGAATTTCAAGCGTGAGCCACCAGCACTCGGCTGATTTAACATTTTTAACATGAGAAAATAAAGGAATGGGTCTAAGCAACTATTCAGGCTACCCAGGCACAAAGCTATGAGATAAGAAAAGTATAAGCCATCCGTGTTGTGACTGTAGTAGTTAACATGATAAGCAATCAATATAATATTACTCGGCATAAAGCAAACCATGAAAATCACCATGATGAAAACAACCGCCTTTGAATACCTCAGCCATCTTTGATCATGTATGTTAAGTCTGTGGATGATGATGTTTGTGTAGCAGTATGTAACAACCATGAATGGAATTAAGCATCCAAAGACAGCTAAAGAGATGAAGTAGCACAACTGGAAGAGGGAGGAAGACTCGCATAGGCTGTAGCCATCATGGCAGGTGGTGATGTCCAGCTGCAGAAGGTAATATTCCTGTTTCAGGATGCAAAATGGCAGCATGTATAAGAAAACCATCACCCACACCACACCACATGTTAGCCAAGTGTATTTGCGCTTGGGCAGCCTTCGGTATGTGAAAGGATGAACAATGGCCAGGTAGCGGCTGATGCTCATGCAGGTAAGGAGCAGAATGGAGCAGTATAGGTTTCCATAGAAGAGCACAGTGGTAGCCCGGCACAAGACCTCTCCAAATATCCAGTTATTTCCATTGAGGTGATAAATGATCTTAAATGGCAGTGTGACACAGAAGAGAATATCTGCAATGGCCAGGTTGGTATGGAAGATGGTCAGACAGATGGGTTTGTTTCTGAAAAGGAGTTTCCACAGGGTCATACTGTTGGCTGGAATACCAACCACAAATACCAGGATGTAGATAGCAGGTATCAGCTTGGTCCTTAAGGAACTTTTCAGGTACCCCACGGTGACATTATTCATGTGAAGATGTGAAACATTTCCTTCAGGGCACCTCACATTTATAGTGGCTCCTGTCCAGCCTTTTATGGCAGAAAGTGAGAAGTCTTCAGAAGCATTTGGGGGGGTTCCATACAAGGTCCTAACAGTTAAGTTTGGTTTTCTTGACTTGTCTGCAATGTTTCCCATGCCTGTAAGTGAAAGGAAATTACAGCACTTTTTTATTTTGCCAAGCCTTATTTTATAGTTTGGGTAAAAACTAAGTGAAGTGTTTTACTTTGGGCAGTACTGGGATTTAAACTCAGGTGCTCACTGTTACTAGTTAAGTCCTCTGTGAGTTGACCTTAGCTTTAAATGATTTATGTTCCATAATTTATGTAATTGTAAGATTTAGAACCATTTTATTTTAAAAGATCATTATATATTTTATTATATCACATATTTATTTTCATTATCACACCTATATATATATATATATATACACACACATATGTACACATACCTGATATTGCCTATAATCAAGCAATCCATAGGCATGTTTGTAGTGTGTGCCATAAACCTCAGCACATACACACAACTCCTTGTGTGAAAGGAGTTAATAGTACTAGTGGAAGCAAAATTAGCTCAAAACATTATAGGCAAATGTTATATTGACTATAAGCTACGTAGTCATTTGGATTCGAGAAACGTCAAGAAAATGATGAACAAGGCTTATAAAGAGATGGAGTCTAATAGGTGAATTAGATTTTGCTGGTGATGAATGGGCATGGGGTCTGGGAATACCCAATAAATATTAGGAAATGTTCATTTTGTATGTATATGCAGTTGACACTTTATTGCAATAAAAGTTAAAAAATGTAGAATTTTAAATAAGTTTCATCACTTTTTGGGAAACCTTTGACTATTGTAGAAGACACAAAAATTTATTATAATATACTAATAAAAGACATCTAAGAGATGAATTTTGAAAAAATAAATTATACTCAAATTCTTGAAGGGCTCTGAAACTATCCTAAGAAATCACGGCCTATTCATGAGGTTGCATACACACCTCTGATGGTAGTACTGACCAATGTGGTAAAAAGAATAAAGCCACAAAGATTCCACCTGCTGGTTCTGGGAACCTGAGAATGTGTGACCTCATATGGCGAAAGGGAATTTTACATATAGGAGTAGTTAGAGTATCCTGGACTGACCAAGTGGGTCAAATATAATCCTAAGAGTCCTTGTAGGAGGGAGGCAAGAGGGTGAAAATCAGGCAGATTTGGAGAGGCCGTGCGACTGGCTTTGAAGATAGAAGGAGGGGCAGTGGACCAAGGAATGCAGGCAGTTTTTAAGAGTCTGAAAAAGGCAAGAAGTCAGATTCTTGTCCAAATCCTCTTGAATGAATACAGCCCTGCCAACACCTTGATTTTAATATTTCTGACCTCCAGAAATACCAGATAATAAATCTGTGCTCTTTTAAACACTCAATTATGAACATTTGTTACAGTGTCAGTAGGATACTAATAATATACCAATGACTTTGATTTCATATCACTGTTCTGCTCTCCTCACAGCTTATGGGGGTTTGTCCTTGAGTGAGCCCAATTCCACAAAGCCAAGGCCTTTCATGAGCTCAGTGTGGGTCTCCAGCAGAGCTTTTTAACCAAAGGAGCCCTCTGTGCACTCAGGGGGCTTTCACGCTGTGACAGCTCTGTGCTGGCCAGCCTTCCTATGTGAAACAGCAACTCTACTGATGTGAATGGAGCATTAAATATGGAGTGTAGGGATCTGTGAGATCAGGAATCAACCCACTTTTTTGTTGTTGTTGTTGGTTGTGGGACTTAAACTCTGGGCCTGGGTGCTATCGCTGAGTTTTTCAGGCCCTGGGTTCGATTCCTCAGCACCACATAAGCAAAACGAAAAAAGCTGGAAGTGGCACTGTGGCTCAAGTGGTAGAGTGCTAGCCTTGAACTGAAGAGCTGAGGGACAGCGCCCAGGCCCAGAGTTCAGGCCCCATGACCGGATCCCCCCCGCCAAAAAAAGGAGAAAGGAGTCTGATTTGGATGCTATTGTAATTATTCATACTTTAAGGATACTCTGAGTTACTGAACTAGGCAAAGGTTAGGAAATGGTGAAGGTGAGTCTAGGAAGACAAGCAGGGTAAAAAGGGACTTATAGGTACATTCACGTGTGTGTGTGTGTGTGTGTGTGTGTGTGTGTGTGTGTGTGTGTATCCTGAATGCTTTGAGCTTATGCCAGTATTGGGGCTTGAACTCAAGGCCTTACACTGCTCCTTAGCTTTTAAACACCAGTCTGGCACTCTATCACTTGAGCCATACCTCCACTTCCAGCTTTAGGTGGTTAATTAGAATTAAGGGTGTTATGAATTTTCCTGCCTTTGCTGACTTCAAAGGCTTAATCCTCAGATCTCAGCCACCTGCATAGCTAAGATTACTGGCATGAGCCAATGGGGCCTGGCATAAGATTCTTTCAATCTCTTGAAAAAGTCCTGTCTTTCCAAAGTTAGAGGAAATTCCTACAAATGCAAACACTTCTCACAAAGAATATTGCTTTCTGACTTAACTGTATATCTAAAATCTTGATTCTAGCACCAAAATTTAGATATTAATAGAGGACAGTACATCTTTAACAAGATAAAGTGAACAAAGTAGATGTTCATCTCCAGGATTCTGGCTGTAACCAAGAACACATTCTGCCCTTTGAGAATATTAAGAGAATTAGGTTCAGATGACTCTTACAACATAATCATTGTATCCCAAAAGAAAAGAACTTACCACTTTGACAAATAGTAGACAGCAGGAACAGTAGTCTAGAAGCTGCCACAATGAGGGCTTTCATTTTGATGTCCTGAAACCCACTTCTCCAAGGTATAAAGTCACAGGACACAGTTTCCCCTCAGCTTCATGTGGTAGCAGCAAGTAGAGACTTGTCGTCTTGGCTGAAGCAGGTTCTCTTGGCTGTGCTTTGTGGGCAGGAACCTGCCCTAGTTCCTCTGTAGGGAAATAAAGTGACGTTAGAAATTTCCATATGCATGATTCAGGCCAAGCCTCTGAGCACATTACGTTATCTCTGGAGAAAATCATCGAACTTCCCTACCGTTATCCTCACAAGCCAAAGGTGCTGAAGAGATGCTGTAGCTCTCCCTGATTTAGTGACTTGCATTTTAAATACCACCACTAGCCAGGAAGTAGTGGCTCCTACCTGTAATCTTAGCTACTCCAAAGGATTGCGATTCAAAGCCAGCCTGGACAGAGAAGTCCATGAAGCTCTTATCTCCAATTAACTATTACACAAAGCCAGAAGTGGAGGTGTGGGTCCAGTGGTAGTCAGCCTTGATCAAAAAAGTCAAGAAAGAATTCAAGGCCCTCAGTTTTAAGCCCCAGTACCAGGGCACATGTGTGCGCGCACACACACACACACACACACACACACACAAGAAAAAAGGCAGTGCTATACATAGATTTTATGCAGCAGTTAGCTATGAATCTGCTCATATATCATTTTGCCCATTTCAAAAACAGTGCCAGAGTATAATTCCTACTTAATACTTGAGCAGTCAGAACTTAGTCTTTCCTTTATTCTCCTAGCTATTTAATTTTAATTATTTTTATCAGATTTTAATTAAACTCATTACCTAAGTTTAAATTTATTATGGCAAGCAAATACTAAGAAGTTAAAATTGTTTAGGCGCTTGATGGCTGTGGAAATCTCTGCCAGTTTCATATAAATATGCCGAGCTGAACTTGATATGATGGTAACAGTATTAGAAGAGGAGCTGTTTACCATAGCCCACTGTGTTCTGCGCAATTCAGTAACACCAAACAACACTATATGACTATGCCAAAATCATTATACAACACTCAAGTGCAGAGAACTGCCTGTATTCCATAATCTCTGTAAGCAGGTCTACATGAGATTGCTTTGTTGTCTTTAGTAGTATAAAGAAATTTTAATTCAAAAATTATGATTTGTCATCTTGCTCAGTGTCATTCCTTCCATTATTCTCCCCATCTCTCCCAACAATTGTGGTAGGAGATACCTAACAAAATTTACCATCTTACCAATTTTAAGGGTACAATTCAGTAATGTGAAGTACATTTGTGAGTAGAATATCATTTGGTATACAGAAAAAACATAATATATGGCTAAACCCTAAGGTTGGCAACCCAATAGCTTGCTGAAAATAAAATACATCAAGAATCAGAAAAAATTAATTTCACATGAAACATAAAAGACTGAGGGTTAAAGTAGGAAGAAATAGGTCTGTGCCCCTACACATAGCTGAATACAGTAGTATATTTTTAATGGAATAGCATATCTTTCCTGAAAATATTTTAATTCCTTTTTTTATTAATAAGTTCTTTTATTGTGAAAATACTGTACAGAGGGGTTACACTTACATGAGCAAGATAATGAGTACATTTCTTACCAAGCATTGTTGCCTCCTCCTTTGTTTTTTCCTTACCATCCCTGCCCTCCCATCTCCACAACTACACCCCCCCCCAAGCATTTACTTGCAACTTTGGACAAGCATTTACAAAATATTTGTAGTTGCTACCTGGCAGTTCTGGTTAATATCTGTGAGCAATTCATTTATAGTAGGATCATCAGAACCAACCCAAAGATAATTTCATAAATTTTCACTGCTCCTACCTCTCTTTCTGGAGCTCAGTCTTTTTTCCTCCTGGACTTCAAAATCCCTGCCCCTTCTTGCCATGTACCTGTATCTGATACTTCCCTGATCACATTATATGATAATTGTTCCTTGACACATCTATATCTTCCTCAAGACCAAGAGCTCATTGGGAGCAAGCAACATTTTCTTTTGTCAGTCATGGGGCTTGAACTTGGGGCCTGGGCACTGAGCTCTTTTGCTCAAAGCTAGCATTCTACCACTTTGAGCCACAACACCACTTCCAGTTTTCTGATGGTTTATTAAAGATGAGTCTCTTGGATTTTCCTGCCTGGGCTGGCTTTGAGCCATGATCCTCAGATCTCAGCCTCCTGAGTAGCTAGAATTACACAGATGTGAGCCACCAGCGCACAGCCATATTTTTATTTTTGTCTCTGTGTCTGATAAATATTGAGCATCATTCTGTTTTCCCATGGCACCCTGGGGGACCCAGCCATATCATTTGGCAATCACAGTAATTGAATGCTTAGTTATCCCTGGGGGGAAAAACTCTTTAGAAGAGGTAGTATTTAAATTGAGTTCTGAATGAGAAAACATGGTTATGCAGCTAAGGTAGAGTTCTAGAATCTATAAGAAGTTCAATAACAGAGAAAGACGACATGAAAGGGTACTGCCCTACCTACCGTTCATGAAAAGGGAGTTTGTGTTTTCTTCAGTAGGAAGCTTTCAATGGGTTTCCTTGGAAGAGGGGCATAATGAGATAGCCATTTTGGAGAGATCATGTGGTTTTCTCTAGAGGGCATGGAGATACAGGACAGACTTGGAAGCAACAAAAACTATGAGACCAGTGTAGCTTTCCATGTGAGAGATGACAATAGCAAACTCCTGGTGGTAAGGACAAAAGGGGGAAAGTGGTCAGATTCAGGATCTGTTCACTAGCAGCTTGTGCTATATAGGGCACTGCTTATTGGTTTGCTGGTTAAGAATTAGGAAACTATAATGAAATGGATCCTGAAGAGAAGTTATTGATTCCATCCTGTCATTCACTGTTCTCTCTCCTTGGTTCTATGCCATTTTTCCTAGGACCCTGATAGTATTTCTAAAGTTCTTTGGCTGGATGAGATACAGCAAGCCATTGATGAAGCCAACACACATGAGAGCAGAGCAAAGCAATGTAAGTCCATGCCTTTTTTTGTTGTCAGTGTGCCTTGCTTAGATTTGGATATACAACTGAAGTCATGTCAATTTTCAATTTCTAGAAAGATTTGGACTCTTACCACATTTTAGTTTGTGGATGCATACTTAGTATAGATATTTGATTAGGTGGTTCTCTACTTGCCCTGATTGGTTGCTGTTTCCAACAAAATTTGACCCATATTGCTGAAAAGAAACCAGTGGGTGGGAGACTCTGTTCCACCAGGAACTAGCCCATTCCTGCTCGATAAATATCCTCTTTTCCATAGTTTCCATTGTTAGGATTTGTCAGAAAACAGACCCGTAGGGAAGGAGGGTGGAGAGAGGGAGGGAAGAACACTATGTACGTGGGTATTGATGTACAAGAGCAGACTGAGCAGTATCTTGAAGGGTCTCAGCCCTGTGGAGTTGTCTAAATGATCAAGGTATTCCTAGAATTAAAATCAACCAGTAGTTCCTAACTTCTTAATCTGTACACGTAGAAGAGTTCTAAGTCAAGAGAAGTCTACCTTGAATGGTAAAAAGAATCAGATTCCCTTATTGTCCAGACTGCATCCACATCACAAACCCAGAGCCTCTTAGATGAGGGAGAGACCCACTTTTCTTGAGCAAGGATACCACAACACTACCCCAAAATTATACCATTAATATTTCTGCTGGTCTTCTCCAAAGGGTTCTAGAGGTCTTGGAGGGTGAATGTTCTAGGGAAAGGAATAGAAGCAGGCTTCGCAGGACTACTGGTCACTGGCCATGAATCAGCATGAGTTTCTACAGACCTGAGGCACCACTGTGGTTCCCCAGCCAGATCAGGGTTTTAGAAGCTGGATGGATGATGCAAGGAATTTTAATCCATGTTCTCTCACTGCATCCCAGCTTCCAAACCCACCCTGTGATTATCTCCAATGGGACAGTAGCTAAAAGAATTCTCATATTGGTTCATATGGTTTTTTTTTTAAAGTGCTAGGTGCTGGTGGCTCACTCCTACAATCCTAGATACTCAGGAGGCTGAAATCTGAGGATCAAGATTCGAAGCCAGCCCAAGCAGAAAGTCTCCTTGAGACTCTTGTCTCCAATTAACCACTCAAAAGCCAAAAGTAGTGCTATGGCTCAAAGTGGTAGAGCACTAGCCTTGAGCAAGAGAGCTCAGGGACAGCTCCCAGGCTCTGAGGTCAAGCCCCACTGTCCCACACACACACTCAAAATGCCAGGCACCAGTGGCTCATACCAGTAGTCCTAGCTACTTAGGAGGTTGAGATCTGAGGATCGTGGTTTGAAGCCAGCCAGGACAGCAAAGTCCATGACACTCTTATCTGTAGTAAACTACTCAGGTAAAAGCTGGAAGTGGTGCTGTGGCTCAAGTAGTAGAAAACAACCTTAAGGACAAAGATGCTCAGGGACAGCTCCCAGGCAAGTTCAAGCCCCAGAACTGGCAAAAACAGAAACAGAACTAAAAAAAAAAAAAAACCTTCAACTTCTATTCTGAAGAAGGAATAGTAAGAAAGTCTACCTGACCATCTGAAATAGCTTCTAAATTGATATACAAATGGTCTCCATGTATAATACGTCCCTACACAAATTAAAGTAAGACTCAATAAAAACCTGCCTGTTTGTGGAGTAGACTTCCCCAGTTCATCAGCCCATAGAGTGTTGCTGACACAGCTTGGTCTCTGCAGCAGCTGTGCTTTCAAACTTTGGAAGCATCTATGGAGAACATCTGTATTTATTTCTTTAGCTTGGAAAAATATCTGTATTTTTCTCTAAACTTTTACTTCCTTAAGAACTTTAAAGTCTTGCCTTTCTAGTGCTCTAATGTTTAAGGGAGAAAATAAGATAGTTGAGTTATATACATAAGAGATTTAAATCGCCATATAAAATAATATAATTAAGGTGGATAGATAGGAGATTTAAATTAACATATTAAACCAAAAGCAGCTGTCATCTGATCCTCAGATATCAGCCTCCTAACTAGGATTATAGACATAAACCACCAGTGCCCATCTGTCAAGAAATGAGATTGTAATGTGGATACTCAGCCTAAAATGGTTATGACTTCCTTCTCAGAAGATCAAACCGATTTAGAAGTCCTTTTATGTCTTTTATTCATTATTTTTCTTACATTTGGTCTGTCGATCTTAGAGCTGTTTTTCAATTCTATTGACTAGAAAAGTAAAATGTTTTCTCAAAAATGTGATTTTTTTTGTTGTGTGCTACATATCTGAAAATCCTCCCTTCTCCAGCTCTGTCCTGTTCTTCACAAGAGTCGTGGTAATTTCTTCATATATGTGTGTGTGTGTGTGTATACACATATATATATATATATATGTATATAAAGTATATTCATATATATCAGATTTTGGGTGGGTAAAGCCATGCTGCTTTGACATTGAAATATGAGAGTTTTCTGGGTTTTCAGCTGGAATTTAATATTTCTTTTAAAAGCATTCACCTTGTGGATGAAGACTTGAGATTATGGTCACATGGTATAAACATCCTACATAATCTGATCAAAGAAGTGTTTTGACCCCTGAATCTCCCACACGCAGATTGAAAAGGCAGGGTTGCTGAGTCTCCTCATTTTGACTAGTATGTTCCTTTTCCCTCTAGTATCTTACTTGAAATATGTTTGCCTCAACATCTGATTCCTTACAGCAGAATTTCTCAACTTATTATTATTATTATTCCCTAAGAGATTTTAAAATAGTTTTTCCTTAATCTCTCCATATCATGAAATTTTAATACTAATAATAAGTTGTACATGCCAATTATATACCATACATAGATCAGTGTGCTTTAACCTACAAAGATTATTTTGCCCTATTGGCCATTTTATCCCTTGCCCCTTCCCTGTAGTATATACTTTAAAGGGAGCTTGCTGGCATATAGCTTAAGATTTAAAGCACAGGGGTTTTGGATTTCATACGAGATTTACAGATGGTATCTTCATTTGTTCCTCAGCCAAAATATACATTACTTTCTAGAAGTCATTTATCTATCATCCTCTATTGCTTAGGACTAAATCACAAGCCACAGAGTAAACAACAGAGCAATCAAAATAGATGGCTCAGTCAGGCACTGGTGACGCATGCCTGTAATTCTTGCTGCTCAGGACACTGAGATAAGAACGTCCTGATTCAAAGCCAGCAGTGGTGCTGTGGCTAGTGGTGCTAGTGGTAGAGTGCTAGCTTTAAACAAAAAAGCTTAGGGACAGTGCCCAGGCCCTAAGTTCAAGCCCCAGGACTGGCATACCCCTAAAAAAGATGTTGACAGTCATTGCATTAAAGCTATTCTACTATTATCCCTGCATATGCCTGGCATAGACACCTTGAGTCCATTTATTCTTTCTACAGACTTAACTCTTATATGTGGCTATTTCTCTTCCCAGCTCCAAACACAGCAGCAGAAGCTACAATTTTTCAACTGATAAGGAGTTTGTGCTGTCCAAAGCAGGCACATGATGTCCATAGGAAGTGATCCCTGACATTGGAGAGAACACTAAAAAAATTAGAGTTTGAGGCCAGTTAGTGCCAGAGCAAATAGCACTGACTGTTACACAGACATTTTTTTATGCCAGTACAGGGACTTGAACTCAGGATCTCACATTCACTCTTGGCTGTTACACTCAAGGCCTGGTGCCCTATCACTTGAGCCACAGCTCCACTCCCCACAGTCCAATTTTAATGATGTAAAGGACACTTCTATCTGCTCTAAACAAACATTAAGCACCTACTATGTCACAGACACTGAGTAAAATGAGGAGCAAGAATGCCTATCCTGTAATGGTCTTCTCCAAGGTATGTTTCAGATTTTCATGGAAATTGCTGTTGAGATAGGACTTAGCCCTGGAGACTCATCTGTGGACTAGCTCCTTGCACATCAATATGTTAGAAATGGCTCAGGACACTGAGTGTCACATAGGAATAAGGAAACTCGAATAACCAACTCAAAAGATACTCCGCAAAGCTACATTTACTTCCAAAAATTTGGCAAGCAAGCACACAGAGCAGGCAAGCTGTTTCCTTTTTATCCCTAACCCAGCAGACCCCTCCCCTCTGCTCTCATTGGCTGAGCTCAGATTCACAATCTGCAAAAGGATGTGGCTTAATTAATGTGATGTAACTAAAATTTTAGGAGCTTTTAACAAGAGTTCTTAATTAAAGTGCAGAAGAAAAAAGATATAACTAAAATGTAATTAACAAGGGCCAAGCTACCCATCCAAAGCAGGAACTTTTCAGAAAAACAGTTCTCAGAAAGATTAGCAGAAAGGAAGCAAACTACTTCTATAGACAAGAGGCTTTTCTCTCAAGTACTAGATGAAAAAGAATATTACTTTGTCCGAGAGATTTGTGTCTACTGTCAGCTTTTTTGTTGTCTTTTTTTTTAAGTGGCCATAAGCTTGAACCTAGGGTATGGACATTGTCCTGGAGTTCTTTTGATCAAGGCTAGTTCTATACCACTTGAGCCACAGCTCCATTTCTACCTTTTTGCATAGTTAATTGGAGATAAGACTTTTCTGCTCAGACTAGCTTTGAACTTCAATCCTCAAATCTCAGCCTCCAAATTAGCTAGGATTACAGGCATGAGCCATCAGCACCTAGCTCTGTTTTATTTTTGTTTAGTTCTGCACGTCTAACTCACAAGTTACAAAAAACAACTGTTATTCTGTTGTTTGGGCTAGAACATCCTTACCTAGAACAACAAAAGTAGATAATAAAGAATTCATTAAGTTAGCTTTCCTTGGGCAAAAAGGGTTTAATGTGATTTTATTTGATAGGAAAAGGTTGAAATTTGAACGGCTTATTTAAATCTAGCCCAATCCAGAACTGGATTCCATTTGCATATATTCACCAGCTGTGTCTTTCTATAATATTTATTTAGGTTGCTAATGAGAACTTGAGCAAGTACACCAATACCATACATGAGAATATTAGATTTTCCATAGGTTAAATAGCATTTCTCTTATCCTAAAATAGATGTCTTCATAAAAGTAGTTCTCCAATACCTGCTGCTAAAGTAATTACTACCCTTCCAGGGCATCCACTCAATGTCATAGTTTACTACCATGATACCACACAAGATGACACAGGAAATAAGATTTCCAGTATGCCATGTTCTTGTAGAATCTGGTTCTTCTTACAACCTAAACTGGTAGATTGCAAATTAAACTGATTGGCTCAGGTATATATGGTACCTATTCTCTAAGAGTAAAAAGCTTAATAGAAGAATGCTTCTGAAAGATTGAATTGGATATTTGTGTGCCTTTGGAGTAAAATGAAGAATACAGCTAACAGAATTTTCCCCCATTATTCAGGGCTTACACTGGTCATTGATGTCAACAAGTGTTTGGATGGGAACAAAACAAATGATATTTTGTCTGCATTGAAGACATCTGCTACTAATGTTCAAGACATAATCCCTGAGTGTGCTGATAGGTACTACAATGCCCTCTTAAAAGCCAAACAGTCCAAATCTCAAACTGGTAAGCTTTTACATTGCGTGGCACATATCACTCAAAATATGATTTTTTTGTGAGATTTTCTTTGGGTTTTTTTCCCTCTGGATTTTTGGTGGTGGCTTTCTGGAGGGGGGGTTGGGTTTTTTTGAGGGGGATGGGTACTAGGGGATAGATCTAAGGACCTCACACTTGTAGCATGTGTGTTCTACCTCTGAACCATGCCTCCAAACCTGTTTTTGCACTGGTTATTTTGAGATAGAGTATCACTTCCTACCCAGACATATGTCTGGACTGCTATCCACCCTTTTTAGGCTTCTCATCTTTGCTGGGATGAAAGGTGATTCACTGCATCCAACTTCTCCCAGTGCAGATCGAGTTTCACAGATTTTTCTGTGATCCTAGCCAATCTCAGCTTTCTTTATTAGCTTAGGATGGCCAGTGTCATTTGCTGTGCTACTAGGATTGCAGCCACCAGCACCATACTTTTATATTCTTTCTGGGTAAGTCAGAGTTCAAGTCATTTGCTTCATGCTGACAGCAGTTGACTTGTTTAGTCTAAGCCAGAACTTTTTAATTGTTTTTACTGCCCTCTTTCTTCATTCTTTGTTAGAGATTGACACAAATGATTCCATCTTAACTAACAACTTTCACATATACACAGATTTACTGGGTATATTATGTATATGTTACAGAAGCAACAAGAATAACACAACACAAAATAATAAGTGGGATGTGTCCACATTGCTTCACAGTTGTTCATTTGCATGTGTAAATTTCACTTATTTATAACCATATCATAGGTGCCATTTATGTGAGATCTAAAACTACCTTCTACTACCTTCCATATTGTTATATGGGTTTCCTAATCCCAGTCACAAAATACTTAAGCCATGTGCTTATTGGAATGTATTTGTTTATATTTTTGTTCCTATACTTTAGCATTCATCTAGATTTTTTTATTTTGGAATTAACACACATTCTTAATAGGAGAGGTTTCATTGTTATATTTTAGGCATACAAATTCACTCCTTCCACCATCTTCCAATTCTTTCCTACCCTTTTCCTTACTTCTTCCAATTAACTTTCATAATCAGTTTCATGCATTTAGTGTGTTTCCTCATTGGGTCTCTATAACTAAACCTAAATAATATGAATCTCACTAGGCAGAGTAATGCCCTCAGCTGAATAGCCAGAAACAAGACCTCTCCCTTTTTGTCTCCCTCTGGAAGCAGTATTTTACACGGACACTGGCAGGTGTTGCAGAACTCCTTGACCCCTGGTTGTGTCTTAGTCTCAAGGCCTGCCTGGCTACAGACTGCTTGCACATTGCTAGTGTATCCAGAATCCCCCCGCCCCAAGTCTCTCAGTCAGAAGGGTTCCTTATTGTTGCTCTTTGAGACATAAGGAACAAAAGATTGTCTAGTCTGACGATGGCCTACCACAGTAGGGAGACCATTGTCCTACCAAATCCTCATGGGTTTTAAGGCTTACAGAATACCACTATGTCTGTCTTTCTCTCTGTCTGTCATGGAGGCCCCTCAGCCTATCTTGTGGTAGAGACTTCAGCTTCTCCTTGCCATCAGACTTGCTGGGGCTGGAGCTTCAAGGTATTTCCTCACTTTCTCTTTTGTCTTTCTGTTTTTCCACACTTCCACAATCCTGTTCCTCTCTTGTGGTTCTTTGTGTCTCTTTCACTTTTATACTTACAAGTATAACTTTCCCTTGTGACCTGCTCAGAGTCGGATGGAAACAGCTGCTTCTCACCATTTTTGCCCACTGTTTTATGGCTTTTTTTCTTAGTGTTACTAAAACAAGAACACATCATTTTTCTTTAATAGATTTCTGAATTGTTTTCCAAAGGGTTTTCTACTCAGCAAGGAAACATGTTTTATCACAAGCTCAATATTGTGAGCATCACTGGTAATGAGAATTCTCATTTTAAATTTTTTGTGATGTTTTGGGGTGTTCTTAGTTCTCTGGTCTGGTGCAGAAATCATAACTAGGAATGAAAAACGATTTGTAACTATGAGGTGTGCTGGTCGGTTCATGAGGAAACATTGTTCTTGACCAATTTAAGCCACAACTGCCAGAGATTTTTCTACCAGGCTCTGCAACCCAAATGAACTCCTTTCAGTGATTTTTTTTCTCATTTTGTGAGGTTGTATAGAGCAATAGGAGTCAGAGGGGTCATAAATTTTTTCTTATATACCTTCCTGGTATACATTTTGGCAAGATTCATCCAAAGTTACACACTTGTACATTGGCTTAGTGCAGATTACCCAACTAAACATGGCTCACGGTCTTGTAAGTTGCAGAGAGGAGACTTTGTGGGAGAGAATAAGGTTCATTGATCTCCTCTCTCTATTGTGTTATTGCTGGCACATGTTTTTCTTGTTTGGTTTTCCATTTCTTTGGCTCTTGACATTCTCATAAAAAATTGGAGGTTCAGAGCTAGCCTTAAACATTTGTCTCTCCTTCCTTCTTTCCTTTCCTTCCTCCTTTCCTCCCTTCTTCCCTCTCTTCTTCTCTCCCTCCCTCCTTCCCTTCTTTCCTTCCTTCTTTCATTCCTTCTTCCTTCTTTCCTTCCCTTCTGTCCTTCCCTCCTTTCCTTTTCTTTTTTCATTCCTTCCTTCCTGCCATTAAATACATGAAATGTATTGCATTTCACTGAGTCATTCCTAATGACTTCAACTTAAGAGCATCTGAACGCTTGGTGAAATCATATTTATTTGATTGCTGCACATATTGAAGAAACTACACTACTGTGTATGGGTTTCATGTTCCTTTATAGAATTTAACAAACTTATTTTCTTTAGTTACTAATGAAGAAGGTTCCTGGATCAAATTCAATCTACAGGAGAAATACGACTACTATTACAATGTCGATTCACAAGAGAGTTCCTGGGTCCCACCCAAATCAGGATTGCCTAAAGAATCATGGCTTACAGGAAAAGAAATTGAGGTATGTGGTTTGTTTCTGATGGAAAACTATCATATGAAGATAAGTATGGTGCTGGGGCGGAGTGGGGAGGGGGTAGATTAACAAGCATAGGCCTCGAGCTCAAACCTCACTTCCACCAAAAAAGATAAATGTGGTTGTTTGCTTTTCCATTTTTGTCTCAAGAAAATGATAGAAAAAACTAATTGATTTAAAGCCTGGACAGAGGATAAAATTTTCATGAATGGTAACTGGATGTGAGTGTATTGTTACATTATAATTTTTTTCAATATTGACATAAGCAAACAAAACAGCAAGAACAAAGAAAGGTTATGATGTTAATTTGTGGTTGTAGATTGTCTTACAAAATCATCTTTGAACTTCCCTTAGCAAAATTAAGTACAGTTAGTGATCATATCTTAGTTGTCAATATTCAAAATATCTAATTTCTTTTTCCTCTCTGTCACCCTACAATTTAACTGGTCTTTTCCAATGCAAGTGCCATTTTTACCTGCCAGGCACTGGGAAAGAGAGTCTCTCTGCTACCCACAGTCCTCTCTTCAGGATGGTTTCAGGAGTGAATCAATGGCTTGGACAGACAGCAGTATGGATAAACTTTAAATGTTTGCTCCTTCTGAGATAAATGTCTTGCATGTTTTTATTGTTTTATATCATATTGAAAACTTTGCATGTGTGAATGTCCAAATGGATGAGAAGCAATGCAATTGAGTATATACAGGATTTCTGATTAACTGAGGTAGAAATTAGACATGTGCCATATACTATAAGCAATGAAAATGAACTATGATGTAATAACTCTGAGTTTTTATTTCACCTCTCAGGATCTCATTAATGGATCTTTGAACTATATTTGAAAGTTTTAGTCCATAGGATTTTTCTTTTCAAGGGCTGGGATGTAGCTCAGTGGCAAAGCGCTTGCCTAGCAAGCACAACATTCCTGGGTTCGATCCCCAGTACCAAGAAAAAAAAAGGATTTTTCTTTTCGAAAGCAGTATATTTCATCTTATTCTTTTTTTAACCAAAGAAACACATATAACACACACATACACATAGATGTATGTATAAAACATATAAGTAGATAGGTAGGTAGGTAGAAGATAGATAGATAGATTGATTGATTGATTGATAGATAGATAGAGCATAGTTACCAGTATTAGGATGCTTGACACAATAAGACAGGAAAAGAATGAGCTCTTTCATAAAGTCTGTATTAGAACCACTTGTTCTAAAGGTTTTCTCACTTTATATAATACTAGCCTGTTCATTTTTTCACATCTGCTTGATCCATTTTAAACCAATTCTTTCCCAAATATTCAGTAGTTTTTATAGTACAGGATGTCAGGGCTGCATATGTACAACAATTTAAGAGTAAAGATACAAGCCAGGGGCTGGGAAGTTGGCTCAGTGGTAGAGTGCTTGCCTTGTGTTCATGAGGCCCTGGGTTTAATTCCTCCCCACCACATAAGCAGAAAAAGCTGGAAGTGGCACCATGGCTCAAGTGGTAGAGCACTAGCCCTGAACTGAAGAGCTGAGGGACAGCCCTCAGGCCCAGATTTCAGGCCCCACGACCTACAGGGGGGGGCAAGGTGTAGGGGATACAAGCCAGGCACTGGTGGCTGACACCTAGCTACTCAGGAGGCTAAGATAGGAGGATCACAGTTCAAAGTCAGCCCAGGAGGGGAAAGAAAGTTCATTAGACTCTTATCTCCAATTAGCCACCAAAAAGCTGAAAATTAGAGGTGTGGCTCAAGTGGTAGAGCACCGGTTTTGAGCAGAAATGGCAGTGCCCAAGCTCTGAGTTCAAGCCCCAGTACCTACCTACACACACACACACACACACACACACACACATACACACACAGTCACACAGTGAAAATATACAAAAACTTGAGCCAAAGTACTCTTTTTCAGTAAATGAATGAGACAAACAGCTAGACAAGAGACACTCCTCTGTGGCCATCATATTATTAGATATGGATATTTCTTTCCTTAGAACATAGAAGTAAGGAACTGGATGCTTCTCAGAAGTTACTTGAAACCAAAGGGGATGTGGCTAGGCGAAATTGTGAGGTAGATATTACCATTCTCTAGTTCTTTGTTTTTTGGAAAGTTGATGAGAAGCAGGGAAAAAAAAGCAGGAAGTCAAGTGGGGGGGGGGAATGTAAAGTTGAAACCCACCCTTTTAACATATAATACAAGTTACAACCAAAAGTAATCTCTTTTTTAACCCGTTCAGAGACTTGAACTCAGGACCTGAGCATACTTCCTTAGCTTTTTTGCTCAAGGCTGGCACCCTGTCACTTGAGCCACACCTTCATTTCAGACTTCTCGGTTTCTTGTGTGGTTAATTGGAAAACAGTGTCTCTGGGACTTTCCTGCATGGGTTGGCTTCAAACCTCAATCAGCCTCCTGAGTAGCAAGGATGACAGGCATGAGCCACCAGCACCTTGTTAAAAGTAATCTTTCTTCATTAGTGTGCCCACAATTACCTAAAAGATACATACATTGCAAATAAGGTCTTATCAGAGCACAAACAGGCAAACACCCATGTTAGAGTTTTACCTTCCACTGCACTTTCCTTTCAGGGCAATCCTCGAAGTAATCCTCAAAGAAGCAAGAGAGCAATTTAGCATCTTCCATTTTTCTACAGGGAGAATTAAGGCACAGAAGGAATAAAGAAACTTGGGTTAGAATTTGTACAGAATTCAGCAATAAGCAGAAATTTATTCCCAGTGTCCCCAATGTCTAGTCAACTGTCTCTGCTCTCCCACTATGGCCATTGTTTTTGACACAGGCACCAGTGTCTCTGAGGGTTGGGTATGTGCCCAGCACTCCGAATTAGTAAGACAAGACATAGACTAAACCTAACACAAATACTTAGGCCCTATAAAAAGTAAGTAATCCTTCTCAGAAGGAAATAATCTTGAAGAGGTGTTCACTAAGATGGATTAGAACTTAAAACCAAAAATTAGGCCCAAAAGATACAAGGCATGCTGATGGATCCAGGCATTTATAATAGGTTTAAACAGAAAATACTGATAATAATTCCATTTCATAAATGGACATAAATACAGATCTAACAGAATCATGGATAATCAATAACATCAGAGTAGTTCTAAAGAGAAGAGAAAAATTGTGGCCTGAGTCTAAGACTGCTTAATGACAAAAATTCTGCATGACAAGAAGAGAGTGAAGAACATAGTTACTAATTTCAAATGTTTGAAGCTTTTATAGTTTTTAGGCAAAGAAGATTGGAGCAGTGGGTTATTAGTGCTAACATTTTGAGTATAGGCAATACTAAAGGATTGTATATCATGACTGAAAAGACATAGCAAACTTGGAAGAAGCAGGATTGAAGATTTAAAATGCGGTATCAAAAGTAGTTCCTATAGCTGGGTGATAATGGCTCACACCTGTAATTCTAACTGCTTGGAAGGCTGAGATCTGAGGATTGTGGTTCAAGCCAGCCTGGGAAGGAATGTCTGTGAGAATCTTGTCTCTACTAGACTACCAAAAAAAGTCAGAAGAGGACCTGTGACTCAAGTGGTAGAGCACTAGCCTTGAGCAAAATGAAGGTCAGGAACAAAGCACAGGCCCTGAATACAAGCCCCAGGACTGGCACAAAAACAAAAAACAAAACCACAAATCTAGAAGTGGGGCTGAGGCTCAGTCAGTAAAGCATTAGTCTTGAGCACAAAAGCTCACAGACAGTGCCCAGGTGCTCAGTTCAAGCCCCAGGACTGGCGTACATACATACACACACACACAAAATCGCTCCTACTCATTCAATGTAAGTTTTTATTCTACTGAACATCTGTCTGCTGGAATTAGTAAGTGGTGGAGAGAAATGTATTTCTTCTAAATACGCTGAATATATGGATCTTTTTCAGTGACTACACATAAACCCATCTTCTCTTGGAGAAGCTTATGCATCTTTAAATGATTTCACTTTAACTGTTTAAATGAGTCAGCTGTTGGTTCCAGTTCCACTGGATAAGAGTCTTGAGCTGTATCTGAGTCTCTGAGAGGATTTTCTGCTTGTATCTGAGAATAAACATGGAAGTAAACCCAGTCAAGGCCCAAAAAAAAAACTCCTCCAAATCCTTTTTTTAAAAGTATTAATTCTCTAGATTTCTCCTGTGCCCTTGAGTGCCCTTGTCTTTCCTCTCCTTCTCCCTTTGCTTCTGCCTCAAATACTTCATTTGCCTTAGCACATCCTTTTGAGCATTTCCAGTGAATTTTCTGTTCCAACCTGAGCAAGAGAGAGGATGGAGGAGCCTGAGGACTTTGTGGGTACTGCCTGCAACCCAAGGGAATCGGAAGGCAGTGTTCTCAGAGTAGGCATGCTTGTGACCCTTCCCCACGTTTTGTGCAGGTACTGGGACTTGAACTCTGGGCCTAGTGCTCTTGCTTAGCTTTTAAACTCAAGGCTGGCACTCTATAACTTGAGCCACACCTCCTCTTCTAAGGTTTTGCTGGTTAAGTAGAGATAAGATTCTCATGGACTTCTCTTCCCAGGCTGGCTTGAAACTTCAATACTCAGATCTTGTCCTCTCTGAGTAGCAAGGAATACAGATGTGAGCCACCAGCTCCAGGCATGCTTGTCCCTTTTCCAATGCTGGGGCTCAAGCATCACACCTAATCTTTGCCAGCACCACACCATACATCTCTGCCTCCATATCCTGTGATCATTCAATCTTGCCACCTCGGCACCAAGCTCAGAGGATTCCAAATCACGTCGCTAGAAAGAAGCTAAGCCAATTCATCCCTTCGCGCTAACTAAATGCTTTAAACCAAGCCAGCAACAACAGAAAAAAGAGCTAGCCATACCATTTTCAATTTTCTAAGAGATGCAGTTTTCAGAAGCTGTTCTGCCCTTACATCTGATGTGTGACGTGTAACTGTAAGAACTATCTCTTGCCAGGACATCATTGAGGAAGTCACAGCAAACTACATCCGTCAGCATCTCTGGTCTGCTCCTGAAGACTTGCTCCTTCGCTTCCAGGACACCACCTCAGGACCCAGCCTTAGGGAAGAGTTTGAAGCTAGGAAATCCTTTTTGGGTGATCAAATAGGAAATGTGGTCAAGATACAGGTATGTGACTCATCTGCCACTCCTTGCAGAAAAATGTCCTGTCCCCTGAAAATGTTTAATTTGAAAAGAGACAGTCAACTGTCAGCATTCTAACAAATAATCCTGATTGCTGATTTTTTTGTATTACTTAATCAGCCAGCATTAGTCTGCTTTAGAAAGCCTTTATGAAGAGAAATGTCTTGATGATGAATGACTTTTCACCCATGGCTTCCTAGACATATTTGACTTGTTCAGATCCACCTGCCAGTCACCTAGTTGGAACTAAAAAGACAGCTTACATCAGAGCTGAAATCATGTTTCTCTTACCAGCTGGATCCTGTGTGTCACCTGACAGGTTTTAGGACTAATGGATATTGAGCGGCACCTAGCTTCTTCTAAAAGAATTCAAAAAGAATTCTTTTGAATTCTAAGAATTCAAAAACAGATGAACTGACACAGATTTAGCATCTCTGAGGGTCTTTTCCTTTTTATAATCTCACGTGCTTATTGGGTGGGGGGCCTTTGGGAACTATACTGGGGCTTGAACTCAGGTCCTTGTGCTTACTTGCTAAGTGGGAACTCTACTACATGAGCCATGCCTACAGCCATTTTTTACTTTAGTTGTTTTTCAGATAGGGTCTCACACTTTTTGCGTGGAGCCAGTCTTAGACATCGATCCTCCTACTTTCACCAAGTTGTACACCACCGTGACTATAGTCACTGTTCCTCTGAACCTATAGGAGAAATTCTTGGGTTTTGTTTAAGGAGGGGAGGAAGAGAAGATCAAAAGACTGTATGTCTTAACATCTTGTTGTTGAGAAAGGAAGAATGTGCTACATTTAGGCATTTTTTTCTTGGTGTCCCTGAGTATCTTCACCAGTTACCATACCAGCTTCTGAAAGGCGGTTAGACCTTTCTCCTCACTAAAACTGTTGCCGACTGTGGACGTTTGGTGAATTTTTGCTTTGGCAGATAACCACAAGATTTCCTAGACTGAAAACTCTTCGGTTGCAAATCTATTCTTTCGCGAGTTTATCTTCTTTTTCTGCCTCAATATAATGTTGTTCAGGGCAGAAAATGATTTTATACACTTTGTCTTCTTGTGATAAATGCTGTTCTCAAGTTGTTAGCAAGCAGAAATGACGTGTGTGTGTGTGTGTGTGTGTGTGTGTGTGTGTGTGTGTGTGTGTGTGTGTGTGTGTGTGTGTGCCACTTCTGGAACTTGAACTTGGGGTCTTGTGCTCTCGCTTTGCTTTTTCTGCTCAAGGCCGATGCTCTACCGGGGGAATCACAGCTTCACTTCTAGCTTTTTGGTGGCTCATTGGAGATAAGAGTCTCACAGACTTTTCTGCCCAGTCTGACTTTGACCCATGATCCTCAAATCTCAGTCTCTTGAGTAGCTAGGATTCAGGCATGAGATCAGTGCCCAGCTTAGAAATTACTTTATAAAAGAAAAACTCTGGTACAAAACCAACACTCAAAAGATTGTTTCTTGGGCTGGGAAGGTGTCTCAGTGGTAGAGTGCTTGCCTTGCATGCATGAGTCCCTCAGCACCACATAAGCAGAAAAGGCCGAAGTGACACTGTGGCTCAAGTGGTTGAGTGCTAGCCTTGAGCTGAAGAGCTGAGGGACAGCGCCCAGGCCCAGAGTTCAGGCCCCATGACTGACCAAAAAGAAAAAATTGTTTCTTAGGTAAGCCAATGAGTTTCCAGTGTATTCTTTTTTTAAACAAATAGCAGACAAAAATCACAGGATGTGAACAAAAGCCAGCAAATAGAACCATCTTGGCTCTAATTTTGCATGAAATTCAAGGTGGCAGCTAATATGATACAATTAGAGCCAACCCCAGTGTTCTCCAACATTATACACATGGAGTAGTATTGCAGTGGGAAAGTTACTGAAGAATTTCCCACTGCAGAATTTCCTGATACTAGAACTCAAGCTAAAACCCTGAGAGGGCCACATGGAGCCTTTTCCTCGACCTCACCGGAGGTGGGAGTGAAGAAGAGGCCATCAAATGCTGAACTCACCCCACCAGGCCTTTATTTCACTGCTCTGACAGTTGCCTGACAAAGAAAGCATGAGGTTTCAAGATAAGCCCATTTCACAGTTGTGGACCAGAAATAAATAGCTGTCTATAACCTACTGGCTCCTAAAGACAGAGACACCATGAGCCAAATGACAAATTGTGTCCATCTTATTTCAGGCCAATTCAGCCTGGAGTAGGGAAATGTCTGGTATTAGAGCACTTCCCCCTGCAGAGGCTTTCTAATTCCCTGACCAGACACATCATTTTACCAAGTCCTTGGAAAGAAATACAGGAGTAGATCTTCTAGGCCTGAGCAACTATCCCCAGGCTCCCTCACCCTGCCTGCCACCCATCCCTTGCTGAGGAACTGGGTAAGAATGTGTCTAATCACCATCCCACCTGCTAAGTGCTACTGGAATAAACCAGTAGCCCAGGCCAACACGAGGGGAAGACAAGAAGAATCTGTTTGTTTTTGCCTTGTTTTGTCTTTTTGAAGAGCTGCAAATTGAACTAAGAGCCTAGCTGATACTAGGCAAGCAATACAGCACTGAACTATACTCCCAGCCAAATTAGGGGGGTTTTTGTTGTGGGAAGGGGAAGGTTAACCATAGCCTGAACTCAGGGCCTTGTGTTCTTACCCAGCTTGCTTGCTAACAGTTGGTGCTCCACCACTTTAGCCATGCCTCCAGTCTGTCATTTTGCTGGTTAGAGATGGTGTGTTATGTACTTTTTTCCCCAGGTTGGTTTGGACCTATATTACAGACTTATGTCACTAGCACCCACCTGCCATACTATTTTGAGCAATTAGAAGACTGATAAAATTGCATAAGTTTGGAGTGGAAGTATGGCTCAATGGTACAGAACTTGCCTAGTATTTAAAACAGAATTCAATCCCCAGGACTAGAAAGACTATCATTGCCTAAGTTTGAGAATGAATGAGCCAGGAAAAAAATCTCATAAATGAAAAAGAAATTTTTATATCAAAAAGAGAAAAAGGCATGTAATATAAAGGCATAAGCTATAAATGAATATCTAATGATACTTTTCCAGAAGACAGAAAGAATTTATCCTGAAACTGTTTTATGCTGTCAAAGAATTTAATGACACACACTTAATGAAACAAAGTAAGGTGATAGAATAAAATGAGGACTGCTGCCAGCTGTAGGGATTAAGAGAAATAATGACATCTAGGATGTAAATAAATCTATTCCTGCAGAATGTGAAATAAATACTGAATATAGTTGAAATTAACATTGAAGAAATGAGTTAAAACATGAATGAAGAGATTGAAAAAAATAGTGAATTTTCCAGTTCAGTCATAAGTATCTCTATTTATTAATCTGTCCCAATGTACAGTACTATAATTTTATTCTGGGTATGGTGGCTCATGCCTGTAATCCTATTTGGGAGGCAAAAAATCAGAAAAATTGTAGTTGGAAGCTAGACCAGGCAAAAAGTTTGCAAGACTCTATCTTAACCAATAAGTCAGGCATGGTGGCAGTCCCTGTCATTCTACCTGCTCGGGAAGCCACAGGTAGAAAAAACAGTCTGAGGCCACATCTGGGCAGAAATTCAAGACCCCACTCAGAAGATAACTCAAACAAAAAAGGAATGGGGTTATGACTCAAATGATAGAACATCTGCCTAGCACAAGACACTCATCTCAAACTCCAGGACTGTAAAACGAAAAGGAAAGGGAGTGTGGGAGTTAATAACAGATTGAAAAAACTTAGTTGGATATTTTAACAGCAGAATGGAAGGGGGGGAAAAGGAATTTCCGTAAATTATAGGGGAAAGCAATAGAAATCCCCAAGTGTAAGCAACCAAGAAAACAGACTGAAAAAAATAGTAAAGAGAGACTCGGTGCTTGGTGGACGGTACCAATTGTGTTGTTAGAGAAAGAGTAGAAAAGGACAGCCCCAAGAAAGTCCCTGTGGACATAAGGAGTGAAAAGTTCTGTAGTGTGCCAAGAGATGCTAAACCACATTGAAGAAGCTGAGCAAATCCCAGACAGGACAAACCCAAAGAAGTCCCAGCCACAGCATGGTCAGAAAGGACAGCTTACTGCGGATCTTCAATTCCTCCTGTAAGGCCGGAAGTCACTTCGATGGTGGTGGTTTTTAAAACCAATGGAAAGTGACATAACAGTTTTTAAATGCTAAAAGAATAGTCAACAAGTGTTCTAAGCCCAGAAAAACACCCTTTAGCAATAAAGAGGAAATTAGAGAACTACTTACCAGTAGTACTCTAAGGAGGACAATCAAATGAATTTAGGGATACTGAGAAGGGAAAAGAACTGAAGGAGTAAAAACAGTTTGATGTCCTCAAGCTTTTCGCTCAGGAAAGTCCATAAGATTCTTATTTCCAGTTACTACCAGCAAACTGGAAATGGCTCTATGGCTCACAGTGGTAGAGCAGAAAAAGCTCAGAGACAGTGCCCAGGCCCTGAGTTAAAAAAAAAAAAAAAAAAGTAGCCAGGCACTCAGGAGGCTAAGATCTGAGGATTGAGGTTCAAAGCCAGCCCGGGCAGGAAACTCCATGAGACTCTTATCTCCAACAAACCACTAGAAAACCAGAAGTGGCGCTGTGGCTCAACTGGTAGAGCGCTCGCCTTGAGCTGAAGAGCTGAGGGACAGCACCCAAGTCCAGAGTTCAAAGCCCTACAACTGACAAAAAAAAAAAAAAGTTAGATATGGAAAGTCCAGTATGGTTCCACATGCACAAAGAAAAAAATACACACACACACACACACACACACACACACATACATATAATACCAATTACCAATTGTCTTAGAAGTGGAAAAAGGACAAAGGTATTATGGAAGGAGATAAGGTCTCTTTTTCATCTTTACTGGAGATCAATATGTGAATTAAGTCCTTTCAGTTTGGATAACGTTAACCTTTCCATTCTTATGAGTATATTGAGTCCACTAGTGAAGAGATAACTACCATAATTCTTTGGAGAGCAATTCTGGAAGTAGCCATTATGAAGTATTAACTTAGTTAGCCCCTTCCTATGAATCTGTCTGGGCAGAAATGGTCACAGTGGTGGGCCCAAAGTTGTTTACCACAAGGAAAATGGCGTCAAATTCATGCTTATCAGTAAGAGAATTGTTAAGTTACAGTAAATCTATTCTGTATCACACTGTGAAATAAATATGAAATAATGCCCATAATATATGGTTTAGAGAAAGAAGATTGTGACATAGTCAGATTCCATTTTGCTAAAAAAGTAAAAGCTACATAAACAATGCACACATATTTTTATAGGTTTGTATTTTACACATGATATACTTTATATATATATATATATATATATACACACACACCTGTTGTGCATATTTCAAAGGATACATAATCAAACACTAATAGCAGTTCAAAATAGAAGTTAGGTGGATTAGAGGCAGATACACAGTTATGTTCTATGTTACACCCTTGCTGTGTGTCCACTGCTAATAGATCTAGGCCTGGGCTGATAGTTTGCATAAAATGTATTGTTTTCTATATTTTTATTGTTCATGTGTGGCATCATAATACCTGTAATAGCTTTTTATCCTAGTCATGTCTTCTAGATCTTCTGTTCCTCCAGATACAGAACACTTTGATAGCCTATGTGGCTGCCTCATTGCTACCTGCTGTGTAATGATACAGCATCTGGCCATTCCTCATTGCTACCTGCTGTGTAATGATACAGCATCTGGCCATTCCTCTTTAGATGAACATTGGTATATTTCCTTAGGCTAGAGAGATTGCAAGGTAGAAATACTAGGTGAAAGGCATATAATTTTAAATTGGATATATGCATAATTCCCTTCAAAGGACCTACCTTTCCCTTCAAAGAAATGACCTTTTATAGTTTCCTAGCCCCACTGCTGACTGCTTTGAAAGTGTGTTTGTAAAATGTTATCCTTGGGAAAAGCTGAGGGAAGGGTTCATGAAACTCCATGGGTTATTTTTGCATCTGCCTATGGATCAGTACTTTTTTATTTAAATCCTAGCCATTCAGGAGGCTGAGATCAGGAGGAAGATTTCAGCTCAAAGCTACCCCAGCAAAAAGTTCATGAGAAGCCCCCCCTCTCAATGAGTAAAAATGGCGCTCTCTGATGGATATCTGCCATTTCACCTATGCATGAAGCATAAACAGGAGGATCACAGTTGAAGCCAACCTAGGCAAAAATAATTAAATAATTTAAATAATTAAAGCAAAAGTGATAGATCATATGCCTGACAAGCACACGGCCCTGAGTTCAAACCCCAGTACTGCCAAAAGAAAATTGTTCAGTGTGTTTCTTGTACCCGTTCTTGATCTTGAACTCAGGGCCTGGGCACTGCCTCTTAGTTTTTCTACTCAAAGCTAGAGCTCTACCATGAATCACAGCTCTACTCCTGGCTTTTTTGGTGGTAAATTGGAGCCAGCCTGGACTGAACCACAATGCTGATTGCCTCCTGAGTAACTAGGACTACAGGTGTGAGCCATCAGCACCCACAGATTTTACAGAAGTTTCTGTTGTTATGAAATTGTACCAGCACCTAGTTAATTGTGTGTGTGTGTGAGGGAAATACCCTTATATTCCTTTGTCACCTGTGACCTTGGTAAAATTAAGCTATCGAATGGGCAACTGGACCCCTACCTGGTAAGTAATCATCCTTGTTCTGCTTTCCTCAACCTGGGTCCAGTGTGTGCCCCAGTGAGGTATCTGCTGCTGACACAGGGTCCAGAGGAGATGGGAAGGGCCCCTGAGGGTGACTCAGTTCAGTACCTCTACAAATGCTCAGTACCTCTCACTTTCTGTGCGAGCAGCAACTGATTTCCCAACTATGGGAAATCATTACTTATTAATAATTCTATAACCCCCTTTTTTCCTTAGGCTTATTGGAAGGGACAAAAACAACGCAAAGACTATCTGAGCAGGCAGCAAGTGTTCCTTGGCAACGTTGATTCTGTTGTGAAGGTAAATAGCCCTACCTAATCAGGTGATTGACGTAAACTTTTTCCCCAGGAGAGCTATTGGCTTGTATGAGCCTTGAAGGTCAGCCCTAAGTTTGAATCCTCACTTTGTCTAATGAGTCAGTGAACTTCTTTACTCCTTTATGTGGTTATGAGAACTAAATGAGGGATTACTTTTATAACCACTAAATGCTCTTTGTCTAGAAAATCTAAAATGATGATCAAAGCTGGATATACATCCCCTTGCTGAGTTGAATTTGTTGTTATTCTTACTGAATTTTCTAATAATATCTGAAATATACAAACGTGCTAGCTGAACAACTTAGCCAACATAAAGCCAATAGTGAGAGGCAGGAGGAGGAATTTGGGTCCTGAATTTGATGTTGAGCTAATCTAACCCAATTTTCCAGGCAGGAAGATAACTCTGAGCTAGAGATAGCAAAGGCACTGTGGTGACCCCTCTCACAGAGCAAAAGGTCAAAGAATTATACAAAAACAAACTTCAGATAATTTAGAAAGCCAGATGATAGAACAGCAGGGCAGGGCTGGAGAGGAATTGGAAGCAGAGGAGACTGAGTTTATAAGACACTTTAAACTGAGATGGAGAATGATCCCCTGTACACGAGCTCCTTAATAAAACAATGTGGTGTTACCAAATAATGCACTTTTAGGAAATTCTTATAAGTGATATTCAGGACTGCTTGGTGATGGCCTTGGTTTCTCTGTTCCACTGTATTTTAGATCCAGTCCTGGTTCCGGATGGCAGCAGCAAGGAAGAATTACCTCTCACGACTGCAGTACTTCAAAGATCACGTAAGGGAAATGCACATGGGCTTGCAGCTGGGTTGCAAAGGAGCAAGATAAATGCATGCTGAAAGTTAGCATTGGCTGCTTTTTCTTACATGGTAGAAATCACCACTTACAAAAGAATATGCCTGAAAGCCAGGCACCGGTGGTTCACGCCTGTAATCTTAGCTACTCTGAAGGCTGAGATCTGAGGATCCCAGTTCAAAGCCAGCCCGGGCAGGAAAGTCCGTGAGACTCTTATCTCCAACTAACCCCCAGAAAAGCAGAAGTGGGGCTGTGGCTCAAGTGGTAGAGTGCTCACCTTGAGCTGAAGAGCTTAAGGACAGTACCCAGGCCCCGAGTTCAAGCCCCACAACCAAAAAAAAACAAAATGAATACACCTGAGAGCCAAGGACGATTGATCTGTACAGTTCAGAAATCGCAGTGAAACTCAAACTTCACCAGTCAGGAAGAGAGAGAAAATAAGCCACAGGAAAACAGGGTAGACTAGTAATACCAAAGATAAGATTCTAGAGAAGGTCGGGCGCACATGGTTCAGCCCTGTTCAGGAGGCTGAGATCTGAGGATCACAGTTCTAAGCCAGCCAGGGCAGAAAAGTCTCGAAAAGACTCTTCTACTCACAAGCCACTATGTTGGAAATGAATTTTACAGCTTCAGAGGGAGGGGAGTTGGGAAGAGGGATAGCAGGAGAAAACAAGGGAAGGGGTAACAAAAAAATAAATTTAAAGGAAAAGACTCTTATCTCCAAATAACCACTCAAAAACCAGAAGTGGCCCTGAGACTCAGAATGGTAGAGTGCTAGCCTTGAACAAAAGAGCCCAGGAACAGTGCCCAGGCCTTGAGTTCAAGCCCCATCACTGACAAAAATATATATATATTCTAGTGAAGAATGTACACTTTTCTTAACCACTAACTTATTTAAATTGAAGCCCACCAATTTTTCAGAATTTTCAAAGGATAGGTGAATGCATATTGGATCTAAGTTCTGGGCTAAAATTCTTTTCCCTTTATAGGTCTACCATTTACTTAAACAGTCCCCCTATAGTCTTGCTTATATTTACAGCTAATTTGATCCCTTCTTCAAAAAAAAAAAAAAGGGAAGAAAAAATACATGTTGAAGGCACTACATCTCTATATCATCAGTTTTAAATGGTGTCAGGTTTTCTTAGTTGCAGTATGTTATTTATCTTTAATATGCTGCATTTGTTTTGTCATAGTATCAGTAGTTGTTGTTCTTTTTCTTCTCCTTCTCCTCTTTTTCCTCCTTTTTTTTTCTTCTTTCTTCTTTGTGCCAGTACTAAGGTTTTAACCCAGGGCCTGGGCACTCAAGGCTGGAACTCTACCTCTTGAGCCCACAGCTTCACTTTCCAGCTTTTTTATGGTTAATTGGAGATAAGAATTTCCCAGAATTTTCCTGCCTAGACTGGCTTCGAACCCTAAACCTCAGATCTCAGCCTCCTCCGAAGCAAGCATGATAGATGTGAGCCGCTGGGCCTGGCTAGTATCCATTCTTAATCATTCCTGAATTCTAAAATAGTGGGGTAGATGGGACTCAGGTGGAGTGGGGAATCATGGCATGTCTCCATGTTTTGCAGAAAAATGAAATTGTGAAAATACAGTCTCTCCTGAGAGCAAACAAAGCTAGAGATGACTACAAAACACTAGGTAAGTGGTCACACGCGCCAACAAGCCTGGATTCCTTACTCACCACAAATGAGTACTTTCCATCTTAGTGGCTTCAGAGCCTGTGTCAGAAAAGAGCACAATGCCAATTTCTCCAGAAGACTTTTGGTGATTGAAGGCTCTAAGGTCTGATCTAAAGCGCAGAAAGAGCAACCAGGCCTTCCTGTTGTAAGTGGAGGGAGACAGGGATGGGGGAGGGGAGGAGTAAGAGAATTGGATAAAGAATGAAGTTGACATAAATACTGTTATTTTTACATTACATATGAGCTATATCGAAGAAAGAATCAATTGTAAAAGAAAGTGAACAAGGAAAGGTTAATTATTCAATGTAATCGCTAGCTTATGATTTCCTCTATCTTAAGGATAAAATATGTTCATATATTTTATATGAAAATATGTTCATATAGGCTGGAAATACAAATTTAAAAAAACCCACTGTCTCATCTCCCAAAGATATAACCTCAAAGTGATAAACCTCAAATCAGTCATTTCTCTCATGAAGACCAGCAGAAGTTAACAAAATAGTAACATAAATGACTCTATATTTGGTTGTCCATGCTGAGTTCATGCTAAGAATTGTGCTTTTGGTTTAACTGTTGTCCTTTGAGAGTCAGAACCGCACAGAACCAAGCTAACAGTACAAGGAAGATCAACTGGCCCTAGATGAGCAAGCCCTCATTGAGATTGCATAGCTGGACCTTTTAAGTCATTTTTATTTTACTATTTCTTCTTTTTTTTTTCTGGTACCAGGACTTGAACTCAGAGTCATACACTTTCACTCTGCTTTTTCATAGCCAGAGCTCTACCACTTGAGCCACACTTCCAGTCCAACATTTTGCTGGTTAATTATAGAGTCTTGCAAATTTTTCTGACTAAGCTGGCTTTGAAGCTTCAGGATCCTTAAATCTCAGCCTGCTGAGTAGCTAGGATTCTAAGTGTGAGCCAGTGGTCCAGCTCTATTAATGGTCCTAATTGTTCATCCCAGATAGTTTATTCTTAATCTTTACTGTTGTTTGCATTAAGCATGCTTTTTAAAAGTTGGTTTTTTAGCCAGACACTGGTGGCTCACCTGTAATTCCAGCTATTCAGGAGGCTGAAATTTGAGGATCACAGTTCAAGGCAAGAAAGTTCGTGAGAATCTAAGCTCCAGTTAGCCCCAGAAAACCAGAAGTGGTGTTATGACTCTTTTTTTTGGGGGGGGGTCGGTCGTGGGGCCTGAACTCTGGGCCTGGGCACTGTCCCTCAGCTCTTCAGCTCAAGGCTAGCACTGGTAGAGCCACAGCACCACTTCCGGCTTTTTTCTTATGTGGTGCTGAGGAATCGAATCCAGGGCCTCAGGCATGCAAGGCAAGCGCTCTACCACGGAGCCACCTTCCCAGCCTCCGGTGTTATGACTCTTAAGTGGTAGAGCACTAGCCTTGAGCAAAAAAAGCTCAGGGTTATCACCCAAGCTCTGAGTTCAAACCCCATGATCCCCCCAAAAAAGTGAGGTTTTTTCCCCCACTAGTCAAGAGTACCTAGTAATTTTTTGAAGCATAAAGTTGAAGTTACTATGAGAAGCCTTCTTGGAATTTAAGAATATACTCGGGAGGGAGGGGCTGGGAAGGTGGCTCAGTGGTAGACCGCTTGCCTTGCATGCATGAGGCCCTGGGTTCGATTCCCCAGCACCGTATAAGCAAAAAGAAAAAAGCTGGAAGTGGCGCTATGGGTCAAATGGTAGAGTGCTAGCCTTGAGCTGAAGAGCTGAGGGACAGCGTCCAGGCCCAGAGTTCAGGCCCCACGACCGGACCCCCCCCAAAAAAAGAATATACTCAGGGGGCTGGGAAGGTGGCTCAGTGGTAGAGTGCTTTCCTTGCATGCATGAGGCCCTGGGTTTGATTCCTCAGCATCACTAAGCAGAAAAAACTGGAAGTGGCACTGTGGCTCAAGTAGTGCACTAGCCTTGAGTGGAATTATTCAGGGACAGCGCCCAGGCCCAGAGTTCAAGCCCCATGACCAGCAAAAATATATTTCCTTTTCTATACACACCTTATCCTCAGCTCCTTCCCATGTTCTATACAATAAGGGCATATACTTTGTAAAAGCTTTCTATTTCTGTCAAGTAGAACATCCACTCATTATTTGATTGATTGTGGGTTGACATTTACAATTCTCTTTAATGACCCTTACTGGGTCAGCTTTCACCTAGTTCCAGCTCCTTCCCAAGGGCCCTTTGTGCTTAGAGATAGCACTTTCTGCTTCCTGCTAGCCAACTATTAATCCCTTATCTGGCTCAGCCACCAGGTCTCAGAGTCCAGGTCACTGTGTTAGCTTTCTTTCCCTCAACTTTAAGGCACAGATAGTCCTATCTTCTCAGAGCATGAGTCTTTGGAACAGTGTGAGAAAGGGCTGATAAAGGAGTGTTAGATAACTAGAAGTAATGAGCTCAGACACAAGACATTATCCACCATGTGTGTTTATTTATATGACTTTCCCTGTCCCGATTTTACAGAATCCAGAATAATTCACTCCACAAAGTCCTGCCACTGGTATCTTTTTACTGGTAATACTTTTTTGCAGACCTGGTTTCTTTCCTGTTGATATGTCAAGTGTGCCTGTTCTTCTCTCCTCAGTTGGTTCTGAAAACCCACCATTAACAGTAGTCCGCAAGTTTGTACATCTGTTAGAACAAAGTGACCTGGACTTCCAGGAAGAGCTGGAGGTGGCGCGATTAAGAGAGGAAGTGGTGACCAAGATCAGGGCTAATCAGCAGCTGGAGAAAGACCTCAACCTGATGGACATCAAGATTGGACTTCTGGTGAAGAACAGGATCACGCTGGAGGTCAGTAGGGAGGGAACAGGAGACTGTCAGCTGCCAGCAGCACAGAAAAGAAGCTCTCACTGCATGGTGGTCTAGCTCAGAATCTGTAATCAATTGACTGTACACAAACCTTTGTAATAAAACTAAGGCATTTATGTTTCTAAGCCAAACATCAGTGGCTCACACCTGTAATCCTAGCTATTCAGGAGGCTGAGATCTGAGGGTTTCAGTTCAAAGCCAGCCCAGGCAGGAAAGTCCATAAGACTCTTGTCCCCTAATTTAACATCAAAAATCCAGAAGTAGAGCTGGCTCAGTTAATAAAGCACTACCCTTGAACATAAAAGCTCAGGGACAGCCCTGAGTTCAAGCCTCAGAACTGGCACCAAAAAAAAAAACTAAATCATTTATATTTTTACAAACTTGAAAAGTAATTCTGCATTTTAAAAATATACTTTCTCATGGATGGAAATGTCACAATGAAATTCCCTTGTACAATAAATGTATGCTAACTAAAAATCACAGAAAAAATGCTCTAATATGAAAATACATGAGCCAGATGACATGTGAAGACTTGGTAGTCACTCGGTACTCAGGGGACTCTTCCTGGTGTCACCATGGAATGAGAGGCTACAGAGGACCGTGATGCATTCGCTGAAGGACACAGCAGGCCGACTCCATGCCTTGCAAAGTCATATGGCCTGCCTCGATGTACACAGCGCCTGCAGTCCAGAAACCTCAGCGTGTGTTGAAATGTCTGTATGGAGAAAATGTATTGTGCATATGTGTAAGACGGATTCTAAGCTCAGATAATTACAGAACAGCATCTTGACCTACGTGAATGACTAGAAAGACATTCAAAAGTTCTGCCATCTGGGGGAGGGGGCATTATTATCTACCCAGGACCTCCCTGCCAATTGCCAGGCAACAGATCCTGACGAGCAAGTTGCCTCCCGATTAAGACATCCTAAAACACCCCTGCATATGGGAATGCATGGCGCCCATGAGCACATCCAAATAAAAATGCTGGGGGTTTGTATCTGTTGTGAAACCTACAAATGTCAGAGCTCCTTAAAAGTGTCAAAGCTGAGCCCGGTGCCAGTGGCTCACACCTGTAATCCTAGCTACTCAGGAGGCTGAGATCTGAGGATAGCAGTTCGAGGATAGCAGTTCAAAGCCAGCCCGGGCAGGAAACTCCATGAGACTCTTATCTCCGAAAAACTGCTGGAAAACTGGAAGTAGCACTGTGGCTCAAGCGGTAGAGCGCTCTCCTTGAGCTGAAGAGCTCAGGGACAATGCCCAAGCCCAGAGCTCAAGCCCCAGGACCAACCAAAACACCAACAACAACAAAACAACAACAAAAACCCAGAAGTGGCTCTGTAGCTCAAAATGATAGAGCACTAGCATTGAGCAAAGGAGCTTAGGGATAGCATCTAGGCCCTGAATTCAAGCTCCATTACCAACAACAACAAAAAGTCTCAAAGTAGTCATTTTGCAGGTACCAGTGACTCTGACCTATAATCCTAGCCACTCAAAAGGAAGCTAAGATCAGAGGATTGCAGTTCAAATCAGCCCAGGAAGACAAATCCATGAGCCTCTCATCACCAGTTTAACCAGCCAAAAGCTACAAGTAGCGATATGGATCAAGTGGTAGAATGCCAGCTTTGAGTGGAAAAACTAAGTGAGAACACAAGGCTCTGAGTTCAAGACCCAGTAACTGCACAAAAAAATAAATGTTATTTTTTTTAAACTGTAGAACAAATTTTTAGGGTAAGACATCTCTCTATGTCCCACTTCCTTTTCAATGCACCCCATCTGTTTTCAGAAAACTGACTGGTCATGGAGGAAAGCTAGCCTTCTACAAGCTGGGAGGGGCTGGGGCGGGTGAGCTGTGGAGCACCACTGCTAGTGACTGAGCGCTCTTCTGCTTGGCCGGAAGATGAGCCGTCCCCAGGCCCTGTGAGGGGCCTGCGAATGCCCATCCCTGTCCTCAAGACCCAGTAAAGACCCCACGGAACAAGCTGAGGAGACAATAAGGAAAACAGAGCAGTTTATAACATAGAAAATGAGTGTGTTTCCTAAGTACTCAAAAGTTTGTTGTTGTTTTAATTAAAGCTATTTAGCTGGGTGTTTGTGACTCACACCTTTAATCCTAGCTACTCAGGAGGCTGACATTTGAGGATCACAGTTCAAAGCCCGGGCAAGAAAGTCTGTAAGACACTTATCTCCAATAAATTATCGAAAAGCCAGAAGTGGAGCTGTGGCTCAAGTGGTAGAGCACTAGCCTTGGGCAGAAGAAGCTAAGGGATAGCACTAGGTCCTGAATTCATGGTCATCACCAGCAAAAACAAAAACAGAACAAGCTATTTCAAGGTTCCATATTTAACTGTTTTCATCATTTTATGAAATCATGTATTTGTACTATTTGTTGCCATAAAAAGTTTTAAAGGAGACTCTATTCCAGAAGATCCTGTATGGAATGTCTTTTATGGCCTTAAACTACTCTTGTATTCTACCCCATAAACTTGCAAACAGTAAATATCTTGATTTTTTTTTCAAATAAAGGCTTAGTTCACATCAGTAGATAGTTTAAATATTGTGCTCTTTTGGAAATATAACCACTGGCAGATGTAGAAAGCCTCTGTGAATATTTGAGGGTTTGCTTTACTTTCTAAAAGTAAAGTTTATTCCTAGATAGCATTATGAGGCAAAGTTAAATTATTTGAGCTAGCCTCAAAATCTCAGAATCCCCATCACTGAGGCTGAGACAGAAAAACTGCTTGAACCCAGGAATCTGGAATCAGCGTGAGCAACATGGCAAGACCCCATCTTAATTTAAAAAATAAAATAAAAATTTATCGGTATATTTTTAGATACCAAATATATATCTAACATTTATTAGAAGTTAAATGTGTATCTAGAGGTTAGATGAATGATTATGAACTGTATAGCCTTCAGTTTTGTTATTGATAGTAACGTGTCTTGTTTGATAGTAAGTATAGCCAGTCAAAGGTTTTTTTGTGGTAATACAGAAGTAACCAAAAAAAAAAATTACTGAGGGCCATAGAATTAGTTTAGCTTGTATGTCTAACAGCCACTAAATGTGTTTTGAAGAATAAAGGCAGGGGAACCTAATATAGTACCTAAAACAATATTTTTATTATTTATTTATTTTGGTCACGGGGCTTGAACTCTAGGCCTGGGCACTGTCCCTCAGCTCTTCAGCTCAAAGCTAGCACTCTACCACTTGAGCCACAGCGCCACTTCTGGTTTTCTGGTGGTTTATTGGAGATAAGATTCTCACGGAATTTTCCTGCTGGGGCTGGCTTTGAACCACGATCCTCAGATCTCAGCCTCCGGAGTAGCTAGGATTACAGGTGTAAGCCACCAGTACCCAGCTATTATTTCTTTTACTGTAAAAGAAAATATATTTTCTTTGTAGTTTTGAGTTGCATTTCTCTACTAGCCAAAAATAGTGTCTTTTAACGTACTTTCTTAGCCATATATGTGTGTGTTTGTATATATATATATATGATATATATATGAAATATTCATTCAAATCCTTTATCCTTTTGAGCTATTTGTCTTCTATTTTTGAATTGTATGTTATTTTATTTATTTTGCATACGACTATCTTATCTAATACAGGCAGGACTACAAATACTCTCTCTCATCCTGTGAGTAGTCTTGTTATTTTGATGGTATACTTTAAACTACATAAGGTTTTAATTTTATCAAGTCTAGTTCATTTTGTTTTATCACTTGTGTTTTTGGTGTCATAGCTAAGAAACTATTGCCTATTCCAAAGTCATAAACGTTTATATCTAGTTCTTTAAAAAAAAAAGTTTTACTGGTTTTGTTCTTACATTTAGTTCTCTGATCTCTTTGGAGTTACTTTTGTTTATGCTGTCTGGCAGGAGTCAGATTCCTTTTGAATGTGGATATCCAGTTGCCTCAGCATCATTTGGTAAACACTGTTCTTTCATTGCATTGGCTTGGCGACTACATTAAATCCTAAGAGCAAACAGACCTAGCCTTGGAGGACATGTATTATTACAAAAGCCAAATTCCCTTTGCATTTCCTTAACACTCTATCTCTTTGTTTCCTAATGAAGAAAATGAAGGCTTTCAACTGTGTGTGCTGCAGGGCAGTGTGCGAGAGAGAAAGTAAGAGGTACCCAAATCAAAGGTAGTTATGTTATAACAATTCTTCACAGGATGTAATCTCACATAGAAAAAAGCTGAATAAGAAAAAGGGAGAACTGGAACTTCTGAATAACACCGACAACCAGGGGATCAAAAGCCTTAGTAAAGAACGGAGGAAAACACTAGAGACATACCAGCAGCTGTTTTACCTTCTACAGGTGAGCACGATTTGTCTGGGAGTTTGGAATAAACACACTGCCTTATGTTTGTGGGTTACACTGGGTCTTTCCCCAGGCTTCTACAGTAATCACCTACAGCACCTACGAAGTACAACCACTGCCTTAAGTGCTTTCCATGCATTATGTCATTTAATTCTTACTGTAACTCCTAGGAACTGGGAAAGGCTAGGTTGTCAATTGTCATCCTTCCCATGTTGCTGATAACAATACTGACACTCCACCAGTGAATGACAGAGCAGAACTCGGGTAGTTTGACTTCATCATCTATGTTTTTTTATCATCTGTGTTCGTATGCTACTGCGATCTCCAGTAGGAATCTAACAGTGACCAGCAGAAGTGGTTAACCATGGGAGACTGAAGTCATTGAGCAAAACAGATCTTTACAGACCAGTCTGTCCTTGTTCAGGGAACAGAGCCTTCAGAGCACCAGGATTAGGAAAATTTGGTGATGTTCTGTTTCATTATATTCATAGCACCACTGTTACCGAAATGAATTGTGATCCTTACATTGCTTTTACAATTCTGGCAAGAACTAATTATGTTCCGTTGGCTGCATTTGGACTCTGGTAGAATGATTATTGTTTCCCTTTGCCATTGATTTACCCTGGCCACCCTACTAGTATATACAATTTTAGGCACATAGGTGGGTGATAGTGACAGGTAGAAACTAGCAAGAGGTGGATCAGCAGTTCTTGCTGTGAGGGTTAGATATCCCTAGTATGGGATTCAAAACCTGAATCTTTACCTGAACATATCACTAGAAGCAAATGTATAGAGAAAAACACATTATGAAAACCACAAACAAGAGTTGTGGCTAGCTCCACTGAAAGACAAGATCTTAATTTTGGTAGAGTTAAGGATTCTCTGAAACAAGAGATTGGCGTACTTCTTCAAACAGACATAAGTACTTCTACTGGCCACCAGGTGGCAGCATATGAAGAAAAATGCTAGTTAGACTTGTCTGTGGAGCCTGTTGCTAATCCCAGAAGCCTTTTAGAAACAAAAGGGTCACTGGAGAAGGAAAGTTTTTGGTTTTGCTGGTATTTGGTTAGTTGATTGGTTGGATGAATGGATGGATGGGTGGATGGATGGTTAAGTATTGCTCCGCTTCTTGGAAAGCAATCATTAACTGTCAATTGAGAATTTGTCTTTTCTTTGCATCTATAAATTCCAAGTTTATGCAGTTTCTTCAGTTTTTTCTAAACTTGACAGAACTGTCATGAGAAAAGTGAAAAAATAATCATCGGCCTAAGTCTTACATTGTATACACTGTTATAAATGGAGGTTCAGCTTGGGATCTCCTGATGTGAGAATGCTTCTTTCTTTGGTCCTCAAGTGAGTTTCCTTTCTCACAATTCCCGATGCTTGGGTAGAGTCAGGAAAGAATCCCAACAGAAGAGCTGTCAAGAAAACATTGTCCTGAGTTTCTCACGCATAAAATGTTAACCATTATGAGTTCAAGTGTGAACCTATAGTCCTGGAGACTTGGGCTCCAAAGTTACAGAACCTGCCTCACAAGCTCAAGGCTTGGCCTTAGGTTCAAACCCCCAGTATCACCAAAAAGAAGAAAAAAAATGTAAGCCTAAGTAGTCATGAAAAACAGCAATTAGTTTTCTTAAAAACCTTAAAGCCAAACTTCTAGAGTTATATTTCTAGCTGCAAATTAAACATCTTTTTGGCAGAAGGAATTTCTCTGTATAGATTCTTCCCTCTGTACTGTTTCTCTCTTACAGCCACACCTTATCAGTGTAGTCGCTGCTGAAGACAGTCCCTGTAGCGGTGAAAGCTGGTTCTTTATTCTACCTATCCTTGGTAGGATCCCGGACACTCTGTGTCAGTTTTCATTCCTGATCATTCTTTTGAATTCCTTTTTGCTCTTTAGGTTTGGGTTACATTCCCCTAGAACTCTCCTCACCAGTTCTCCTGACCTTTGCCTTCTCTTCGGCTTCTGCCAGCCTCCCTGCTCACTCACTGTCTGGCAAGCTTTGTGGCTACCTCACTCTGTCCACACACAGCATAACCTTTTCTGTCTGGTCTCAGTTGTTATATGTTTTTCCTCTTCATCCATCAATACTGGACCAGTCTATGTAGCTGTGCCTTTCGCCCACTTTTGCTGGTCTCTTTGGATACGGAGTTCGGTGAGCTCACCTACCTGTCTTCTGCATCTCTACAGTGAAGATGAATGTGTGATTCCAAAGGGTGCGCCATATAAAGTATATAGATGATTATTGTATATTCTAGTAAAGATGCCAGAGAATTTGTAATACTTAAATAGAGCTATCTGTACAATATTAACCAATACTTTTGAAAGTCTTATATTCCATATGTTAATCTCTATGCTTTTAATGACACAAGTCATTGAAGACAATTACTACTTTCTGTTTCTATAATGTATTAACATATAGTTTGCGGGGGGGGATATTTTTTTTCTTCCCTCTTTAGACCAACCCTTTATACCTGGCTAAGCTGATTTTCCAAATGCCACAGAACAAGTCGACTAAATTTATGGACACTGTTATTTTCACACTGTACAATTATGCCTCTAATCAGCGAGAAGAGTACCTACTCCTCAAGCTTTTTAAAGCTGCTCTGGAGGAAGAAATAAAGTACGTATATAAGTAGGTGTATAAAAATACCGATGTATAGGTCATTTTCAACAAGGGTGGCTAGTTCAGGTTTACTAAAGTAACTTTGAAATTATTGTACATAATTAAACCTATCAGATTTCCTAAGAATAAAATGCACTCTGAATTGTCAGATTTCCACTTTTTAGAGCTATATTCAGCTACACTTTCTGCCCACCAGTGAACCCTTTTCTGGGGTGCAGTTAAGCTTTTATGTTCTATATCAGCAAAACTGGAAGCATGAAGCTTACTGAAAATCAGTGAAGAAAATGTACTAAAATTCTCTGAGTTAAAAAAAACTGCATCTAAGTGGATAGAGATCATGCTGTCTGTCTGAATTGGTTTTCCCTTCTTACTAGAACTTTGGCTACCTTTGTTCATTTATTTTCTGAGTCTATTATTGTTTTGTAAAAAATGAAGATGGCTAAATAATGGGCCCTTCAAAAGGGCATGAAAAATGTCCTAAGCTGAGGTGGACCTTCCTCACCTTCCAGATTTCCTGAGTCACAGACTCTGCTTGTTCCTCAGGCTTCGGAAGCATGTGAACCAGGCATGGCACCCTTGGTGTATCTCCAAGCCAGGGCTGGAGCCATGCCTGACTCAGGAGAAGTTGTAAAACTCTGCTGTATTATCATGAGCAGATGGAGTAGATTGAACCAATGGGAAGAAAGCTTCCAACTGGCTAAAGTGAAAGAGAAAGGCTGATTGGCCCAAAACCTTGAGATATAGCTTGGAGATATAGGAAGGAGAGAAAGAAAGGAGATGGAGGAAAGGAAAGAGGAAAAAAGAAATGGGAGGAAAAGGAAGAAAGAGAGAAAGGAAAATTAAGAGCAGAAGACCGGTCTCAATGAGAACGTATCTAGTGAGTGGGGGTCTGAGCAAAGAATATGGGTATAACAGGATTTTGATGGGTCAGCTATTGTTTTATTGAACCACTGATTTCACCCTATCTATTTACTAATTGTATGAATTAGTCAAAAGGGAAAAGAAAACCGAATTTAAAAGTGGAAAGGGAGCCAGCAAAGGAAATAAAAAGGAATGTCTCGGTAAGATAAGTACTAGAATAGGGCTATCAGCGCTGTCAGACACTGCCAGACACTGAAGGGAAGGGAAGTTGAAAGGGTGAGAGTGGCCGAGAGAGAGGAAGGACAGGGGTTCCCCAGGAGACGAGGGGTCCTCTTGTACAGGCAAGAAGCCGTAAGTGTCAGATATAGGATCAATAGCAACTCAGCCATGAGCTGTGGCTGAATCCCAGGAGCAGGATCAAAAGATGTGGAGGCAGTTCAGAAAGTTATGTCTGAAATGGGGCAACTAGAGGAGGTTCAGTACATTAATAGTTAACATTCGATAGTGTTAAACTTGCTCCATTTTCAGTCATTTTTATCAGAGGCAGAAGGTAATTGAAATCCTTAAATTGTTTACATAAGAAACAGATGCTTTAGAAATGATGGAAATCAAGTGGGGGCACGGGGGTGCCAGTGACTCAGGCCTGTAATCCTTGTACTCAGGAGGCTGAGAGCTGAGGGTTGCACGTTTGAAGCCAGGAAAGTTCATGAGACTATTTTCTACAATTAACCACATAAAGCTGGTAATGGAGCTGTGGCTCAGGTGGTAAAGTGCTGGCCTTGAGTCCAAAAGCTCAGGAACATTGCTTAGGCCCAGAGTTCATGCCCTAGGAGCTGGGGGAAAAAAAATCAAAATCACACCTTCACAAAGTAAAATGTATAATTCGACAAAATTATTGCTACCAGGAAGAGGAAATGGTATTTAAAACTATCCACAGAAACAAACCATGTTGTTTTCTGTTTGTTGTTTGTGTTTTTTTGTTGTTGTTTGGTTTTTGGTTTTGGCTGGGCTTTTTTAGATCAAAGGTGGACCAGGTACAAGAAATAGTCACTGGAAACCCTACAGTCATCAAGATGGTCGTCAGTTTCAACAGAGGTGCCCGGGGTCAGAACACACTGCGCCAGCTCCTGGCTCCAGTGGTAAAGGAGATCATTGATGACAAGTCCCTGATCATCAATACCAACCCCGTAGAGGTGTACAAGGCATGGGTGAACCAGCTGGAAACACAGACAGGAGAGGCCAGGTAACCATGTCAGAAGACAGCGATTTTCAATTATGGTTTTCATTTTGCTTTGTTTTTTAATTGTGTTTTATAATCACGTCGATTTGTATATATTCTTAAAACTCTTTTAAGGAAAAAAAAATACTGGAAAAAAAATCTGTTCTTGGATTTTTGTTGTTGTTGTTTTTGGACAGGTACCAGTATGGCTCACACCTGTAATCGTAGCTACTCAGGAGACAGATCTGAGGATCACGGTTGGAAGCCAGCCTGGACAGGAAAATCCATGAGACTCTTATTTCCACTTAGGCCCTGAGTTCAAACCTCACAACCAATAAAAAAAAAATCTCTTTTTGCCTGGTGCCAATGGCTTATGCCTCCTATCAATAACTTCTGCTACTCAGGTGGCTGAGACGTGAGGATCAAGGTTCAAAGCCAGCCCACGCAGGAAAGTCTGTGAGACTCTTATCTCCAATGAATCACCAAAAAAGCTAGAAATCGAGCTGTGGTTCAAATGGTAGAGTGCTAGCCTTGAGCACAAAAAACTCAGGGACAGCCTCAAGCCTTGAGTTCAAGCCCCAGGACTGACACCAAAAGAAAAAGAACAATCTGTTTTTAATGTGCATATCACATTTTAGACGTTAGTCATCATGATGCAAAATCATATTTTCAAATCATATTTTCCAATACTTCAAATTCTGTAATTCTTGTCCTTTCTTTATTCTTTATTCTTTTTTTTTTCCTGCTGAGATTGGGGCTTAACACAAGGCCTACCACTTTTGGTTGGCTTTTTCACTGAAGGTTTTGCTGGTTAATTGGCGATAAAAGTCTCTCAGATTTGTCTGCCTGGGCTGGCTTTGAACTGGACTCTTTGTATCTCAGCCTCCTGAGTAGTTGGGATTGCAGGTGTGAGCCACCAGCGCCCAGCTTACACTTTCTCTCACTTGCCAAAAATCTTTTTTAATTACCTAGTGAGTACATTCTACTTGTATAGCCATAATCCAGGTAGGATGGACTCATTCTGGGTGGTAGTTTTTGTACCTAACTAATTCTAGCTTTGAGTTCCTGCAAAAAGTTGTCTTATGAAAAAAAATCAGATATGCTGCAAGAACTGTGTGGGTGGACATTACAGGACTGTTTGTAATAGTGAAAAGGCAAATATTTAGCTTTGAAGGATTGATTAATTAAATGTTTACAGAACACATAATAGAGTGCATGACTATTTGGAATGGTTTTACAGGCATTTATTGGCACAGAAATTATGTTCATGATTTATTTTTTCAAATGCAGCAAGGTCCAATAGCCCATTTTCTTTTCAAAATAAAATTGGTCCTGTGTCTAGGCATGGTGTTGTATGCCTATAATACCAGTAATTTGGGGAGAAGAGACAGGAGAATTATGAATTTGAGGCCAGCCTGAGATACATAATGAGACCCTGTCTCATTGCTCATGTGTACATGCATGTCCATAGTATCTGTATGCAATGTATATGTGCACAGATTGCATTGTGGAGGAAGCCTTAGAAAGTTATGTAATGAGCTATGAGAATTAGTTGTCTCTGCATTTGATTTTTTGGGGGGGATGCCAGTACTGGGGTTTGAATTCAGGACCTGGGCATTTTGTTCCTTAGATTTTTCACTGAAGGCTGGTGCTCTACCACTTGAACTGCAGTTCTACTTATGGCTTTTTGGTGGGTAATTGGAGATGAGTCTCATAGACTTTCCTCCCTGGACTGACATTAAACCTTGACACTCAGATCTCAACCTAGGATTACAGGCATGAGCCATAGGCCCTGTTTTCTTTTTATTATTTAAGTAAAGAAAGGGATTAGGGGTGTACCTCAATGGTGTAGAGCACTTGCCTAGCATGCACAGGCCTGGAATTTAACTCGCAGAACTCCTAAGGGAAGGATGGGGAGGAAAGGAGGGAGGGACAAGGGAGAAATCACATGCCCTGCCTTTTATTTTTCACTTAGCAAAAGCTCCTTTCTGTTCACTTCACTATAGCTTGACTAGAGTCCACACTAGAACACAGTGCTCATACCTCAGCCTTCAGTTAATGTAAACCCTTTGTTGTGTTTTCAGCAAGCTGCCTTATGATGTAACCACAGAACAAGCTCTAACATACCCAGAAGTGAAAAATAAACTGGACACATCCACTGAGAACCTGAGAAGGGTCACTGACAAAGTCTTGAACTCTATTATTTCTTCTCTTGATCTATTGCCGTAAGTTGGGTTTGTAGCAATTTTAACATTAGTTTCTGGAAGTTCTTGGAAGTTAGCTGTGGTAGTGAAGACAGGAATCTTCCTTCAGACTGTATTTGCTATTGTAAAAGAGGGTTTTAGCCAGGTGTTGGTGGGGCACACCTGTAATCCTAGTACTCAAGAGATTAAGACAGAGATATAAGTTCAAGACAAGCCTGGGCTATGTAGAGGGTTCTATCCCCAACCTGGGCTATGTATGGAAACTTTCAAAAAACAAACATCACCAAGATGGCCTACGCTTAACTTCTTAAATGCATAATTACTCGCAGAAGAAGGAGCAATACTTTGGTTGTAGCCACAAACAGTACTCAGGTGTTATCATCAGTGGAAGTTCTGTGATTCCATCCCCATCTCATTTTGCGTTGAATTTTTAGGGAAACTGCTCAGCTATAACTGACTGGAACATTTGTGGTGTGTTTCTCCCTCACTTAGCCATTTTCCATGATTTTCTTTTGTCATCTGTTTTACATGTAGTTATGGATTGAGGTATATAGCCAAAGTACTGAAGAATTCGATCCATGAGAAATTTCCTGATGCAACAGAAGATGAGCTATTAAAGGTAGATTTTTTTCAAGGGTAATCTCACCACAGCTTCTCCCTGGGGGCCTGAGCCAAAATTGCCAACAGACCATTTCATAAGCATTTCCCCCCATGTCTGACCATTGATAAGCAGCTACAGGTCTTCTATTTCTGACTGTCAAGATTATGTAGGATTCATTGCCTGACTTATGCAACTGTAACCCCTCTGTACATCATCTTTATAATAATAAAAAATAGATTCAAAATTCATTAGGCAGAAGTTAATTTGGAAATCTTAGACATTCTTGCAATTCTTTTAATGCATTTTGGAGGCAGTTTTTAATCAAAAATAATTTCTTATTAGCATATTTTCATTGCCTTTACCTAATGCTTTGTTAAGATTCAGATCAGTCCAGGTGCCAAGCAGCTCACACCTGCAATCCTAGCTACTCAGGAGGCAAAGATCTGAAGATCATTCAAAGCCAGCACAGGCAGACACGTCTAAGAGACAGTTATGTCCAATTAACCAGCAGAAAAGCCAAAAGTGGGGCTGTGGCTCAAGCAGTAGAGACCTAGCCTTGACCAAAAAAGTAAGTGAGAGCAGGAGGTCCCCGTACCATCCCCTCCCCCCCCAAAAAAATCAGAAAATGCCCCACTTTCTCTTGGGAAATGTAAATGAATATATGTGTTCAGGAAGAAAAAAAAATGAATTCAAGTTTTCTCTCTTTAAAACAATGGTCTTTTCCTTGTGCATCTGTCAGATTGTTGGAAACCTCCTGTACTACCGGTACATGAACCCAGCCATCGTGGCTCCAGATGGCTTTGACATCATTGACATGACAGCTGGAGGGCAGATCAACTCTGACCAGAGGAGAAACTTGGGGTCCGTAGCCAAGGTGCTTCAGCATGCAGCCTCTAACAAGCTGTTTGAGGGAGAAAATGAGCACCTCTCATCTATGAACCATTATTTATCAGAGACATACCAGAAATTCAGGTGAGGAGGTCCATTCATGCTAAAGAAACCTGTAAGAAGCTAGACACACAAATGTGTGTTCTATACCCAGAGCTGAAGTGGGGGGCAGAGGGTAAAGTGACTATAGGAACACCAGCTGGCTATGTACAATTCTTCTAGAAGTTGTCATTTCAGGAAAGAGAAGGAAGGTCTGGCCAGGTTGCTGGTGCCTGGTGGCCCCATCCACCACTCCTGCTCTGCTGAGCCCTCCTAGCTTATTCCATGTTGTACTGACAGAATGAAACGTGTGCTCTTCCTGCTCTGCCACTGACGTGGAGTGCTCAGGATGGACTGCTCAAAATAGCTGATTTCTGCTTTGTTCACCTTATAAAGAAGGGTAACTGAAGGGCGGGGGGAGTTGTTTTCCAGTTGGGAAGAATTTTCCGTATCTATGACAAACAATGGTAGGAAATGAAGAGTTTCGTGTTGAGAGGTTGGGAAAACCCCAGTTCTATATTTGTGGATGTTGTGGATGAGCTTGTGTGAATATGTGCTGTTGCCCTGTTCTCACACTTTCTTAATCATAAGGTTTCATTCTGTTGACTTTATTTCTCGTTCCAATGGTTTCTCTTTCTGATGATTCCATGCAGACAAGAAAGGCTTGCTTGTCTCAAAGTTTTCTGGTAGACACCTTCACTTTGTATCTGGGCTCTTGTCTGTCTGTGATAGACCATAGAAATCTGACATGTTTGGCCTCTTTCATCCCAACTTGCAAACTTTATTTCCCATTCTTCAGTTTCCTCTGGTTTAGCGACTTTAACAATCAATGTAAAGAGTTCATGATCATCATCATCTCTATCCAATTTGTATCCTTTTATGAATGAGTTACACCTACCACAGAAAGTTCTAACTTCTCAAAATGCTAACTTCAGTTCTTCTCACTGAGTGTTGTAGCATATGCCTATTATTCTAGCAAAGTAGGAGGCTGAGATTGGGAGGACTGAATTTCCAGACCAGACTCCAACTCAGTGGAAGAAGGTGGACATGATGGCACATTATCTGTCACCCCAGCTATGATAACAAGGGTAAAATAGGCTGGTTGAGCCTATTTTGAGCCTGGTTGGGCCAGTGGCTTACAGCTGTAATCCTAGCTACACTGGAGTCTGATGATTGCAGTTTGAAGCCAGCTTGGGCAGGAAAGCTCACGAGACTTTTATTCCCAATTAACAATCCCCAAAAAAAGCTCAGGCCCTGAGATCAAGCCCCAAGACTGGCACACGCACACACACACACACACAACACACACGCTAGTTGAAACAACTCAGGCACATCATCCACCAGGGTGATGGAAACTAGAAAGAGAGAGATTCTGTCTCAAAATTAACTAGTGCAAAAAAGGGCTTGGAGGTGTGGCTCATCGGCAGAGTGCCTGCCGGTCAAGGCAGTACCTCTAAAAGAAAAGGAAGATGAAGAAAAGAGAGGAATTCAGTATACTAAACTCCATTTTTCTCAAACTGGTAACAGATGTTCTGAAGGGTGACACAGATCCCACATCTTACCATTTAACCATATTTGATGGATTGCTTCTGAAATTGTATTCTTTTACAGAGACATGAGTCTCAAATCAAGAATTATTAGTTCAGGGCTGGAGATAGAGACCAGTGATAAAACATGTGCTTAGCACAAAACTCTGATTTGATCCCTAGCACATATGCATTCAGAGAGAGAGAGAGGAAGGAAGGAAGGAAGGAATCCAATCCTGTTTAAGGCATGTCCATACATGCTGAAAAGCTCCTGCAGTCAGGAGCTAGCCTGGTTAGGAGTTGTAGCAATTCCCTTCAAGATATTGAATGGAAAACAAAGTACTAGCCATCATGCAAAACACCCTTTTTTAATAAAGCTATTTAACTCACATATTTGACTCCATATTAACACTTTTCCTCCCTTTATACTAGGAAATATTTCAAAGAAGCATGTGATGTCCTTGAACCAGAAGAAAAGTTTAATATGGACAAATACACAGACTTGGTGACAGTCAGCAAACCAGTCATTTATATTTCCATTGAAGAAATCATCAGTACGCATTCAGTAAGTTGGACTGGGGAAGGGTCAGCTACACACCCATGCTTTACACATGTGCTCACTTAAAAAAAATATACAGGACATAGAAGCCAAGTGCCGGTGGTTCTTACCAGTAATCCTTGTTACTCAGGAGGCTGAGAGCTGAGAAAAGTAGTTTGAAGCTAGCCTGGGCAGCAAAGTCCATGAGACTTTTATCTCCATTGGCCCTCCAAAAAAAAGCCAAAAATGGAGCTGTTGACCTTGAACAAAAAAGCTCATTGACAATGCCCATGCCCTGAGTCCAAGACCTAGGACCGCACACACACAAAAAATAATGCAGGACTTATGGTATACATGTGGTGGTGGACATATTCTTAGAATTTAAGAGAGAGGTGGGCACCCGTGGCTCATACCTGTAATCCTAGCTACTCAGGAGGCTGAGGTCTGAGGATAGTGGTTCAAACCCAGCCCAGGCAGGAAAGTCCATGAGACTCTTATCTCCAATAAACTACCCAGAAAACTGGAAGTGGCGCTGTGGCTCAAGCAGTAGAGCGTTCACCTTGAGCTGAAGAGCTGAGGGACAGTGCCCAGACCCAGAGTTCAAGCCCCAAGACTGACAAAAAAGAAAAGAATTTAAGAGAGAATCTTGACTCTTAAAACATTAATAAAACCCCTCTCACAAACAAGAACGTTGATATTGGGCATAATCCACTTGCAAGGCTAGATTGTAAGCATACTTTAAGCCCTAAACAGGGGCAAACCCTGTTCTCTCCCCCAGCAGTCATGCAGCCTCCTATCTCTGACCCTTTAGGAGTAGGCACAGCTCTTCTAGACATTTGCTGAAGAGGTGAGAATAGTGTTCTCCCTGTTCTGATGTTTGGACCTATGACAATGCATGTTGGCTGAAAGGCTGAGCAGTATGGAGAGAGGTGGACATCCAGCTGCTCAGAGAAGATAAGACACACCCACAGAGCTCAGCCTGCCATTGTTCTAGAAAGCCCTTTTTCTTAGAAGCAGCAGTTTTGCTGTCTGTGCTCTGTCATGTCTCCGTCTGCTTCTCAGCAACCGTCAGCACTCAGTGGGGCACTGGGAAAGAATGGGCAGCCCAGAGACAGCTTTGCAATTACGTAAAGACAGAAGCCAGATCTTTGAGGGATTTCGGTATTCAAAAACTAAGTCCAGTTGGAACTGGAATATTTTTTAAAGTAACCTTTTTAAGGGTAATTTCAAGCCTTGCTAGGGAAAGTTAGATCTTGGGAAGAGCTTATAAATGTACCCCGAGATCTTCTAAATCTGAGCCCAGGAACTTCAGATGCACATGAAAGTTCTAGAAGCTTCAGTTGAATGTAGTTTGTATTGTACTGACAGCTAGAGAATAAAGCATATATGCCTACTCTCTCAAAGTCCTGATAATACACATAGCAAAATGGCTACTTCAAAGTTCTAGCATTATTATAAGCTTGGGAATGTGGGTTTGGAGGCAGGATGGGATCTGGTTTTGCTTTTTCCTTCTCAGGAATAGGGAACTATGTCATTTGCATCAAGTTCCCAATAAGTATCGCTTAAATAGAAGAAAACTGTCCAACTATGTACCATTTATGAAAACTATTTTTAAGTGGGGAAGTAGACTCTTTAACCATGAGTAGTAAGCCATGTGTTTATTTTGTCCCAAACAAATGCAGAAACATCTTTGTTACATGTTTGCTCAGAATGAGAAGTTCTGAGTGAGAGGTTCCTGTTGATGGAGAATAGAGAGAAAATGTTCATTGAGTTCATGGAGACTGCTAGTCTTGAAGGAGAAATAGATGATTCCTTGTGCTGAAAATAATTGAGAACAGAATGTAATTCTGGGAAACAGAGCGTGTGATGAATCTGGAGTCCCTTTGTGTGCTGTGCTGGCGGTTGCAGCTGTAGTGTGGGCGGGCAAATAATGGGACAACTTCCTGTTTACAGTCTAGGGATGGAGGCACACACACACCCACATTTACACTCACTCACACACATACACACCCTGTGGCCATAGACTGGCCTTAGGCTCTCTGGCGAGCATGTAAAACTTCATCATCAGCTCTTTACAGAGACATTCACAGGAAATGCTTTCTGATTCATAAAACGAAGGGTGAAAGCTGGCTGCCTGAAATACATCCAGCATTTCCAGAGACAGCAGCCAGATGCACTGTCTCTAAACTTTACCCAGCCTGCTTATTTTGTTTGTGCTCTAACTTATCTCCCTCTCACCTCCCCAAAATAACCTATGTCTGTGCCTGCAGCGCTGACCATGCCTCTGTGTCTCTTGTAGTTTTCAGTTAGCACCTTTCTGTGACTCATCCCAATTTTTTAAAAATAACAATGCATACTTCTTTAATTTAAAACGAAGATTCTCTGTTATGCTATAAAATTAGCCTGCCGTGTGGAAGCAGAAATGTCATAAGTATAATGAATACAGAATAACTAGATGTCTTACTCCCTTGATTTCAAACCCTGCATCTGAATCTCTCCCTCTCTTTCTCTCTTTCTCTTCCTCCCTCCCTCCTCCTTCCCCGCAAATGACAGGGAACTAGTAAGAAAATTTAGCATTAAACTTCAATAATCTTAAAGACTAAGATAATAAAAGGTCAATGTAGGAAGCTCACTCCTGTAATAATAGCTCTCAATTTAGGAGGGTTGAAAGAGGATCAGACACATCCAACCCAGGGGACCACGCAGAAGTAGGCAGGCACAGGAGAAAGATTATTATAAGGTTTAGTAGAGGAGCCATATTTCCCCCAAGAGGGAGCACATGGCCTCTGTCCCCATCCAGGTTGCAGGAGGGTCTGAGGGGTAGGAGGTGAGGTGGGTCTGGGCAGAGGGAGGGAGGGATCAGCTGTATGGCTTGAACTCCAGGAATGGGAGGAGGGGCCAGGTGCGGGTGGAGCTGAAGACCAAAGGTGAACATAATACTAACAAGGGTGAGATGTAGAGAAATGCAGTTCAAAACCAGCCGGAACAGAAAAAGTCAGCAAGACTCCATTTCCAGTTAACCAGAAAAACTGAATTAAATCCACTCATTTAAAACATATGACACCCCGTGTTTAGTGTAGTCACAGTTTTATGACCATTACTAGCACTGTTCACTCTGAGAATATTTTTACCATCCTCAAAGAAACTGTATCCATTAACCGTCCCTCCTCATGAGCTCACTCCTAGACTCGATCCACAGTCTGTTCGCATGAATTTGACTACTGTAGAGACTTCCTGGGACAATCATAGGGATTCAGTGTTTGGCTTTTTGTGACTGGTTTATTTTACTTCAATAACTCATATAGCATGAATCAGAATTTTCTTCCTAAGGCTAAATAATATTACATTATATAGACCACCTTCTACCCATGCCCCCCACCAACTGAAGAATATAGTTCAGGTTGGCCTAGAGCTTGCTATATAATCCAGGCTGGCCTGGCCTCATGATCCTCCTTGATGGTGTGTCACTGTGCCGTGTTGAACATACCACCCTTTTCCATCTGTTGATGGACACTTGGCTATTGTGAATAATGCTGTTGTAACCTTTATACACAAATGTCTCTACGGCTGACAAATCTGTACATCTAGAGATGAAATGGCCGGATCACGAAATACTGAAAATGGAAAGGGGGCCAGGTGCAGGTGGCTCACGCCTCTAACCCTAACTACTCAGGAGGCTGAGATCTGAGGCTCATAGTTTGAAACCAGCCTAGGCAGGAAAGGCTGTGAGACTTTTAGCTCCAATTAAACCACCTAAAAACTGAAAGTAGAGTTGTGACTCAAAGTGGTTGAGGGATAGTCTTAAGGGCTGAGCATGCAGGCTCTGAGTTCAAGTCCCACAAACAACCAAAGAGCGGGGGAGGAGAGGGAAAGAAAGAAAGGAAAAGAAAGTGGAAATGGGACTATCATTATAATTCAGAACTATGATTATTATAACATTATGATTCAAAACAACTAAGTCTCCTACAGGCAGGATGTCAGAAGTTTAGAAACATAGTTTCAACTAATTAGAAATGCAAACAAAAGCTGTGCTGTCCTTGCTTGCTTTCCCTGGCAGTGTAGCTGCTCTTGAAGAGTGACAGCATTTCTCTAAGACTGGAAAGAGATAAACGCCTTTGTAGCCATGTGGGTTCTGGAAAGCCATTTCGTATCCCACTGTTCCCACCGCAAGGAACCATGAAGGCAGTGCTGCCATTTTTATCTCCTGTAAGATCTTCAAAGCCAAGTAATAGCCAGGAGCCCAGAGGCTCAAGCTACTCAAGAAGCTGAGATCTGAGGATTGAGGTGCAAAGCCAGCCCAGGAAAGAAAGTCATTAAGACAGTTAAAGACCAAAAAAGCAGGAAGTGGCACTGTGGCTCAGGTAGTAGAGCATTAGCGGCAGGTAAAAAAGCTCAGGACAACATCCAAGTCCTGAGTTCAAGCCCCACAAACAGAGTTGCATGACAAAATAGTATTTGATTACTAAAGTAATACGGAAATACCCTTTCAGCCAGGTGCCAATGGCTTACACCTATAATCCTAGCTTCTTGAGAGGCTGAGATCTAAGAATCAAGATTAGAAGCCAACCAGGGAAGGAAAGTCCTCAAAACTCATATCTCCAGTAAATTAGGAAAATTACCGACTGGAAGTGTGGCTCAAGTAATAGAGCACCAGCTATGAATGGAAAAGAAAGATAAGCACAGAGAAAAAAGAAAAGAAAAGAAAAAAGAGGAAGAGGAGGAGGAAGAGAAAACACCCTGCCAGTTTGCTGTTGGTGTTAGCCAAGACCCTTCTGTCTCAATGTAGATTTTGTGAAGGTAGTGTGGAGCACACAAGCTGTGTAGAAGGCAGGACCTTAGCAGATCTTACCAACATGATCATTGTGTAAACCTTTCTGAAAAAGATCTAGGAACGCCTTCAATACTACAGTTCCTGGATGCAGACATTTCCCTCTGAGATAGAACTGAGATTGTGTCTCTGCTATCCATAAGCTTTAATAAATGTCCAACTTGTCCTGAAGATATAAAGAATAGCCAGAGAAAATGCTGGAAATCTAGAAGAGGCAGTACATGAGTCTGGCAGGCTGGGAATGGAGCTGGCTGACTGCATGTGTGTGTTGTCCTCTGTGTACAGCTCCTGTTGGAACATCAGGATGTGATTGCTGCAGAGAAGAGCGACTCACTCAATGAGCTGCTTGAGACGCTGGGAGAGGTGCCCACCATAGAATCCTTTCTGGGTGAGAGCTCGTTCTTTCTCATCTTCACCGTTTTGGCCTCTTGTTTAGTTTCTGTATTTGAGATTATAAAAAGAAGAAAAAGTGGAATCTAACTGTTAGGCTTACTGAAAGGATAAGAGCTCCCTGTACCCCTTCTTCTACCAAGAATTTTTAACTCAGGGCTAGGTGTCACTCAGAAGAAAAGTACCTGCTTAACGTGTGCAAAGGCCCTGGGTTCAACACCCCCGCTTCTCCCCAAATTCTATCATTTGTCCCAGACTATAAGACAATTTGGTATTCATGAAGGTAAGTTCTAGGCACATCAAAACAGATTTGTCCATCTGTTTCACAAAAAAATAAATCGAATAAACATAAGAAAGAAAAAAAAAGAGCTAAGTGCCAGTGGTTCACACTTAAACAACCCTAGCAATTTTTCAGGAGGCTGAGATCTGAGAATGGAGGTTCAAAGCCAAATCAGATAGACAAATGCTTGAGACTTTTATCTCTAACCGGCAGAAAGTTGGAAGTAGAGGTGAGGCTCAAGTAGTAGAGTGCCAGCTTGGAGCAAAAAAGTTAAACTGGGGGCACAAGGCCTCAGTACCAGCAAGAAAGAAAAAGAAAAGAACAGATGTGTTAGAACATAACGACTTCTTCACTGTTTTCTAACAGTTTCTTTGATTAGCAGCTATCTTTTAGTTATTTGCTCATAGTTAGAATTTCATGTAATTTTTGTTAGAATATATTAGTTATATGGGTGGGGGAATTTTATTGTTATATCTACACACATGCTTATGCTGTATTCCAACCAATCTCACCCCCTCTGTCACATTCCCTGCCCGCACTGTCCCAGGTTATTTTAACGTGTTAATCAGATATTCTTAAGTCTGCGTTCTTTGCAGATGTGAGTTTCGCCCAGACTATGGCCTACCATGGAGTTACGACGTCTGACTTCTGCAGGGCCCCATGGGAGGGAGATGCAAAGAATAACACCATGGCTTGCTTTTTGCCACAGGGGAAGGATCCATTGACCCCAACGACCCTAACAAGGAAAATACACTAAATCAACTCTCCAAGACTGAGATTTCCCTTTCCTTGACCAGCAAATATGACCTAGGAGATGGTGAATCTGTGGATAGCCGAAGCCTCATGATAAAGTAAGTTTGGGGCTTAAAGGGTACACTCTCCAATTGTATCTCTTGAACCTTGCAAGCTGAAGCAAAGTGAATATGGAAATGCGTTGCATCCATCCATCATATATCAAACCAAACAACAATAGATGTTTGGAAGAGAACTGAGCATTAGACTAGCCTACCGAGTCTGTGTTGATTTTTAGTGTTGCACATAGCATTTTGAGTTCTTTCCTCGAAGAAATGAAGTGATTGATTCAGGGAAAAAGCTCATACTCATGACAAGACATATCACCATCTGATTTGTCAGGCTTCTTTCCTATTAAACTAATTCTAGAGGTGTTTGACTTTGTTTACATACATACTATTTCCTGTCCCCAAAGATTTCTAATGAAGCAATCACATCTTAAATCAATGCTATATTTTTCCTAGCTGCATGCATGTGCCACATCAGACTTACAGAAAAGAATAGTGAGATCAGTGAGTGTTCCCACCCCATACATGAAAACCCTGAGACAAGAATACAAACTGCTGTCATTTTGAAGAACTTTATCAATGAGAGGCTATGCAACTGTGTGGAACGGGAGTTATATATTGGAGCAGACTCTGGAGAAGGAAATCAGGACCACTGGGAACAACTGTGTGGGAGCACAGTATTTCACACACTTCTTCCAGGCTACATGTCCTGAGTACGGAGGTGGTTTTGTTTATAAGAGCTTGCGGTCCTGCCACTGACGTGCTGTAGGCCACATTCGTCTCTACTTGACTTTTTCCAGATACACAACCGCTCACGTAAATACCCCTAAAAAAAGAGCTTTTTCAGTGTGTTCTGCTGGGCTCCAAGCTTCTACAAGGCTTGTTTAGGTTGTGCTCAGATCTTCTAAGAGTCCTTCATTTGAGTGGTAAGGCTCTGGGATGGGGACCAGGCTGGACACCGGCCAGTGGAATCTCTTATCTCCCAGTGCTTGCAGCCTGAGGTCCAGCTGTAGAGAGGGCACAGCAAGAGGCCCAGCTACAAGACAGAGCCAGCCACAGCCATGGCCTCCCAGAGCCGAGAGCCTTTCTTTGCCAACCCTATTTACCAAGACAGATTGCACTTTCTGAAACACAGTTCAGGGCAGGGCAGGAAAAAGAGTGAAATGAATGAACTCCATAATTTCCTCTGAACAGGCCAATTATCAAAGTAAGTGGAAACCCAGACTGGGTGTTGGTGTCATGCAAATGAAATTAGACCAAATCCCCCATGATCTCATAAAATTTATCCCGTGAGATGATGGGAAGAAGTTTCCCCTTAATTGACTTTATGTAGTATTTGAATGCCATTTTCTAAATGCGGTTGACTGCATTAAATCTCAAATGTAATGAGAATTACATTTGAGTAGTCTAACATATTAAAATCATATGACTGGCCTACATATTCATACTAATTTCTGAGTCGGAGTCTCCAGGATTCCACAAATTCTTGGAACTTGTATCTTAAAAACAACATCATAAAAGTCAGACATGTTGTAAAGAGCTGACTTTGTCTGGAAAGCATGGCACATTGTCCTGCTGGGCTTACACCAGCCTCAGCCCTGTGTCACCACCCCTCTGCTACCGAGGGTGCGCTAGCTGCCCACAACAGACAATCCTTCTGTCACCGTATGATGTGCAGCCAGCTAATGGGTTGATTTTTAAGTACACACTTCAAAGGCATTTAGGACAGTCACGGTATTGTGCATCATCACCTCTGTCTAGTTTTAAGAACATTTTTACCATCTCAAGTGTTTATTCAGTCCTCCTCCTCCCTGTTCTCAGCCTCTGCTAACTACTAGGCTGGTTTCTGTCTCTGAATTTACTTGTTCCATATTCATATTATAAGAATCATGTAATATATTATGAGAATCATGTAATACACGGCCTTTGGTGTTTGACTTCTTTTATTCAGTGTAGTAGTTCTCCATGTTGTATGATTCATGACTTTGTTCCTTTTTATGATCCCTTTCATTGTATGAATATACAGTACTTTGGTTATCTTTGAAATCACTGGTGGATATTTGGATTGTTTTCATCTATTGTCTATAGAATAGTGCTGCTATGTACAAGTTTAGGTACAAGTTTGTTTGAATATCTGTTTTCAGGTGTTTGGGGGTATATGCCAGGGAGTAGAATTCCTGGGTTATATGGTAATTCTGTGTTCAGCTTTTTGAGGGACTACAAAACTATTTTCCATAGTAGCAATACTGTTTTGCCTTTCCCCTAGAAAGGTGTGACTTCTGTATTCCCCTTGACAGTTATTTCCTTCCTTTCTTTCCTCCTTTCCTCTTTTTCTTCAAATAGTAGCCATTCCAGAGGCTGGGAAGGTGGCTCAGTGGTAGAGTGCTTGTCTTGCATGCATGAGGCCCTGCGCTCAATTCCTCCCCACCACGTAAGCAGAAAAAGCTGGAAGTGGCGCTGTGGCTCAAGTGGTAGAGCGCTCGCCTTGAGCTGAAGAGCTGAGGGACAGCGCCCAGGCCCAGAGTTCAGGCCCCAGGACAGACCAAAAAGAAAAAAAAGTAGCCATTCCAGTGAGTATAAGGGAATGTTTCTTTGTGGCTTCAATTTGGAATTAGTTCGTTAGTACAGTTAAGTATCTCTACATGTGATTCCTGACCATTTGTATATCCTTTTTACTTTAAATATCTATTCAAATTTTTACCTTTGTTTAAGTGGAGGATTTTATTATTGTTACTGTTCCTGGATTCTAAGAGCTCCTTATACATTCAGGATACTTTATCCTTATCAGATACATGATTTGCAAATATTTTTGCCTCTTCTGTGGATTATTATCACATGCTTATTATAATTACTATAATATGCATATAATACCTTCAGTAACCCTATGGACATGGAGTTATCTTCCATATTTCACAGATACAAATAATAAATACAAAACAGATACCCAGATTCCTGAGTAATACAGCTAATAACTGGAGCACATTCAAACCCAGTTGCTCTTAAATCATCCAGAGCCAACATTTGCAACACACAGTTCTTGAGGGCTAGGCCATTATTCTTTGCATCTAAGAATACTAAGATAAAGGGCTGTGAATGTGGCTTAGTGGTAGAATGCTTGCCTAGCATACATGAAGCCCTGGGTTCAGTTCCTCAGTACTACATAAAAAGAAAAAGCTGGAAATGGTGCTGTGGCTCAAGTAGAAGAGTGCTAGCCTTGAGCAAAAGAAGTTCAGGGATGGTGCCTAGGCTCTGAGTTCAAGCTCCACGACTGGCAAAAAAAAAAAAAAAAGAATACTAGGATAAAGGATGAGGATTACAGCAGAGACATGGTGGCACTGTTGATGCTAGTGTGTCCTTCCAGGTCAGAGGTGAACAACTGAGAAGGGTGATAGACATGAAGGGCACATGTCTGAGTTGGAGGGAACATTAAGGTCTTTTCCTCTTTTGTATTTGTGTGGAATAGCAAACCTCAGTCAAGCCATTGCCAGTGGCTCACATCCGTAATCCTAGCTGCTTAGGAGGCTGAGTAGTGATCTGAAGAAAGTCTGTGAGACTCTTATCTTCAATTAATTAGCATAAAGCCAAAGAGGAGGGATGGCTCAAGTGGCAGAATAGCAGCCCTGAGTTGGAAAGCTCAGGGACAGTGCCCAGGCCCTGAGTGCAAGCCCCAGGACTGGGGCTTCAATGCGGGCTACTACCACTTTCCCAGTTCTAAACAAACAGAATCCAATGGGGTAGCGGTGGGATACTATGGGATGGTAGCTCCATGGATTACTTATCAGCCAAAAGATGCCGCAAATGACCCAGCCAGCAATGTGCCCAGCCATACAGCAGAGCAGCAGCGAGGGCTGTGACAAGCCTGGGCATCTTATAAATTATAAAGAACCATACACTTGTAAATCTCTCTTACTAGAAATTATGACATCTCAAAATATGTTACCCTAGTGGCCTTTATTGAGCTTGCTTTTCCACCAAAGTATTTGTATTTAAATAGAGGGTAATGCTTGTGGTTTTTATAAATCATACTTAGCTGCTCAAGCACTTAAGTTGTCATCTCTTAAGAATGTTCTCCTGATTGAGTTTAGCGATCCATTATCCCACCAGAGATTTCCTTGATTCTGTTTCAAGCTGGCAAGAGCACTCAATGGCTTAGTGACACTTGAGGTATAGTGCAAACAGTATGTAATAATGCCATTGGAATGTTCAAAAAAGAGAGATTCCTGAGATGCTACAAACACTGATTCCTCTTCAGTGTTGTGCAGGTGACAGAGAAAGGTTCGAATACTACCCGGCAGAGTTTAATAATGGTGTCACATTAATGGATGCCATATTCATGGAATGGCCAAGCCGGGGGACATCTTTCAAGAGACGCATGGTCTCACTTAGATACATAAGTAAATAACAGTACAGCTCTGCTAAAGAAAATCCCTGGTGTATTTCAGTATCTTAATTCTAGATTTTAAATAGTGCCTCATTCAGGGAAGTCAGGATTCTTGGTTCACATTAGCCTCTTACTGATACATAGTCCATACTCTACCATGACATTTGAACAGACACAGATCAATACTACCAGTTGATTTGCGCTGGTCAGACATAACTATAAGGAGGGATGTGTACTGGGGTACAGAGGGGAGCACATTGTAAGGTCATTGGCAACAGAAACGTAAACCAAACTATGAACTCTGCAGATTATATTAAACATTTAAGGACCTCAGGGGCTTCTTGGTGGTAGAAGAGGAGGTTGGGATCTGAAGTTGTATCTGAGTAAAAAAAAGTATGCTCAGCATGCCAAAGTCCCGAGTTTCACCTCCACATGTCCCAAAACGAATAGGAAGATAGAGTCTGTGGTCATGGACCATCACCAGAAGTTTGTGGCCAGCTGCTGATGTGGAAAAGGAACTTGGCTTATGTTCTACAACACTAGACAGTAGTGTGCGGTGTCTGTCTTGCCATTAAACTTCTTAGGTCTCTGTCTTGCTTGTAACAGCAGATAGTGGATTGTTTCCCAGAGGTCCTGTGACTAACCAGGGCAGGGAGTGGGCCTTGGATAGTGCTAACTTCCTCCTGAAGAATGAAATGTTCTGTGCCTTTCAGTACTGTGCTTTCCAAAAGAAATTTAATATCATTTTCTAAAAGCCACATGTTTTCTAAAAAAAAAAAAAAAAACAACCAACCTGTGACTTTTTCCAGCTGGAAATTTTATTTTATGAAATTTTGAATTGACACATAGTACTTGTACATAGCGAGTACAGTTCAGCATTTTGATACATGTGTACAATATCTAGTGATCTGGTCAGGGGAATTAATATGTCCATTACTTCATACTTATTTCTTTTGCACGCATGTATGTGTTTGTGTAAGTGCGTGAATGTGTGTGCCAGTGCTGGAGCTTGAATTCGGGGCTTAGATTGCTCAAGGCTAACATTCAAACATATGAGTTACCGTTCTACCTCCAACCTTTTTGTGCTTAATTGAAGATAAGAGTCTCATGCACTCTCGCTCCCAGGCTGGCTTTGAAGCATGATCCTCAGATCTCAGCCTCCTAAGTAGCTAACACTATAGGTGTAAACCACCGGTGCCCAGCTCATAAGTCACTTATTTTTAGTTGACATTGAGTTAAGATTGTTTCTCTTCATATATTTTATTTATTTTTTGGGGTGGGGTCCAGTCGTGGGGCCTGAACTCTGGGCCTGGGCGCTGTCTGTCCCTCAGCTCTTCAGCTCAAGGCTAGCACTCTACCACTTGAGCCACAGCGCCACTTCTGGCTTTTTTTCTTTTTGCTTAAGTGGTGCTGAGGAATCGAACCCAGGGCCTCAGGCATGCTAGGCAAGCGCTCTACCACTGCGCCACCTTCCCAGCCCATCTCTTCATATATTTTATTTAACTCAATTTATTAAAAATAGTTTCTATTGGGCTGGGAAGGTGGCTCAGTAGTAGAGTGCTTGCCTTGCATGCCTGAGGCCCTGGGTTTGATTCCTCAGCCACATAAGCAGAAAAAGCTGGAAGTGGCACTATGGCTCAAATGGTAGAGCGCTAGCCTTGAGCTGAAGAGCTGAGGGCCAGCACCAAGCCCAGAGTCCAGACTCCACGACCAACCAAAAAAAAAAAAAAGTTTCTATCAACAGGTGGCCAGTATAAAAACTTATTAATAAGATACTGTAAATTCTTTAGTCCCAACTAAATCTTCAAGCTCCAGTACACAAAGCACATCCCTATGGGACCAAGCATTTTCAAGGACTTGGCTGCCACCCATGCCATCTTGGGCAAAACAACTTACTTGACCATTGGAATGCTTACCATGTGTCAGAACCGGCAAGAAAAGGCTTTGCATCTTTGTATTCAGTCCTCCATCAATTCTCTAAGAGGTTTCCATTTTATGACTGATGTAAAAAAATACTTAGAAGAATTATATAATTTGCACAAGCTTACCTGGCTAATACACAATAGTAGCCCAGATGTGGCCTTACATCTGTCTGACCCACAGTCCACTGTGGGGAAAGGGAGCTGAATTCCCTATCCTGGATGGTTACTTGGACACAGAATGTCAAGGGTAGAACTTGAGCAATGGATTCCACAGGCCTGATGTAACAGAATTCAAAGAGGATAAACGGTCATATGAGCAGTTTGTCCTTCAGCAGCTCTTGAACAAATAATTCTTAAAGTCATGCAGAGCTTGTATTTTTAACCCAATGTTTCTGTCTCATTCCTTTTGATGATAACTAGAAGATGGAGATGTAGACAGAGGAAGGGACAGGAGGCCTTCCAAGCTATGGCCACCTCAGAAACCGTGCCTGCTCCCACCTGGCTATAATTAGCTATGTGCTCACCTTTGACTCCCTAGAGTCTTTAGTTGTGCATTCCCAGACAGCCTGAAAATCCCCAGTCAGCGAAGGGTCATAGTGCCAGAGGAAATGGCTCTCTGAGACCCCAGAGAAGGGAGAAACGGAAGTTGCAATGTGATCAGGCTTCTCATGCAGACTTGGAAGAAATAGAAAATGAGAAGGAAAAAAATGTTTATAGATAACTTCCTGGATTCAAGCCCAGCTTCAGAAAGTTTATATTCAAAATAACTTTGAGGACCATTCGGGAACTGCTGCTTTTATGCTTCAACCATGAAAACATGCATTTTTATTTCTAGTTTCATGTTGTGTGAACATTTCTGCTGCTGTTTAAGGATTCTCTTCTCTAGCAGAACCAAAACAGTAGCAGGGCTACAATGAAAATGAAATTTCACACCTAACCTGCTTGCAGTTTATGGCAGTTTCCAGGTCTCCTCTCCCCACGGTGTTCCTGGGGTCAGACAGATTTTAAAGTCATGTTTCCTTCTTTGGAAGGAAGGGTATTTTTTCCAGTGTAACTACTATTCTATGTGTATGTGAGCAAACTTTTCCATTCACCTTTTGTTGTTGTTGTTGCTTGGTTGGTTTTGCTTGGTTGGCATTAGGGTCGGGCGAGTGGTTAGGGAGTTTTATGATGCTGGAACTGGGACTTGAACTCAAGGCCTGGGCACTGCCCCTCGGTTTCGTCACTCAGGGCTACTGCACTACCATTTACTACAGTTCCACTTCTGGCTTTTTGGTGGTTAATTAGAGATGAGTCTTATAGACTTCCTTGACCAGGCTGGCTTTGAACCACAGTCCTCTGATTTCAGCCTCCTGAGTAATTAGGATTATTATATCCATAAACCACCCAGCTCCTATTTACCCTTTATGTTAAAATCTTTCTACATTCTTTCTTGAAGACACACTTCCAATAAAATCCTTTCTTACATAATTGCATAGCCTGATCCCTAATTAGAGACATGTGGCCAATTGGCAACAAGAACACATATACACATCTGAAAGAATGTGTGGTTTTAGCACCTCGGTAGGATTTCCACATCTGAACTTTGTTCCCTTCCACAGGAAACCAATGAGCCAGCCCTGTCTCCTTGTTCCTCAGGTCCTTGAACACTCAGCCTCCTGACTGCTGGGGTCGGCCAGCAGCCTAAGCCTCTACAGCCATTCTGGGCTTCTGTGACCACTAGTCTTCACATTGTTCCATAACTTTGTGAAAATAGAGGACACCATTAGTGTGATTCCTAAAGCTTTGGATGCAGTGACAGATTGATGTTTACATGCTACTGAAGTCAGGAGAAAAGGATAGTAGCTACCATCCTGGTCCCTTCCATAGTAAGACATCTCAGCTGCCTATCAAAAAGTAGTTTCTGGGCACCTGTGGCTCACACCTGTAACCCTGGCTACTCAGTAATCTGAGAATCTCAGTATCTTAGTTTAAAGCCAGCACTGTGAGAAAAGAAAGTCTGTGATAAGATACTCTGATCTTCAATTAACTACCAAAAAGCTGGAAGTGGAAGTGAAGATTTGGTTTCAGTCTTAAAGCACTAGCCTTGAGCAAAAGCTCAAAGGCAGCTCCCAGACCAAGTTCAAGCCCCAGGAACAACAACAACAACAAAAATCTTGGTCCAAAAAGAACAAAAAAAAGTATTTAGATAAGGAATCTATAGCGTATTTGTGCTCATGCTGCTAACAGAATAGTCTTACAACATCAAGATTATAAAGCCCAGACTCTGATGGACAAATACAAATGCTCAGGAGCCTTCAAACACACCTGTAAGAATCTTTGATTTGAAGCATCCTTTTGTGCATTCACATAAGAGAAATCATTTTTTTTTGCATCAAGGCAGCTGTCTGAAAGTCTCTCTCTCTCCTTTTTCTCCTTTGTAAGGACCAAAAAGATGATCATTGATGTGATTCGGAACCAGCCAGGAACCTCATTAACTGAAATCTTAGAGACACCAGCAACCGAAGAACAGGTAATTTGTCTTTATAAAATAATAAGTATAATGAACAGGTATGTTTATTAATCAGTCTTTGTGAGAAATATTTATTATCTGGGAGGCACTTTTCTAGTTTGGTCAGGAAGTAAAGAAATGCAACAATTTTTGGTGGTACTAGAATTTGAACTCAGGGCCTACAGTTGGTAGGCAGGTGCTCAACCACTTGATCTACGCCCTAGTCCTTTCTTGCATTAGTCAGATATTTGTCAGATATAGTTTCATTTTTGCCCAGGGTTGGCCACAGACCAAGATCTTCCTACCCCACCTCCCTAATAGCTGAAATGATGGATTTGTACCACCATACCCAGTTTATTGATTGTGATATAGTGTCACTTATTGATTGAGAGAAGTCTCACTATAATTTTTTCCTCAGGTTGGCCTGGAACTATGATCCTCCAGTTCTCCATTTCCCTAGTAGCTGGATTGCAGGCATTAGCCACAGCATCAAGAAGGAATTATATCTCTTACTGTAAACTATTAGTTTCAACTATATGTAAAAACCATGTGGCTATCTGTGATTTTTCTATAATCCAAAGATAGTTTTGAGTCTCTCAAAACTTCAGAACATTCGTGATAAATAAGCTTCAGTATACCACGGATGGCTGGATAAGTCCATTGAGAGATACTATTAGTTGACAGAATGTCAAAAAAACACTTTCTCTATTTTATCTATTTGCTATTTTGAATAAACACATTAAAACTATTTACCAAATGCTTCAGAAGTAAATATCTGAGTCTATTAGTCTGACTACCAGTATGTTGATATAAGTAAAGTTTCATGACAGTCTTTCTTTAATGTTTTTACTTGTGTGTGTGTGTGTGTGTGTGTGTGTCGGGGCTTGAACTCAGGGCCTGGGCACTATGTCTCAGTTTCTTTGGTTTAAGCCTAGCACTCTACCAGTTGAGCCACATCTTCACTGGCCTTTTTGGTGATTAATTGGAGATAAGAGTCTCACAGATTTTACTGCTTGGGTTGGCTTCAAACCACAATCCTCAGATTTTTAGCCTCCTAATCTCAGCTAGGATTGCAGGAATGAGCACCAGCACTGGATTATATCTTTTTAAGTGTATCATTATTCAGTCCATGTCAAAACAAATTAATGTCAGTATTATTTTAATACAAGTAATTGTTGTTCCCTGAACAAAAGTTCCAGAAATTATATAATTAATTGCTTCTTAACAGAACTTCACTTAAGTTTCCTAAATTATTCTTTCTTAATTGAATAGGTTACCAGGAAATCATCTTGTCTAAGGTTTTAATGTAAAAATATAAAGCAAAACTTCAGATTGTCTGATGTTTGTTAATGTGAATGCTTTTGAATTAATAAGAGTGGTATATACCTATTTAGTATTAGAGACTTTAGTCTTTATTAAATGATCCCATTTTTTGCCACTGTACTGTGACTGAGTGGTGATGAGCCCAGGTATATGGGAACTTGAATATCTCTGTGTCTCCTAGCTTGTGGCTCTGGCACTTAGAAATATATCTGTACCTTAGGTTTTTCAACTGTAAACTGGAAATGAAAAATAATTCTTAATTCACACACAGAATTAAATGAGTGAAAATATAATTAAAGTGTACAATAGTATTGGGTACACATTAAATGCTAATGTTAGCTCTGCTTCTACAATAGTTGTTTACTGCTGACCTGTTAGTCACTGACCCTATCCACAGGGTCCTGTGTCTAACATTACTGTATCTAACTATTAACAATTGTGTCCTTAAGCTAAGCATGTTGCTTCACATCTGTAATCCCCAACTGGTACAAGCAGGAGGGTAACAAGTTCAAGACCACCTTGGGCAAAGTTAGCAAGATTCTATCTCAAAAACAAAACAAGCTGACATGCAGGGGTATGGGACGGCTTAAGTGATAGAATATCCTGATCCTCTGCGCCAGAAGATCCTGATTGCTTTTGTTTAAAGAAACCTACTAGTTTCTTACAGTGGCTAGTTGGAGGGTGATTCCATGTGAGAATGGAGCGCTCTGCCTCCCTCACAGTTGGACTTGCTGTGCTTCTCCATCGGTAGAGCTGATGTGCTGGGTTCTAGACACTAGGGCTTCTCATAGCCACATCTTAGTAAATAATCCAGTTTTTATTTTCTCCATTGGGATATCCAGGCTTTGATATAAATCCAAGGAATTGCAAAGAAACCATTACTCATGAAAATATGTCCACTGTCAAGGCGATTTGTCACCTTGGTAATAAAGTAGCTTAGGATTTTTCCCTAATGAGGTCTGTCATCATTGCTGTGTTATTCAACAAAAGGAGGTAATTCCTTCTGAAGGCTGACTCCAGAACCATGAAACACAATTCTGGCACTACTCTTTGGACTTTAACTGAAAGACTTCTTTCCCTATGACATTAACTTGCTCTATATGTGTTAAATCCTCGATGTGGGTGTAGAGGATAAGAGAGGGAAAATATTCAACATCCGGATATGCTCTTTTCTGCAGGAAGAAGAACACTCCAAAGACATGGTGAGCCGTGCAATTTTGGATTCCAGGACTCCTGGGTTGACTCACGAGCAACCACTAATTGAAGAAGGTCATCTGCCTCTTGAGCAGAAGAAGAGGAAAATCCAGAGGAGTCTTCGCACACTGGAGCAGACCGGACACGTATCATCCAAAGACAAATACCAAGACCTTCTCAACGAGATTGCCAAGGTTTTCAAACTGTCTTCCTTCTTCTTCACCCAGTAGACCTTTGCTGGTCAGCGGTCACATGCAGGGCACCCTGTAAGGGGACTTGAGGAGTTCAGACAGAGTTGTCTATGGTTCCTGCTTTGACATTACAGATGTTTTTTTAAGGTCTCAGAGTGAGTTGATGAATTTTACAAGGAATAAACACAATGTCCCCAAATCAATAGAAGAGTTGAAAACACCAGGAATAAATGCTCACAAAGGAAATGTAGGCAACCAGCTAGGGCTAAACCTTTAAGCTAGATCTATTCAATTTTTGTTTTTGGTTTTGGTTTTTGTTTTCAGTGACAACTAGGGAGTTTTCTCCTAGCTTAATTGCTCTTCAGACCTGCCATTGAGATGGTGACCCCCACCACTACCCTGAATCTGTTTCTCATCAGTTTGTCCTAAATGCAGCTCAGACTGAAAGGGTTTATTTCTGTTTTCTCATCTCATGTTTGAACACTTGAGAAATTTCCCGAGAAAAAGGATGTGGATTCCATGCAAGGAAAGGCTGCAGGAAGCCGCTGAGAATGTGTTTGTCAAGGATAAGGAAGAATGATATGTTGGGATGAGAAGCGTACTTTATTCTTTTGATCCAAACCTACACATTTATATAGGCCTAGAGGCTAGAGGAAGTTGAAGGATCTCAGGAACAAAGCAAAAACAAAAACAAAAGAGGAGGTTTTTTTTGCCTCCCGGGAGAAAAATTCAGTAAAAATCTTCATTGGAAAATTATGGCCAATTCTGGCAGTAAGCAGATACCTCCTATCCTGAATAATGCAAGGGAAATAGCATTATTGGCTTTTTGGTTTCTTCTGTGTCTTGAAAGATGGAAACTGTTTCTCTTTGGGAATATTGTGCAGAGAAATCAATGCTTTTACTTTAAGGACAAAAGCAAATGTTAGCATAAAACAGCCCCCAAAATATTCAATGAAGAATTTTTACTTATGAAAGGACAGGGTTGTCTCTTTGAATTCCTGGGGAAGGGGAGTTAATTGTTTACAAAGGAATAAATAATAGTAAACAGAAACCATTTTACGTCTTCATAACTTACTGAACAGAATTACCAAGAAAAAGAAAAGAAAAAAGTATCTGCAAGTTTAAATTTAGCACGAGGTTAGAATGTTTAGAAGCTATGTTCTAGGAATTCTATTTCAAACCAAGTACAGTCATCTCTGGGTATCTGCTGGGGATTAGTTCTAAGACTTCCTGCTGATTACCCACACACTGTGGCTGCTCAAGCCCCTTATATGAAATAGCACAGAATTTGCACATAGCCTATACACATCCCCCCCCCCCCAGAAGCTTTTTTTGTTTGTTTTCCCAGGCCGGTCTTAAACCTCTGCTCAAAGAATCCTCCTGCCTTCATCTTCTAAGTGGCTGAGATCACAAGTGTCTGCCACCATGCCCAACTTTCTCATATGCCTCATCTCTACATTAGTTATCATACCAAACACAATGTAAAGACTGTGTCACTACGTGCCTACCTTACTGTTTAGAGAATAGTAACAAAAATCTATACATGTTCTACAGATAGCTTCTTTTTTCCCTGAATACTTTCAGTCCACATTTGAGAAAACTCACCGATGTGGAAAACAGAGAAATGGAGGGCTATGAAAACTGTCAGTGCTAAAGCTTTCAATCTTGAGAGCCCAGCTGTTGGTTTTTCAGATCTCAAGAACTATGTACCAGATAAAAGTGTGTCATTATTGTTAAGGAGAAATAAGCAAGTATGCATTAATCTTTTTCAATTCAAAATAATCTGAAGAAATCACATGTGTCCTGCTAAGATCTTCTTTGTGTCCTAAAACCTGGCTTTTCCTTAAACTGTTTGGTTATTCTTAATTTGCTTTTGTTTGTCCATCAACAGAAAAATAAACCTTAGCAAGTTTCAGTGACTATAAAAAAAGACAAGTAATTTATATATATGTATATACACATATATATATGTGTGTGTATATGTATAGTAAGATGTTTTATAATAACATGATATTTAAGCTAAAAGTCACAACAATGGAAGATTAATACTTTATTGTCCTAAGTTGATCTCATAAAGCAAAATTTTACCCACACTTGTTATTATAGCTGCTACTTATTGTTTTAGGATATTCGAAATCAAAGAATCCATCGCACGCTTCGGAAGGCTGAATTGGCAAAACTTCAGCAGACTCTGAATGCACTTAATGAGAAGGCAACATTTTATGAGGAACAGATTAATTATTATGACACCTACATAAAGACTTGTTTAGATAACCTGAAAAGGAAGTAAGTGAAGAGGAGATCATGTTCATCTGTAATGTCCTGGCTCGTGTGGGAATTCTGCTGTGTGGGTGGGTTGGTTGGGTAGGGGTGCAAACTTTTTACTCTCTTGTACAGCCAAAACCTAGAGTCTTAATTTTGTTATTAGCCATTGTGAGCTAAGAAGTCAGAAATGAATTTAGCAACTTTTTACTTCCCTATTGTCATTACAATTAGAGTAGCTTACCTCACTGTATTTTCAGCAAATAATAGTAACATTTAGGTCTGGGAATGTAGCTTAGTGGTAGAGTGCTTGCCTTGCATGCATGAAGCCCTGGGTTTTAGCACCACATAAACAGAAAAAGCTTGAAGTGGTGCTGTGGCACAAGTGGTAGCCTTGAGCAAAAGAAGCTCAGGGACAGAGCCCAGACCCTGAGTTCAAGCTCCAGAACTGGAAAAAAAAAAAAGTAACATTTAAGAAAACACAAATTAGGGGCTGGGGGTTTAGCCCAGCGGAAGGGGACCCGCCCGGCGCGCGCAAGGCCCTGGGTTCGGTCCTCAGCCCTGGGGGAAAAAAAGAAAAAAAAGGCTACAAAAGAAAACACAAATTATTCTTTTGCCTTGTATAATTGAAGATGCTTTAAAAACACCATTTATTTTATATAGTTAGCTAGCTAGGTAGATAGATAGATAGATAGATAGATAGATAGATAGATAGATAGATAGATAGATAGATAGATGATAGATTCTAGTCTTGTTTATGAAATGTTAGATAATGCCAGATATTTGCTAATTTCACAGAACAACTAAAGGATTTAAAATTGCTTTGAAGTTTTAAAATGTTATTATAGACACAGGTAGAATTTTGGCCACTCGCTGTTATAAATGAGCTTATATATTTTATAGTTTTATACACAATATGGTGACTTTGAATGAAGAACCTCTGCTCATACTTATTCTTGTCACCAGACAAGGATCGATGCTAATGAAATTTTAATTACCCTCTTAACTATGTAATACAATATTTTCATATAATCCTACTCATTAAGTTGGCAGTAGGAAATGATTCAGTATGGAAAAATCAATTGCATTAGTCACAGATCTGATAGAGGCGCATAACCAAAAGTAAACCTCATTGATTTGTACACCACTCATTGTGAACTTGCATTCACTTGCATGCAAGCTTTGTATGCATATTTAAACTGGGAAAATAGATATTTTAGCCGATTTTCAATAGAAATCATTGATAACAATTTGCTTTCCAAAGTTGAAGAGACTTGGGGCATTTTGTACAAACTCTACAGTCAGGCAGTATGTATGTGCGTTCTGATCCTCTTATGTGATCTTGAACCAGTCGAATGTTCAGAACCTCAATTTTTTTCATCTTAAAATGGGATTAGAAGTACCACTTTCTGGCTTAGTACTGGGTTCTAGCCTATAACCCTAGTTACTCAGGCTGATATCTGAGGATCACAGTTCAAAGCCAACCCAGGCAGAAAAAAAAAAAAACTGCAAGACTCTTATCTCCAATTACTCAGCAAAAACCCTGCAAGTGTAGCTATGGTTCAAATGGTGAAGCCATTCTTGAGTAAAAAGCCAAGCAAGAGCATTAGGTTCTCAGTTCAAACCCTAGTACTATCACAGAGATAGAAAGAAAGAGAGAGGAGAGAAAGAGAAAGGGAGAGGAAGGAAGGAAGGAAGGAAAAAAGGAAGAAAGGAAAAAAGGAAGGAAGGAAGGGAGGGAAGAAGGGAGGGGAGGGAGGGCAGGAGGGAGGAATGAAAGTAGGAAAGGAAAGAAAAGGAAGGTGGGGGGAAGGGAGGGAATAGTTCCTAGCCAGTTGCTGCACCCATCATCCTAGCTACCCAGGGGCCTGACATCTAAGGACTGTGGTTTGAAGCTCACCCCAATAGAAAGGTCCAAGAGACTTCAGTTAACCAGCAAAAATAATGCACCAGAGGTATGACTCAAGTGATAGTGTACCAGCCTTCAGCAAAAAATGAGAATGCAAAGTCCTAAGTTCAAGCCTCAGTACCAGTAGAAACACACACACACAAAGTACCAGCCTCTACAAGCATTGTTATGAAAGCTAAATGAATTAATTTGTGGCCAAGAAATTTATTAATTTCAGAGTATGATGGAAATGCTAATTTTATAAATGCAACAAATGCCTAGAATAGAGCCAGCTACATGATGTTTGTTAAATAAGTTACACAGTCCTAGTAAAACTACCTTCTCTCAGGAATGTAAAGTTTATATAATTTCTCCAAAACTGCTTACAAAATGACTTCAAATATAGTTACTTAGTACCATATGACTGAGAATACAGAGTGTACGTTTTTGTTACTGTGTGTGTGTGTGTGTGTGTATGTATGTGTGGGTGCGCGCGTGCACGCGCGTGCACCGGTCCTGGGGCTTGAACTCAGAGCCTAAGTGTTGTCCCTAAGCTGTTTTTTGCTCAAGGCTACCACTCTTATCACTTGAGCCACAGCTCTACTTCTGACTTTTTTGTTGCTAAATTGGAGCTGATAGATACATGAACATTCCTGCCTGAGCTGGCTTCATACTGCAATCCTCAGATCTTCAGCCTCTTGAGTAGCTAGAATTATAGGCATGTACCTCTGGTGTGTGGCTCAGAATATGAGTTTTATTAAAATTATTAGTCTGTCTGTTTCAGTGGTGCAAACCATTTTGAAGCCAGTCTGGGCAGATAAATCCAGCGACTGTTATCCAACTAACCAGCAAAATGCTAGACATGAGGTGTTGTTCAATTGGTAGAATGCAAGTCTTGAGTGATAAATCTAAGCAGGAATGTTCAAGCCTCAGTACTGGTTAAAAAAAAAAATTTTTTTTGTTTAATTAGTCTGTAACACAAATCTCAGTCACTTGGGAAATCCTTTCCCCAAATAGTTACTGCAGTGAGTAAAATCCTTACCTTTTGTCACAAAATGAAACAGTACAGGTTCATCACAAGGGGACCAAGCGTGGGAAAAATGCATCATTCTAGGTGTGGCTATTGTGCTCTCAGAAGCATTATAGTAACAGGTGATGGATGTATTCTTATTTTGTCAGGAATTCTCGGAGGTCAATTAAACTAGATGTAAAGGCAGAGCCCAAAGGCACAAAGAGAGCCAAGCCAGTGAGATACACCGCCGCCAAGCTGCAGGAGAAAGGAGTCCTGCTGGAGATAGATGATCTTCTGACAAACCAGTAAGTGAAGCATACACATCCACACGCACATGGTCTGCCTCAGCATTCCTCTGGGCCCCTTGCCTTTGAGAGAGAGATCCCCTTGGTTACAGAGGCCAGGGAGGAATCCATGAACTGTTGTCACTAGTCTTCCCTTAGGCTCTCAGCAGCCATACTGTCTGGTTGTGTGAAATATGGATCAAGAGGTTCTATGTTTCTTTCTGGTAGTTCATCCACTGTGTGTGTACCCAGGGAGCTAGCTGAGTCATAGCAGGGAGAATGAAAGGCTGTCTTTTGGCCATGTTAAATGAGTTATCTTCAGTTGCCAAGCAGACTTTTCTAATTCCAAAGTCACAGGCTGCTTAGCCCTGGGCCCCAGCCAACTCCCAACAGTGAATGTGAATCCAAAGTGGAGGAGGGGACCAAACCTTCTCCGCAGCACCATCAGGCACCAGCTACTGCTCCCCTGCAAGGGATCATGGGCTTGGACTCTGGGTCCTAGTCTCAGAAGTCAGCTCATTGCATTGGCCTCCTGACTAATTCCCACCTGCCCTTGGTCCTGGCTTCAAAGCTGCTGAGGCCAAGAAACCTCCTAACTACAGGCTTAGAGAAAGAGCTTCTTCCTTTTTAGAAGTTTCTATAAAAGATACCATGTACAAGCCAGGCTCTGGTGACTCATGCCTATAATCCTAGCTACTCAGGAAGCTGAGGTCTGAGGATCTCACTTCAAAGCTAACCTGGACAAAAGTTCATAAGACTCTTGATCTCCAATTAAGCACCAAAAGAAGAAGAAGAAGAAAGCCAGAAGTAGAGCTGTGGCCCAAGTGGTAGATTGGTACCCTTGAGCAAAAAAGCTCAGGGACAAGGCTTAGATCCTGAGTTCAAGCCGTAGGACTGGCACCAAAAACAAAAATTAACAAAGTTATCATGTACAAGATTAGAGGATGGCCTGACAGCAGCCTAGTTCAATATTTAGCTCTCATGTCCTATGACCATCCTGTTTCCAAGTATATTTGATTCTCTTAAGAGCAAAGGCCACACTGTTTATTCCCTTTGTGAAAAGCCCCTGTTCAGCACTGTGAGAGCTACACCCCTCAACTAGGAGGGTTCCTAGGCTTAGTGGTATTGAAGCCAGGCCCGTGGGCAGGCTGGTTTTGGGGGAACAGAGTAGGAAAATGGTGTCACTGTTTAGTGTCTTCCTTAGGATTTTTCCAACAGGCTGTTCACGTGTTAAGCTGGCATTCTATGAGTATATTTCATTCTATGAGCTTATATCCTAGTATGTGTGTAATTCTACCTTTGTGTCTGTTCCTTTCCGTACTAGGTTTAAGAATATTACATTTGATATCATGGCTACCGAAGATGTGGGCATCTTTGATGTCAGATCAAAAGTCCTCGGTGTAGAGATGGAAAAAGTACAACTCAATATTCAGGTGAGTGGGATTGCTGCAGACAGGGGTGTGTTTTACATGAATGGTACGATAGCACCTACCAGTCATGGCAACAGTAATATTTAGCAGACCACTGATATAAGCCTTATTTGCCAGTATGTTTTTGGTTTGGTTTGGTTTGGTTGTGCCATTATAAGAGCTTATACTCAGAGCCTGGGTGCTGTCCTTTTAGTTTTGCCACTCTACCCCTTGAGCTAAATTCCACTTCCAGCTTTTGGTGTTTAATTGGAGATAAAAGTCTCATCCACTTTACTGCCTAGGTTGGCTTCAAACCACAATTCTCAGATCTCGCCTCCTGAATAACTAAAATTACAAATGGAGGTAGGCAACAGTGGCTTACATGTTCATTTTAAGTGTCAGAGGTATTTTAAAAGCTGTGAGTTTTTTTCAAGTTGTTGGAACTTAAGATGTACTTAGAAGGTAAACCATAGTAGTAAGTTTTTCTAAGCCATGTTTCTATTTGGGGTTTAAACAAAAGGGATTTAATAGTGCCCCAAAAGACATAAAATAAAGACTAGAAAATAGTATTTGGTGGAAATTTGCATTTCCTTCTCTAAGACAATATATATATATCAACATGGAATTTTCTTTTTTTTTTCTTTTTTTCCTTTTTTTTTTTTTTTGTCAGTCGTGGGGCTTAAACTCTGGGTCTGGGCATTTTCCCTGTGCTCTGTCGCTTGAGCCACAGCACCACTTCCAGTTTTCTAATGGTTTATTGAGATAAGAGTCTCACGGAGTTTCCTGCCCAGGCTGGCTTTGAACTGTGATCCTCAGATCTCAGTCTCCTGAGTAGCTAGGGTTACAGGTGTGAGCCACCCATGCCTGGCTGGAATTTTCTTGAATCTGTTTTTCCTTTTTTTCTCTCTCCTACGTGTGTGTGTGTCTGTGTGTGTGTGTGTCTGTGTGTGTGAGAGAGAGAGAGAGAGAGACAGACAGAGACAGAGACAGAGCGAATGTTTGCACATGCATACCTGTACTGGGGCTGGAACTCAGAGCCTAGGCACTGTCCCTGAGTTTTTTACTCAAGGCTAACATTCTACCACTGAGCCACAGCTCAAGAGTCTTACAGACTTTGCTGCCCAGGCTGGTTTCAAACCACAATCCTCAGACCTCAGCCTCTTGAGTAGCTAGGATTATAGGTGTGAGCCACTGACACCTAGCTCTTTCTACTTCCTGGAATAGTATTTGCATCCATCTCTTAAATCTATTTGTTAAAAATGACAAGAGTGGAAGACATTATCTAAAACACAGGCTCATGCCTGTAATACCAGAATTCAGGCCTCATGACCGACAAAAAAAAGAAAGAAAGGAAGGATAATGTAAATTATCCCTATTTTTTTTATTTCAAATACACATTGAAACCAACCATATTTGAATACAAGACTTCCAAGTCAAGAAAAAAAAATGATTGAGGTAGGGTGTGCACTAAAATGTTTATCTACCCTTCACCTCTACAACAAGATTGGAAATAACAGAGCTTGTCCTTTTTTTTTTTTTTCAATCTGTCATGGGACTTGAACTCAGGTCTTGGGCGCTCTCCATGAGCTCTTTTGCTAAGGCTAGTGCTCTACTACTCTGAGCCACAGCTCCACTTCCGGATTTCTGGTGGTTAATTGGAGATGAGAGCCTCACACACTTTCCTGCTCAGGCTGTCTTTTTTTTTTTTTTTTCCTGTCGTCTTTTTTTTTTTTTTTTGTCAGTCATGGGGGGCACTGTCCCTCAGCTCTTCAGCTCAAGGCTAGCACTCTACCACTTGAGCCACAGCACCACTTGGGCTTTTTCTGCTTATGTGATGCTGAGGAATCAAACCCAGGCCTCATGCATGCAAGGCAAACACTCCACCACTGAGCCACCTTCCCAGCCCCTCAGCCTGGCTTTGAACTGCAGTCCTCAGATCTCAGCCTGGGATTACACTCATGAGCCATCAACGCCCTGCTGAGCTTTTCCTTCTTATATAATGCTTTTTACACAATAGCTATTTGCTTGGGTCTCAAGACATCTGTGAAAAAGCCCCCAGGTCCTCTGTTGTGTCTGTGTGAACCATCTGGCTGACCCTCAGTCGTGATGTAAGATCTGGCCACACTGCCAGCCAGCTCAGCCCATGGCTCAGCGCCCTGACATTACTTGCCCCTCATGGGAGGAAGCCAGAGCCCTGCTTTTCTGTCTCAGTCTTTATAAGCTCAAAAAAGAAAATGGGACCTCAATGGGTTCCATAAGAATGCTGAGGTAAGGGAGTAAATTGAGCATTCAGGAAAAAAGAAACTAAAAAGTGCTGTGTGATTATGAAAACATACATTAGTAAATGTTAGTGTTTTGTTTTCTTTTGACCTCATGATTTTACTGTCTTAACAAATTGGAACTTAGAATAGGATCATTTTGCCTCTTTCTCTTCTTATCTCCTCCCAGATCCAAAGGCTTATATTTCTTTTTTTAATATATATATAGTTATTGTAAAGATACTATACAGTTACTTGAGAAAGGTAATGAGTACATTTCCTATGGAGCATTGTTACCCCTCCTTTGTATTTCCCCTACCATCCCTTCCTGCCCCACCTCCACAACTCCTCCCTCCCCACCCAAAGTTGTAAAGTTCATTTTCAACATAGTATCTTGTATATCTCATTGTTACAATGGGTCAACCTGTATCTTTGTTTCAGCGTTATCTCCCTTCCCCTCCCCAAATAGAAAAATGTATATACAAGATGCAGAGGAAAAACATACAAAAAAATCACATAATACATTTTAAGTACATTAAGAAGAAAAAGACAGGGCTGGAAACATGGCTTAGTAGCAGAGTGCTTGCCTTGCATGTATGAGGCTCTGGGTTTGATTCCTCAGCACCACATAACCAGAAAAAGCCAGAAATGGCTCTGTGTGAGGGACAGTGCCCAGGCCCAGAGTTCAGGCCCAACAACAAACAGAAAGAAAGAAAGAAAGGAGAGAGAGAGAAAGGAAGGAAGGAAAAGAAAGAAGAGAGAGAGAAAGAAAGAAAGAAGAAAGGAGAGAAAGAAAGAAAAGAGAAAGAAAAGAAAGAAAGAGAGAAAGGAAGAAAGAAAGAAGGAAGGAAGGAAGGAAAGAACAGCAACAAAGATAAAACCTTGTGTCCTTATCTTGGGGTTCATTTCACTTAGCATTATCTTATATTCGCTTAGCATTATCTTAGCATAGCTTTTGACCTCTGCTTGTCCTAGACATATACTATATACTAGTTATTGCAGGTAAGGGAAACCATGGGACTTAGGTTTCTTTGGGCCCAGCTTACTTCACTTAATATGATTTTTTCCGTGTCATTCTTTCTGATGGAGGCATAGAATTCTATTGTGTGTGTGTGTGTGTGTGTGTGTGTGTGTGTGTGTGTGTGTATGCCACATTTTCTTGATCCATTCATCTAAGGAGCATCTGCATTGGTTCCATAGCTGTGGTGAATAATGTTGCGATAAGCATAGCTGTGCCTCTGATGTCACTGTATTTGATTCTGGAGCCCTGTATCTTGTATGTACAATTTTCTAATTTGGGGAAGGAAAGGGAAATAACAAAATGCTGAAATAAGGATACAGAATAACCTATTGTAACAATGAGATGTACAAGATCGGTATGTTGAAAAGGAACTTTATAACTTTGGAGAGGGGGAGTTGGGGGAAAGATAAAGGAGGGAGTAACAATGCTCAATAGGAAATTCACTCATTACCTTACTCATGTAACTGAAACCCCTCTGTACAGTATCTTTACAATAAAAATATATATTAAAAATACAGGGAAAAAAAGATGCAGCGCACAGGAATCAAATACAGTGAAAACGAGTTATACCATGGGGGAAGAACATACAAAAGAAACAAAAATAATCACACAGTATATTATAAGTACATTAAAAACAACAGCAACAAAGATAAAACCTCTTGTGTCACTATCTTGGGATTCATTTCACTTAGCATCATCTTATATGGTCATATGTACCTAGCTTTTGACCTTTTCTGCTTGTCCTAGACATATACTAGTTATTGCAGATAACCATGGCACCTATGTTTCTATGAGCCTGACTTACTTTACTTAATATGATTTGTTCCAAGTCTTTCCCATTTCCTAGAAAATGGGGCAGTGTCATTCTTTCTGATGGAGGCATAGAATTCCATTAGATAGATAGACAGACAGACAGACAGACAGACAGACAGACAGACAGATAGATAGATAGATAGATAGATATGACATATTTTCTTGATCCATTCATCTACTGAGGGGCATCTACGTTGGTTCCATATCTTAGCTATGGTGAATAATGCTGCGATAAACATAGTTGTGCTGGTAGCTTTAGTATGGTCTTGTTTGTGATCATCTGGGTAATGCCCAAAAGTGGGATTGCTGGGTCATAGGGGAGCTCTATGTGGAGTCTTTTGAGGAATCTCCATACTGCTTTCCAAAACAAGTTTACATTCCACCAACAATGCAGTAGGGTTCTCTTTTAGTCACATCCCCTCCAGCAGCTGTTGTTATTAGATTTCTTGATTATTACAGCTATTCTGACTGGGGTGAGGTGGAATCTCAATGTTGTTTTGATTTGCATTTGTTTTATGGCTAGAGAAGTTGAGCATTTCTTCATGTGTCTATTGGCCATTCTTATTTCCTCTTTAAGTCTTTAGCCCACTTATTAATTGAGCAGTTGTTTCTTTGAGAATTTGTTTTTGGGGATTTAATCTTTTAAGTTTTAAGTACATTTTAGGAACGAGGCCCTTGTCCGTTGTATGGTTAGTGAGGATCTTCTCCCAATCTGTAGGCTTTCTATTGATCTTACAAGCTATATCCTTTGCCATGCAGAAGCTCTGCAGTTTCATGAAATCCCATTTGTCCAACCTTTCTTTGATTTGTTGTTTCTGGGCCTTTATTAAGAAAATTTCGGTCTGTGCCAAGGTGTTCTAGAGTTTCTCCTATTCCTTCCTATAATGTTTTCAGGGTGTCTGCTTTTACTTTGAGGTCTTTGATCCATTTGGAGCTGATTCTGGTGCCGGTTGATATATAAGTATCTAGCTTAAGTTTTCTACAGATGTTTAACCAATTTTGCCAGCACCATTTACTGAAGAGGCTGTCTTTCTTCCATTCTTTTTTTGTCAGTCTTAGGGCTTGAACTCTGGGGCCTGGGCGCTGTCTCTCATCAATTCAGCTCAAGGCTAATAATGTTCTACCACTTGAGCCATAGCGCCACTTCTGGTTTTCTGAGTAGTTTTTTTTTTTTTCAAATTTTTTATTCTGATTAAGTAGTTACATAATTTCCCAAATTTCACAGTATTGTGGGATAGTGCTGCTCAGCTAAAGTCACAAACACATTCTAACTTTCCTGGAGCAAATTGTCTATCACAGTCTATAACATTTATGAGTTCTATGAGCTTTGCGATACAGTTATTTCTTCCACATTGGGTGGTATCTACATTTCTTTTGTTTTGCATAGCATCAGCTGTTCCCTCTTTCCCATTTGTTTCCTCCCTCCCATCGCTGCCATTAAGTTGCTTAGTTCATTTTGGTCAACGTCCTGTACAGCTAATGGGTCCCGCTGTTGTATGTTTTTCCCTGATTCCCTCTAGTTCTGTGTCGTCTTCCTGGTTCCCCTCCAGTGTACACATATATACCATACATGTGATCAGCAGCATGGGGATTTTTAGTAGTGATTCGACCAGATGAGTGGAAGTTCTTTGTTTCTTAAGTCCTGTTAATTTTGTCATATCACCAAACATTTTGGATTTAACATCCACTTATCAGGGAGACCATGTGCCATTTGTCTCTTTGCTCTTGGCTTACCTCGCTCAACATGATTTCTTCTAGCTCCATCCATTTCCCTGCAAATGCCATTATTTTGTCATTTCTAATGGCTGCATAATATTCCATTGTGTATAGATACCACAATTTTTGGATCCACTCATCTGTGGTGGGACATCTGGGTTGTTTCCATATCCTGGCTATTGTGAACAGTGCTGCAATAAACATGGAGGTGCATGTGTCCTTGTATACTGGTTCCTGTTGTCCAGTGTAGATGCCTACAAGTGATATGACTGGGTCATAAGGGAGGTCAATATTTAGCTTTCTGAGGACCCTCAAGACTGCTTTCCAAAGTGGTTGTATAAGTGTACATTCCCACCAGCAGTGTAATAGGGTTCCTCTTTCTCTGCATCCCCTCCAGCATTTGTGGTTGGCTGACTTGAGGATGTGGGACATTCTGACTGGGGTAAGGTGGTATTTCAGGGTTGTCTTTATTTGCATTTCCTTCACAACCAGGGGTGGTGAACATTTCCTCATTTGCCATTTTTATCTCTTCATCTGAGAAGTCTCTCTTTAGTTCCCTTGCCCATTTAGTAATTGTTTGTTAGGTTTGGGAGGGATTAGTTTCTTGAGTTCCCTATATATACTAGATATTAACCCTTTGTCTGCTTTATTGCTGGTAAATATTTTTTCCCAGTTAGTTGGTTGTCTTTCTAGCTTGGTTGGGATAGCTTTAGCTGTGCAGAAACTTTTTATTTTAAGGTAGTCCCATTTGTCGAGTCTCTCTCCAATTTGTTGTAACCCTGGGACTCTGTTCAGGAAGTTCCTTCCTGTACCTATAAGTTCAAGTGTCTCTCCTACTCTGTCCTGCAGTAGTTTCAGAGATTCAGGTTTAATGTTAAGGTCTTTAATCCATTTTGAGTTGATGTTGGTGCATGGTGATAGGCTGGGGTCCACTTTTAGTCTTCTGCATGCAGCTGTCCCATACTCCCAGCACCAGTGTGTTTCTTCCATTGTATGTCTTTGGCACCCTTTGTCAAATATCAGCTGACTGTAAGCATGTGGATTTATTTCTGGATCTTCTATTCTATTCCATTGGTCTTTGGGTCTGTTTTTGTACCAGTACCATGCTGTCTTTGTTCTTATGGCTCTATAGTAGAGTTTGAAGTTCGGCATGAATATCCCTCCCACGTTGTCTTTATTCCCTAGAATTGTTTTGGCTATTCTAGGTCTTTTTTTGTTCCATATGAATTTTTAGACTGTTTTCTGCATTGGGATTTTAATAGGAATTGCATTGAATTTGTATATTAATTTTGGCAGTATTGCCATTTTCACTATATTGTCTGCCTATCCAAGAGCATGGTAGGTCTTTCCATTTCCTAGTGTCTTCTGTAATTTCATTCTTTAACTTTTTATAGTTTTCATTAAGTAGTTCTTTTACATCTTTGGTTAGGTTAATTCCTAAATATTTTATTTGGGGAGAGGTTATTGTGAATGGGGTTGCTTCCTTTATTTCCCTCTCTGCTTGTACATTGTCCGTCACAGGAAGGTGACTGATTTTTGTGGGCTGATTTTGTATCCTGCTACTTTGCCGAAGTGATTTATGATTTCTAAGAGTTTGGGGATGGAGTTTTTGGGATCGTGAAGATATAGTATCATGTCATCTCCAAAAAGGAATAGTTTAACTTCTTTCCCTATGCGGATCCCTTTAATGTCTTTTTCTTGCCTTATTGCCCTGGCTAAGGGTTCCAGGACTATATTGAAGAGGAGTGGAGACAGTGAGCATCCTTACCTTGTTCCTGATTTTAGGAGAATTGGTTGTAGCTTTTCCCCATTAAGTATAATATTGGCTATTGGCTGTCATAAATGGCTTTTATTGTTTTAAGAAATGTTCCTTCTATTCCTATTTTCTCCAGAGCGTTTAGCATGAATGAATGTTGAATTTTAGCAAAGGCCTTTTCTGCATCTGTGGAGATAATCATGTGATTCTTGACCTTCTGTTGATGTGTTGGATTACATTTATTGACTTACCTATGTTAAACCATCCCTGCATCTCTGGGATGAAGCCTACCTGGTCGTAGTGTATGATTTTTTTATGTGTTTCTAGATTCTGTTAGCTAGAATTTTGTTAAGGATCTTTGCATCTGTGTTCATCAAGGAAATTGGCCTGTAATTCTCTTTTTTGATTGGGTCTTTGCCTGGTTTGGGGATGAGTGTGATATTGGCATCGTAGAATGAGTTTGTGATAGCTCCCTCCTTCTCTGTTTCTCTGAAGAGCTTGAGGAGTTATGGGTATTAGTTCTTCCTCAAAGGTCTTATAGAATTCTGCTGTGAATCCATCTGGTCCTAGGCTTTTCTTTGTTAGAAGACTTCTGATTGTTTCCTGTATCTCTTTGTAGGATATTGGCTTATTTAATTGATTTACTTCTTCTTTGCTCAGTTTGGGCAACTTGTATTTCTCTAAAAATGCATCCATTTCTGCCAGGTTTTCTTTCTTTAGAGAGTATAACTTTTGAAAATAGTCCGTTAAAATTGTTTGGATATCTTGGGTACGTGTTGTGATTTTTCCCGTGGCTCCCTAATCCTGTTAATATGGGTTTTCCCTCTTCTTTTTTTAATCTTGCCAGTGGTCCATCAATTTTGTTTATTTTTTCAAAGAACCAGCTTTTGTTTGGTTAATTTTGGCTATGATTCTCCGATTCTCTATTTCATTAATCTCTGTTCTTAGATTGGTTATCTGGCTCCATCTAGTAACTTTAGGTTCTATTTTTTTCATGTTTTTCTAGCTGTTTTAATTGCAACATGAGATTATTTACTTGGTCTGTCTCTATTTTCTTGATGTGGGCACTGAGGGCAATAAATTTGCCCCTCAGGACTGCTTTTGCTGTGTCCCACAGGTTTCTTCATGATGTGTTTTCATTATCATTGAGTTGTAGGAATGTTTTAATTTCTTCTTTGATCTCTTCCATTACCCAGGCATTGCTTAGAAGTGTGATGTTCAATTTCCACTTATTTGAGTAATTTCTGTGGTATGCTTTGTTATTGAGAACTAGCTTGATTCCACTGTGGTCAGATAGGATACAGGAGATTATGTCATCCCCTTGTATTGTATTTGCTTAAGTTCCCTGCATGAACTATGATATGGTCTATTTTGGAGAAAGTTCCATGCGCTGATGAGAAGAAGGTGTACTATGTTGTTTTAAGGTGAAATACTCAGTAGCTGTCAGTTAGTTCCGCTTGAAGTATGGCCTCACTTAATTCGGTAGCTTCTTTGCCAATCCTCTGATTGGTAAACCTGTCCTTTGGTGAGAGTGGGGTGTTAAAGTCTCCTAGTATTATTGTATTGGGATCTATTTTATTCTGTAAGTTTGAGAGTATTTGCTTAACATATTTGGGTGCACCAGTGTTTGGAGAATATAAGTTGATGATGGTAATATCCTCCTCTTGGATTGTTCCCTGTATTAATATGTAGTGTATTGATTTTAATGAAAAGTTTATTTTGTCAGATATCAGGATTGCTACACCTGCTTTCTTACTGGGGGCATTTGATTGGTAGATCCTTTTCCAACCCTTCACTCTGAGTTTGTTTGTATGTTTGGCTGAGAGGTGGGTCTCCTGAAGGCAACAGATGGATGGGTCATGTTTTCTGATCCAATCTGCAGTTCTTTTTCTTTTGATTGGCAAATTAAGCCCGTTAATATTAAGAGATAGTATAGAGAGATGCAATGTGGTCCCTGTCATTCCCTGTTTTCCTAAGTTTTTCTTCTTTCCTTTCCTCCTGTGCTTGCTCAGTTAGACTTTGAGTAATGCCTGTTTGGGGCAGGTCCCTGTTCTGGTTGCTTTCTTCAGGTTGTGTTCCCCCTCTTAGTATTCTTTGTAATGCTGGCTTAATGTTTATGTATTCATTTAGTTTTTCTTTGCAATTAAAAATTTTCAGTTCTCCATCGAATGTGAATGCTAGCTTTACCGGGTATATCAGTCTGGGTTGGCAGTTATTGGCTCTCAGGGCTTGTGTAGTACTTTCCCAGGCCTTTCTTGCATTCAGTGTTTGTGTGGAGAGATATTCAGTGATTCTAATTTTTTCCCATTGTAGTATAATTCCTTCTTCATTTTTGCTGCATGCAAGATTGTTTCCTTATTCAGATCTATCATTTTTACTATAATGTGTCTAGAAGTGTTTCTCCTGGGATCTTGTTTGTTAGGTGTTTATGTGCTTCTGTTATGTAGGTAATATGTCCTATTTTGAGATGGGGAAATTTTTCACCGATTATCTTGTTGAATAGGTGTTGCTTTGATATTCCTCACCTTCGTCCACTCCAATTATACGAAGGTTAAATTTCTTGGCACTATTCGCTGACTCTTGAATTTCCCTTTGGCATAATTTAAGTGATTTTTCCGTATCTGTCATTTTTAGTCCAGTTGGTGTATTCTGTCTTCTGTATCTGACACTCTACATTCCATTTTGTTCACTCTGTTAACTGTGGCTTCCATTGTGGTTTGCATGGAGGAAACAGACTCATTTATGGATTCAATGTTGGTTCTCAAAGTACTAATCTCCCCTTTTAATGAGGTGTGTACTGCCTCTGTTTTGGCACTAATCTGACCTCTTAGTGAGGTGTGTGCTGCCTCTATTTTTGCATGCATCTCCTGTTTGATATCCTGCATCTCTTTCAATATTTCGACCATGTGTTCTTTCAATTTCTGGTCTATTTCTCACTTTATTTCTTGAGTCATTGCCTCCAGCATCTCTTGGATGTAGCTTTTGTCTTCCATTCCTGCTTTGCTCCCACTGGGGCTTTCCCCTGGGTGGCTGCTGGCTTTTGGGGATAGCTTGCTATCCTGGGTGTTGATAAACCTTATAATTTTTCTCTGTGATTTTCGCATGGGGATTCAGGGATTATATTAATCTGAAATTTTGTTTTGGTCAATAGGTGTCTGTCTTTGCTTAGTTGTTGTTTCTGTGCTGGTAGAGAGAGTCTGTACCTGATCTCGGTTCTGTTGGGGACCAAGCTCCAGCTGCTGGTCTGACCCACATAGGGTTCTCCGCTCTCTGCTGTAGATCACTGGCAGTTCCCACCTTTAGAAAGGTTGAACAGCCTAGACTGCTCCTGTTTGCTCCTACAGGTGCTCTTGGTGAGATCGGATGTGCTGGATGCACTCTCCCAGATACTGAGTCTGCTATGGGCTCCTGATTTTTTTGGGGGGGGGGCAGTTGTGGGCTTGAACTCTGTGCTTGGGCGCTGTCCCTCAGCTCTTCAGCTCAAGACTGGCACCCTACTATTTGAGCCACAGCACCACTTCTGGCCCTTTCTCCTTATGTGGTGCTGAGGAATCAGATCCAGGGCCTCATGCGCCCAAGACAAGCACTCTACTGCTGAGCCACCTTACCAGCCTGAGCTCCTGACTATTATCAAGTGCTGGCGGCCTGTGTTGTCCAATTCCCAGCCTAGAATATATGGGTTGGGTTCTAGTGGGGTTTGGGCTTCTCTTGTCCTGAACCCCCGGGTCTTTTGCTGTCACAGGCGTGATTCCCAGGGGGTGCAGTTCCCTGTTTTTCTCCCCTCTGCTGAGGCATATGCTCAGCTTCTGACTTCAATTGGGAGGAGTTGGTTGTGTTGCTCAGGCACTGGGTCCCCAGGCCTGGTTCCAGCCCCCGGCCTGGGGCACGCAGGTGGGACCTGTACTGCTGTGAATACCGCCTAGGTTACGCAGCCTGGAGTACACAGTTCAAATTTCTTCTGTTGTTAGGTGTCTTCACCCAGGGGCGCTGTTCCTGGCTTGGGTGTTTAGGCTCCCTTCCAGTGGCGCTCTAGCCTGGCCAGCTGAGTGTGCTCCACGGGCTGGTGGCACTCTCGAACTGTTCCCAGTTTTAGTGGGTCCTGTGGTCCAGGTGTTGGGGTAGGGGGTCTGGGTCAGGGTCTGGGGATTCCCACCAGCTCTGGTCTCCCTTGAGGGATACACTGTCCCCTGCGGGGTACTCACCCTGGAGCTAGTGGTTGTTTCTGTGTGATGTAGGTCATTGGTTGCCATTGCAGAGTTCAGTTGAGGTGGTTGTGGGATGGGATGGGCGGTGGTGGCTCTGCGTGTTTCTCTTCTGTCTCTGCCTCGGTTGATGCTGTTCGGGTCCACGCCCCCAGGATGGGCCTCCGGCCTCCGCCCAAGGGGTGGGGATGCGTCCTCCGTGCAGGTTCTGAGTGCTGGGGTTTGTCTCTGTTTGTGCCAGGTTCTGAGCGCTGAGGTTTGTCTCTGCGCTCTCTGGATTAGCACCAGTTCCTTGCAGGTCTTCTGCTCTGGTGTTCTCTAGGCGTCCCGCGTAGCTCTGGGGTTCCCACCGTGGGGCCGAGTGGCTTTGGTGGGATGGAGCCTCTCTGCTCGGATGGAGAGTGAGGGCTGGGGGTGGGATCTTTGTGCAAGCTCCCAGCTTGGCAGTTTCTCTGTTCCCAACGATCAGGTCCGACACTGGTACCTCAGGCCGCTTCTTCGCGGGTCAGTTACACACCTTTTCAAACTTAATCTTGATAGTTCCAATTTCCTTCTCAGAGCACTTTGAATTCCCTGAGATGACTTCTAAGTAGGGAACCTCTATTAGCTTCTTCTGAGTAGTTTAATGGAGATAAGAGTCTCACAGACTTTTCCTGCCCGGACTGGCTTTGAATCATGATCCTCAGATCTCAGCCTCCTGAGTAGCTAGGATTACGGGCATGAGCCACCAGCACCTGGCTCCATTATATTTTTTTTAGCTCCCTTATCAAAGACTAGGTGGCTATAGATCTCTGGGTTCATTTCTGGGTCTTCAATTCTATTCTATTGGTCCTCAGGTCTGTTCTTGTGCCAGTACCAAGCTGTTTTGATTACCATGGCTTTGTAGTAGAGTTTGAATATCAATACCAAATTGGTATTAGTATTGATATTCCTCCAGCACTGTTCTTTCTGCTAAGGATTGTTTTTGCTATTCAGGATCTTTTATTGTTCCATATGAATTTTTGGATTGCTTCTTCTATTTCATTGAAGAATGAGGTTGGGATATTGACAGGTATCGCATTGAATTTATAAATAGCCTTTGGCAGTATTCCCATTTTCATGATGTTAATCCTCCCAATCCAGGAGCATGGGAGGTTTTTCTGCTTCCTTAGTTCTGCTTTAATTTCCTTTTTCAGGTTTTTAAAGAAAGGTCCTTCTTCTTTAGTTAACTCCTAGGTATTTTATTTTTTGTGGAGCTGTCACAAAAGGAGTTGCTCGCTGGGCACCGGTGGCTCACACCTGTAATCCTAGCTACTCAGGAGGCTGAGATTTAAGAATCACAGTTCACAGCCAGCCGGGGCAGGAAAATCTGTAGACTCTTATCTCCAATAAACTACCAGAAAACGGAAGTGGTAGAGCACTTGCCTTGAATTCTATTGGCTGAGGGACAGCGCCCAGGCCCAAAGTTCAAGCCCTAAGACCAACAACAACAACAAAAAAGAGTTGCTTTCCTGATTTCAGCCGTGCTCGTCTCATTGTTGGCATACAGAAAAGCCATTGATCTTTTAGGGTTAATTTTATACCCTGTTATTTTGTCAAAGTTTTGAATCAGCTCAAGTAACTTGGGAGTGGAGTCCATGGGATTCTTTAAATACAAGATCATGTCATCTACACAGAGGGAGAGTTTTACTTCATCTTTTCCTATTTGGATCCCGTTTACGTTTGCATCTTGTCTTATTGCTGTAGGTAGGCACTCTAAAATACTAAATTGAAAAGAAGTGAAGAGAGCAGACATCCTTGTCTCATTCCTGCATTTAGAGGAAATGGCTTTAGCTTTTCACCATTACGTATAATGCTGCCTGTAGGTTTGTCATACACAGCAAAAGGCTTATAATTCTTAATAGCCAGTGTTCTTTAAGATGTGCAGTTGAGCTCAACATCATCAGCCTCTGTATATATTTGTAGTTTGAGCTTCTCCCCCCCCCCTCCAAAAATTGGCTTATCCTGCTCTGTATCCACTCTGCTTCCTGTCACATCATCACTTTCCCCGGGCACAGGATCCTTGCCCTTCTTGTACTGTGTCATTTCCTGAGGTTGGTGCTTGCCACACATTTTCTTTGCAGAAAGGTCAGTGGATTTTAGGAAGGCTAACCAGGATTGCAGTTACAAACAGTTTGGGGCTAGGGAGGGCAGAATGACTGAGGAAGAAGAAGGGGAAGCTGGCAAGAGCCCCAGTTCTCTCAAAGATGACCCCATCTCTTCAAGTGGCTGGTTTAACATAGTCCTCAGGTATCATTAAGAACTAGTGCCTCATGCCACTCAGGAGGCTGAGATCTGATGATCAGGGTTTGAAACCATCCCAGGTAGGAAAGTTTGTGAGACACTTATCTCAAAAAAAAAAAAAAAAAAACTACCAAAAAGCCAGAAGTGAAATTGTCACTCAAGTAGTAGAGTGCTAGCAAAAGAAGCTTAGGGACAATGCTCAGGCCCTGAGTTCAAGACCTAGAACTGGCACAAAAACCAACAAACAAAAATTTTTTTTAAACTAAAGAAATTCCCAGGACTAATCTTAGTCTGGAATAATTCAGGAATGAAGCCTTCTACCTGGGGAAGCCTTTTTTTTTTTTTTTTGTCTGTGGTTTGCTATAGGGGAAAATGTTGCTGCTCAGTCTCATGCATATGACTGGTGAGACCCAGTTATTTGTATTAGAAAGTTGACTTCCTTTGTCCATATCATAGCAATTAAAGCCTGGGAATGAGGCCTTATTTTCAATACAGGAGCAAAAGTAATCTGGATCTGTAAGGAATTGCTTGACACAATGGTCTGTAAACTGTGGTCATTATTTTCATCTGTATATAGTGTCCTCATCCCCATGCATATGTATCTGTTTATAAAATATACATGCTTCTATTCCTGTACTCTAAAATAGACTTTAGAGTAGGCACCAGTATCACATGCCTGAAATACTAGTTACTCATAAGGTTTAGATCCAGAGGATCATGGTTCAAAGCCAGACTGGACAAGGAAAAAAAAAAAGCACTAACATTTCATCTTCAAAAATGACCAGCAAAGGTCTTTGGGGAAGGTGGCTCAGTGGTAGAGTGCTTGCCTTGCATGCATGAGGCCCTGGGTTTCATTCTTCAGCACCACATAAGCAGAAAAAGCTGGAAGTGGTGCTGTGGCTCAAGCGGTAGAGCACTAGCCTTGAGCCTTGAGCTGAGGGACAGCGCCCAGGCCCAGAGTTCAGGCCCCACGACCAATAAAACAAAAAACAACAACAACAAAAATGACCAGCAAAAAGCTAGACTGGAGACATGGCTGAAGTACTAGAGAGCCAGCTGAGCAAGCAAGCCATGCAAGGATGAGGCCTTGAGTTCAAATACCAAATCCCCAAAAAGTATACAATATATACAAACATTTAAGTATTTGACAAATAACAAAATTAATCAATAGACTTACAGTATTAGTTTGCTCTCCAACAAGTAGTCTTGTCCATTTAACTTTAAAAAATACAACTGCTCTAAAAGAAAATGCTCGATCTCAGTGGAAAAGTTGAGCTTTTTTTTTTTTTGGTCAGTCATAGGGCTTGAACTGTGGGCCTGGGCGCTGTCCCTGAGCTCTTCAGCTCAAGCTGAGCACTCTACCACTTGAGCCACAACACCACTTCCGGCTTTCTGGTGGTTCATTGGAGATAAGAGTCTCACGGACTTTTCCTGTCTGGGCTGGCTTTGAACCATTATCCTCAGATCTCAGCCTCCTGAGAAGCTAGGATTACAGGTGTGAGCCACTGGCACACAGCTAAGTTGAGCTTTTTCAACTGAAAATTATAATTATATATATATATGTATATATGATACTCAATTGATGGTAATTATTTTCTTCATGTAGTCCTTTTATTTTTGTTTTCTTTTATTTTTGCAGTAGTTGGGATGAAACTCAGGACCCTCCTTCATGCTAGGCAAATGTTTCCCCAACTGAGCTACCATTCTCCCATTTATGGTTTAGAATCCTACTTTCCTTCATTTAGGGAATGATTCTCAAAGTGTGGCACCCTGATCAGCAATATCATCATAAACTGGGAAGATGGTAAAAATGAGAATCTATGGGGGCTGAGAAATCTGAGTTTTAACTAAGCTATGAGCAATTTTGTATGTGTGCTAGGCTTGATCTTGGAGCCTAGGGCACTGTCCCTGAGCTCTTTTGCTCAAGGCTAGTGCTCTACCACTTGATCTACAGCTCCAACTTAGTCATTCTGTGATTAACTGGAGATGAGAGTCTCACAGACTTTTCTTGCTTGGGCTGACTTCAAATTATGATTCTCAGATCTCAGCCTCTTAAAGTAGCTAGGATGACAGGCATGAGCCTCCAGCACCTATCCTAAACTATATTTTTAATCAGATGATTCCAGGGCTCACTAAAATTTAAGGATGCCACTCTCCATCTAGGTCATTAGACCAATTGAGTCTTTTGTCACCAGATAAATTCTACTTGCAAAATGTGCAGAATGTCAAAGTTGAGATTCCATGCTGTTTCCTCCGGTTTCAGGATTTGCTCCAGATGCAATATGAAGGAGTATCTGTGATGAAAATGTTCGAAAAGGTTAAAGTGAATGTCAACCTTCTCATATACCTGCTCAACAAGAAGTTCTATGGAAAATGAAGTGCCTGCAGAGATGTCATGGATTCCGTATCATCTGGATTAAGAAATGAATTTGCTTAGTATTTTTGTTTTTAACATGATTGAAATCACTGCTCTTAAACGTGTGATTTTTCTTAAAAGACCAAAACTGTTTGGAAGAATGTACCCATGTGCCTTTTTGATAATTTGATACTACAGTAAGATAACACACACACAAATGAATTAATGTAAACACATCCACATTGTACTGTGGTATAGCTAGGTACTCTTAATTGAACTCTCAATACCCGGTGATTATTTTAAACTAGAAAGACAAGTTTAGATGACTAGAGACAAATGTGTAAACTTATTTTCCTATGAGAAATTTTAAAATATCCCACTTGAATAATGTAAATTCTTCATGGATTTTTTTTGATCTATGAAGAAATGTAAACCTAATGAATTTGTAATGAATTATTTAGATGTTGAGTTCGAAGCCCTGTCATCTGGGAATTACTGATTTTAAAGAGAACTTTTGTGCAATTCAAGATGAAGTTTTTATAAGTAATTGAAAGTGACAATACAGTAGCACTTTCAGTATGAAAGTATATATTTTATGTGATTTATTCCTACTAAAAGAAAGTGCACTACTCCTGCAAAGACTCTAATACATTAGAGTCTCTAGTGCCCAAGAAATACTATGGACAGTGTCACAGCCCCCACCTCTACTACCCCTCACAATTTATTTGAATACTACAATTGTGCCTCTCAATTTTTTGTAATGATATAAAAATCAGTATCTAGATTGTTTTTAAATGTATTCTTTGAAAATTGTTTTATGTAAAATAAATGTTACTTAATTACGTTGATGTGCCTTCCCCCCACCCACCCTTTTCTTTTTAGCTTTTTGACACACAGTCTCACTGTGTAGTCTAAGCCTGCCTCAAGCTCATGATCCTTCTGCCTAAAATTTAGCCTCCAGAGTACTAGGATTACAGGTATGTGCCACAACACTCAGCTCCATTACTGTGACTTTTACATTGACTTAGTAAATCTAAATTGTGTAGTGGGTAGAAGATTCTTGTTGGAGCTTATGAGAAAAAGAAATAATATCTTACTTATTATTTGCAGTAAGATACTGTAAGTTCTTCCTTGCCACGGAAACAAGACAGACAAGTTTGTTTTTTTCCCAAGTTCAGTCATTCAAAGGTAAATGTATGTATCCATGGAGTAATCCAAGGAACCAGTTGGGTTCCCTGGATTTGTACTGTCCAGTGATGCTCAACTAGCAAGAATGCAGAATGGAATCCAGGGCAAAGACTTCCAATTATACAAGTCACTTCTGATTACATTTTGTTGGTCATAGCTAGTTCAAGTCTATTTTGTGTTGCTATAACAAAATACCTGAGGCCAAGTTCTTTATAAAGAAAATATATTTAACTCACCATACTGGAGGTCTGAGAGCCTGGTACCAGGACCTGTTTGGCTTCTGATGTGAGCCTCCTATCAGCTGCATCCCATGCCGGAGCAAAAACACTCAAAGTGCCCTTGCTTTATAACAAGCCAGTCTGTTGATAACTAATCCAGTCCCCACATACCCAACTTCCTTCCTCAAGACCTAAACCACCTATTCCACCCTCTCCACAAAGATAGCAGTATTTATTCATGCACCCAACTGAAGCCAGGGATGGAGAGCAAGGTGATTCTCTTAAGAGGAAGGGAAGGAGAGTAACTCCAGGAACAGCTGGGCTGTTTGCACCACAACAGGAACTCAGATGCAGCTGTCATGTCCGTCACTGACTCTCCTGTTCATTTCTCCAATAGGCTTTATTTTCCTTAGTGATTGTAAAATATGCACTTATGGCACGAATGAACTTATGTATGAAAATATGAATTTGGAAAAATCACCAAAGTAACAAATTCTACTAGTGATTATTTCAGGTATACTTTCTTTTTTGGGGGGGAGTGGGGAGAGGGAACATGGAGGGAGCAGTTTTGGAGCTTGAACTCAGGGCCTGGGGACTGTCCCTGAGCATTTTTGCTCAAGGCTAGCACTCTACCACTTGAACCAGTTCTACTTCTTGGCGGTAAATTGGAGGTAAGTCTCATTACTCAGCTGACTTTAAGCACAGATGATCAGCTAGGGTTACAGGTGTGAGTCACTGGCAACTAGCCAGGAATGTATTTTTTGACACAGAGGTGAATACCTTAAAACAGATGCGATCTCAATTGGTGATGGATGTGGGGATGGTTTGTAGTGTTGCCCTGACTGCAGTTTTCTGTGAGGGGAATCAAGTGACGCCTTGAGAACAAACGTATGCATTGAAAAGTAGGGATCTGCCCCAAGGGTTGCTAAGCTTCCTCCCTGCTTCAACAAAGGCTTTTAGTAGAAATGTCTGGCAGATAAAAAATTACAGAGCGGTGTCTGGAGGCAAGGGCCAGTCTCTCCCGGCATCTCTGAGCTGACCCTGTCTTAGACTATTCCAACACTGAGGCCTTGAGCATGGTGTACGTATGAGGACAAGGGGGTTCCTGTCATTCCAGTGGCTTTCAGGAAAGGCCATAGAGCTTGCTCTCTGTTGGCCAAGATGAGGGTAGCACTGAGGCCATTATCAGTTGTCCTTCAGTTGAGGGATTTTTTTCTGTATTGAACTCAGAACCTCAGTCATTAGCCTAGTGCTCTACCCCTTGAGCCTGGACTCCAGCAGTGGTTTTTAGATGGTTATTTTTGAGATAGGTCTAAGGAACTTCTCTGCTCAAGCTGGTCTTAGATGATGATCCTTCTATACTCAGCCTCCTGAGGAGCTAGGATTACAGATAATGAGCCACTGGCAACCAGCCAAATCCATGATGTTTAATAATGTTTATATATCTATATATGTCCTGATAAGCCATACTAGTTTTTTATGTTGTTACATTTAATCATCCTCCATAGGAAATAATAGACATTATAATAATAAAATTTCATAATATATATTTAATAGAATACAGTCAAATAGGATGATAATTTGATTTTGCAAAGCTGGCTCTATTTTGATGTTTATTTGATCATGTTATCTGCACTACAAAAGTGATCTTTGTGGGGGTTCCCTGCACCTATAAACTTCACTGTGTCACATGACACTTCCAAAGGACCAAAAGAAAGTGGAGAAGCCCTGTGGGCAATCTCCCAGACCAAATGAACTATCAGTGCCAAGCGAGGGAAGGAGGCCTGGACCCTTAGTTCAGAGATTAGTAGCCAAGAAAGAGCAGAGCCCTGTGTGATTGCATGGTGTGTGTGTGGCGGGGTAGGGGGGGGTGTGTCTGGACACCAGTCAGAGGTGCCATTCACAATGGGATTTTTATGAGTGTAGTTAAGTAAGGGTTTGTGGCAGCCCTCAAATGCCTCAAGAGGTGAACCACAGAACTGTCAGTGGTGAAAGTGATCCCCATGAAGCATTCCCATGGGCCCTGGATGGTCTCACTGCCTGTTAGCTTTGTGAAAACTGTTGCCTCTGTTACTGAAACCAAGACATGGGGACAGGTTAAAGTAGAATTAGTAGAGTTCTCTGAGCTCCAGAGGACAACAGCTTGGTTTTAGTCCCTCTGTAAGGCCAGAGTCTTGGCCGACACAGACATGGGTGCTGGCAGTGGGAGAAAAGCCTCTGTCTCCAGATAGTCATTAGGACAGACTTCTCAGGTTGGTTCTGTGATTTCTCATGACAGGAGAAAACTTCCTACTTTAAATCTATGGGAAGGAAAGTCAGCAAAGAGAACTAAGATATTACATTCACCTAATTGAACTGCAGTGTTTGCTGCTGCTGCTGCTCTGTGTGTGTGTGCCTGTGTGTGTGTGTGTGTGTGTGTCTGTGTGTGTCTGTGTGTCTGTGTGTCTGTGTCTGTGCCTGTGCCTGTGTCTAAGTCTGTGCGCGCACAGTCCTGGGGCTTGAACCCTGGGCCTGGGCATTGTCTCTGAGCTGCTTTTGCTCAAGGCCAGCATTCCACATCTTGAGTTACAGCTTCACTTCTGGCTTTTTTTTTGGTGGGGGGAGTCGGTAAGTTTATTGGAGATGAATCTCAATGACTTTCCTACACAGGCTGACTTCAAGCTATGATCCTCTGATCTTAGCCTACTGAGTAGCTAGGACTATAAGCATGAGCCACTGGCATCCAGTTTATTCTTATTTTTCTTTGTAAGATACTGAGTGTGTCTTTTTCTCTGTACCCTAAATCATAAGGATAGTGTGCCACTCTCTCCAAGGTTTATGAGATTAACTATATTCCAAGCCCAGAATACCAATACAAGCTTGTAGCAACAAAAGAGAAACAGGCTAGCTGCTGTTTAGCATGTCACTTAATTACAATTCATTGTTTTCTTTAAAAAGAAAAAAAGTGGCACTGGGCACCATGAGCTCATGTTTGTAATCCTAACTGTTCAGAAGGCTGAGATTTGGAAGACCAAAGTTCAAAGCTTGCCCAGGCAGAAAAGTCTATGAGACTCCATCTCCAAAATAACCAACAAAGGAAGTGGCGCTGTAGCTCAAGTGGTAGAGCGCTCGCCTTGAGCTGAAGAGCTGAGGGACAGCGCCCAAGCCCAGAGTTCAAGCCCCACGACCGACCAAAAAAAAAAAAAAAAAAAAACAAAATAACCAACAAAAAACCTAGATGGAGGCATGGCTCAAGAGATAGATGTGCCAGCCATACAAGAAAGCCAAGCTGTGAGTTCAAACCGTGGTAGAAAAAAATAGAAAGCAGTTGTAGAGGCCAAGCATGATGGCACATGCTTATAATCCCAACAATGTGGGAGGTAGAGATTGAGAGGATCATGGTTCCAGGCCAGTAAATGCACTCAGAAATACCATAAACATGGAAAGGTGGCTAATGACACACTGCTTGCTGCCAGACAAGTTAAAACTGAGAAAATGAAAACACAAGGGCTAGTATCACATACTTATGAATGATGCTGGGGAAGGTGGGAAATACTAGGAGGGGAAATTACATCTGTGCTATACATATAAAACATTTTTTCTTTCCTTAAACAATACAGTATAACAATTATTTACATTGCATTTTCATTGTATCATGTACTCATAATCTAGAGAATATTTGAAGTCCACTGAAGGTTTATGTGTAAGATTTGTACAAATACCAGGCCATTTTATGTGAGAGACGAGCATCCTTAGATTTGGGGTTTCTAGGAGATCCTGGAACCAATCCCCTTGGGACATCAAAGGCCAATGGTATGTGGTATCTTGTTGTTTTTCCAGTTTTCTTAAAGCCATAGTTTTCAAAATGTGTTCCTCTGTGTCTGAGCGTGGGAATTTGTTAGAAATGTAATAACCAAACCATGCCTGGCTTAGCAATGCTCTGGCTTCAGGCCTCCTAGTGAATCTTCCCTGTGATGTTTCTCAAAACTTTGCTCTGGGAGCCTTCAGATCTCAGCATCACCTGGGAGTGTGTACTTGTCAAACATGGAGATTCTAGAACCTGAGATCCAGAAGGGGGATCCAGGAATCCACTCCTGTTGCTTTTGGAAGTGAGTTCAGCTTTGGTGACTGCTCTAGTGACTTTTGGTGACTACTCAAGAAAGGAGAAATGCCTCATTCTGTGCCACTGTCAGTCATTGCAGTCAGCCCCGCTCTGAAGGGCACTTTATTAATATGTACAAATAAATATTTCATTGTTTTGGGGAACCCTGTTTTTATTCTAATAGCTAAGACTCCAAAGCATGCTTTGAAGCTGTACAGTTCTATAAAATGATTAAAAACATCTCTCACCCATGAAGTAACATTTAGAAGCATACCCATAGTGCATTCTCTTAAAGATATACATGCATTTTTTTATATGAGAGTACAAGTTCTTGAATGGTGAACAGAAAAGTTAACAGTAATGAGGGAGAGCTTGGGAGATGTGGCAGAGGGGTAAGTCTCTGCTTTATCCACAGCTTTGTTTTCTATGCTTTTATTTAACTGCAACTAACCCATGTTTGAAAATATTGAATAGAAAGTTTCAGAAATAATTCCTAAGTTTTAATGCCCTGCTGACTAGAGTGATGAAATCTCATTCCATCCATCCAGCACAGGGTATTATGACTGATTCAGTATGTCCACACTGTATACACTACCCACCTCCATAGCCATCTCCATAGTAGATCAGGTGTCCCAGAATCCCAGGGCTTGTGTTTAAGTAACCTTTATTTTATTTAAATGACAGAATGACAGAAAAGCACAAGAGTAGTGATATAAAGGAGGAATCAGGGTGTGAAACAGGCACATTTGCTCTGGCGCTGTGTCGGTTCTACAGGAGATACTGTACACTGTGGTACTGCCCAGATTACAAGTACCCACTGCACTAGTATAGTACCACTATACTAGCCCCAGTGGACAAGGAGAGATAATTATGCTTTTCACTTTATATCCTTGGAGCTGTCAGAAATATTTTACCACATCCTACTACTATTATACTTTAAATTGTTGTTTGTTGCTTCTAAGATGCTCTTCCTGTTTAACAACTCTGACATTGGAGTGTTTCCTACAATCAATGGTAGGTCCCCAGATTAATTGATTTTTTTTTTGTATAATGATGAATCTAAATGTTAACAGCATCAGCTGGATGCTGGTGGCTAAGGCCTTTAATCCTAGCTACTCAGGAGGCTGAGATCCTGAGGATCGCTGTTCAAAGCCAATCTCAGGCAGGAAAATCCATGAGACTCATCTCCAATTAACCACCAGAAAACGAAGTGGAGCTGTAGCTCAAGTGGCAGACTGCTAGCCTTAAGCTGAAGACCTGTGGGTTTGTGCCAGGCCAAGAGTTTCAAGCCCCAGGACCTACCAAAAAAAAAAAAAAAAGGCAACAGCATCTTAGATGAAAAGTGTCAATAATGAATATAGAAAGATTTTGGGGGAAGCTGAATGGCTCATACCTGTAATCCTAGTTAGAAGGCTGAAATCTAAAGATTGAAGTTTAAAAACAGCCTGGACAGAAAAAGGTCTGGAGACTCTCATCTCCAACAAACCACAAAAAGCTGGAGTGAAGGTGTGGCTCAGGTGGTAGAACACTAGCCTTGCGCAAAAAAGCCAAGCAAGAAAGCCTGAGTTGGCCAAGGCTGGAAAGGTGGCTCAGTGGTAGAGCGCTTGCTTTGCATGCCTGAGGCCCTGGATTCCATTCCTCAGCACCACATAAGCAAAAAGAAAAAAGCCGGAAGTGGCGCTATGGCTCAAGTGGTTGAGCGCTACCCTTGAGCTGAAGAGCTGAGGGACAGTGCCCAGGCCCAGAGTTCAGGCCCCACAACCAGACCCCCCCCCCCAAAAAAAGAAAGAAAGCCTGAGTTTAAGCCCCAGTGCTGGCAAAAAAAAGAAAGAGGTGAGAGGAGGGTGGAGGAGGAGACGATCTTCTAGTGATTCCGGCTTCCCACTTTAGACATGTTTTCCTAGGAGAATTTAATTAGAAATGATTTTAAATAGCCTGATTTCGCTGGGCATCTCCAAATTTATTGATCAACATCTGCGTATTTTAAAAGAAATCAGTGTGTGAGAATGGTGGGAGAATACAGGGAAGAAAGAAATCTCTGATCCTATTATTTTTTCCCACCAATTCCAGTGTCAGGGCTGAAATTCCCTTTCCAAAAAGCCTCGGGCACCCCACCACCCACTACCGGCCTTTGCCTCGGGGTGCAATACGCACAGACGGTAGCCTGAGCTTCCAAGTTAGGGACCCTGTTGAGTTCTAGAAAGAAACCCCACTTGTTGTGCGGTCTAAAAGTTCTCTCCAGGGACGCTGTCTAAACAGAGTAAGCTGTGAGCTCCTGCTCACCAAACCACAGTCTCGACAACCACTTGCGGGCCCTGAGCCCTGAGCCTTGAGTGTACCCAAACTCAGTAACGTTCATGAACACTCCATGAGGCTGGCCGGGCGGGCGCCTGGGCCCGGCGCGTCCCTCGCGCCGGAGGCGCCCGAGCGGCACCGCCCGCTGCCCTCCGCGCGCTCTGCCCGGGGCCTGGGGCGGAGGCCCTGGTGGGCAGCGGGGACCTCAGGGGGAATTCCGGTGAGAGCTGGAGCCGGGCAGGAAGAACGAGGGCCAGCAGCATTTGAATGGGGACGGCCAGTTCCCCTGGCAGCCACTCTAAAGAGTGCCAGGTGCGCCACCGTCTGCGCTCAGGAGAGGGACCGGATGGGGACCCATGGCGTACCTGCGGGAAACTGTCACGGTGAAATCTACCCTCCTACCGCTGCGGGTGGCTGATTGTCTTAATGGGGGGCTTTGAAATCCAAAGCTCGCGACTAACTTTCCAAACGAGTGGCAGCGCAGGGCTGGATCCCCAGCGCGCCTGCGGGCGGGGCCGGCGCCCTGGATGCTTCCTCCTCGCCGGCATCCGGCGGGGTGGCTGGGGCTTGGGGACCGCGGCGTCCGGGCCCAGAGAGCGGGGACCGCGGGGAGGCGCTGCTGGCGCCCGCGCTCCGAGGTCCCCCACTGGCCCCGCCCTCCTCGGACCACGCCCCTCGGGGACACGCCCCTCTGGCCCCGCCCCGGCCCGTCGAGTCCCCGCCCGCCGCGCCCCTCCCTCGGCCAGCCCAGTCCAAGCCCTGCTCCCGCCCAGGCGCCCCGCTCTCCTTTCTTGCCCGCAGGCTGAGATCGACGCGGATCCCAGGCGGCCTCTGCCCGCGGCGGCCGAAAGTAGCGAGAGCACCGCGGGAAGCCGAGCCCAGCCGCCCGCGGCCGGACGCGTCCTCGCGCCGCACCGCGTCGAGCCGGCGCCGGCGGACAATGGGGCCGGGGCGGCTGCTGCTGGTCGCCGCTGGCCTCAGCCTGTGCGGCCCCCTGCTGTCGGCCCGCACCCCTGCCCGCGAGCCAGGTGAGAGCCGCCCGGAGTCCGGGACGGGGCGGGGGGTGGGGGGCGCTGAGCTCGGACACGGGCGGCCGGGCTGTGCCTGCACCTGGAGAGGGTGCCCTGGCCTCCACCCCGCCTCCGTGTGCTCCTGAAGCCGTGCAGGGGGCAGGCTGGGGGGTGCCCCCCACCCCCGGCTCGGCGGGGCGGGTGAGGCCCCCCGGGGCGGCAGCCAGGGGCCGGCGCTCCCCGCGCTGCAGGAGTTCTTTGTTGGCCGGCTGCGCGCACGGTCACCTCCCGAAGAGCCTTTCACGTCGGGTCTGGTCGGATCGGTGTGGGGCCGGGTCCTCCCTTCCCACGCAAAATGCAGAGGGCCACTTTCGCTGTTTTGTTCTGCTTTGAGTTGGTTTTTGCACGTTTTCGGGGAAGAAAAGGATGTAGAGAAAAGCCCCCAGCACTGTATCCACCGAAGACGCTCCGCTCAGGTTCCCCCCCCCCGCCCCCGGGAGGGGCTGGGACGAGGAGATATAGCCTGGGACCGGGCAGCCACAGGGTGGGGTGGGGGGAGTTCTTTGTTACCAGGAACCTCCATTCCCGCTGGATTGAGGAAAGGGACCTCTCCCCAGAACCAGGGTCCCTGCGCACCTTTGGAGCCTAGCTTCCTCATCTTCGGGAAGGAGGGGGTTCACCTGAAACACATCCCCACTAATCGTGTGCCTTCAAGGGTCCGGCTACTGTGACCAAATGAATATGTTTGCTTAAAGTGGTTCAATGTTTCCTATTCTTTCTCTTCCGAAGCAGTAGTCTGTTAGGAACACTCACCGGCGTTTTACACGCAGAAGAAAGTCCTAGTGGGTTTTGTTCTTTTTGCGCCCTCTCTTGCTCCCACATATCAGGATGAAGAGGTGACAAAGACGGAGTGCTCGCACGCTTCCTCTTGGCTCAGTGTGCATTTGAAGGGATGCCCTTGGGGAAAATCAGAGCCAGCCCCAAGTGGGGCCCCAGGGTGCTGCGCACGGGACATTACCACCCACCGCGTGGGGGAAACGAGAACTCCTGCACCGCCCGGTGACCCGTGTGCGGTTTCGCACCTTGTTACGTGGTGTCTTGCGTCGTGTTTGGGGGGAACAGCGGAGGACAGGTGTGCCCCAATGCTGAGTCCGCCCCAGCAACTCCTCCTCACAGCAGCTCCCCAGCAGGGTTGTGGGCACCTTTCAGGGAATGGACTTCAAAACTGATGGTTTCTACCCTGCCTCTGACTTCCTCGCGGACAGGATGGGGTGGGCTAGATGGGGTAGATGGTGCCGAGGTAGACGAACCACTGAACGGACCCTGGCTAATTTATCCACATTGGACTCTGGAACAACTTGGGAGGGTAAGAGGAGAGGAGGAAAGAAGGAAAGGACCGCCTGTTAAGTGCCAGAAGAATTCCCACTTAGCTGTCTCTTTTCAACCCTTCCAAAAAGCGCTTTGTTAGAGTGCAGACAGGGCTTATTTTTTTCAGTGATTCTGAAACTAAGGCCTAGAGACAGTAGCAAGCCAAATGAGTCTGTCCATACTGCATACAAGCAATAATGAGGCCTTGGTCTTTATATGGAGTTTAAAATAACTAGAAAAGAAAAAACACACTCAAAAATGTTTGGTTTTTTATGATCACTGAGAACCAGCAATTCGTGTGTGTGTGTGTGTGAGAGAGAGAGAGAGAGAGTGTGTGTGTGTTAGTGTCAGTCCTGGGGCTTGAATCAGAGCTTAGGTGCTGTCCCTGAGCTGCCTTTGCTCAAGTTTAGCACTCTACTGTTTGAGCCACAGTGCCACTTCTGGCTTTTTCTGAGTGGTTTATTGGAGATGAGACTCGCAGACTTTCCTGCCTTGGCTAGCTTCGATCCGGCACAGCCTCCTGAATAACTAGAATCTCCAGCGTGAGCCACCAGCACCCAGCCAAATACCATCAATTCTAATCCATGTCTGTCATAAAATACTAGTGCTAGAATGGGTCCTGTCCTACCATCCAGCAGTGCCTCTTGATCCTGAATGTGCCACTGCTGAGCAAGACAGGCCAGGATCATCCACTCTGTGGGAAGAGACTGTGAGACCCCTCCAGGACTGGCCCTACCCACGGTCTGAGCTTTGCTGTTGTACTTTGGAACTTCCCACTCCCACCAACTTCTTGACATTTCCTGCCTTGTTGCTTTCTGGGTATCTCATCTCCCCCAGCCAAGACCATACTTTTCCTTTGTCCTTCATGGCATCTCCAACAGATCTTCCCTCGGCACAGATTTGTTAACAAACCTACAAGTTTGTAAGCCAGTTTATATGCCTTTAACCAGGCAATTTACGTGATATGCCTTGTATTTATGAGGAGAGCCAATGTCCCAGAATAAACAGTGATAGTTAGGAATGTTATAAGGATCTAGAGTGAAAGGGTCAAGAATAGCTGGGTTTGGATATGGTAGTAAAGCACCCTAGGTAGGTGAGTCTCTTTGCTGGCGTCCTCGCTATAGGCAACAAACTCGGTTCCTTAGTAAGAGTGAGGAGCCTCTCCCTGTGTTGGACAGGTCCCTGAGCCCTTCTCTAGAACCTGGGAACATACATTGGCCATTTCACTGAACCCCACCCCTGTTTCTTTCCCCAAGAAATTCAGCTTTCTCTGGCTTCTTTCCCTGTATCACTACATCACTACCCCGGGCCTGAATACTCTCCCCACGCCTCACACATCCCATTTGATTAGAAACAGCTGCTCTACAGAGCAGTGAGGAAGTTCCTCTCCCTCCCTCCCTCTCCCTCTCTCTTCCCCTCTCCTTCTCTCCCCTTCTTCCTCCCTCCATCTCTCCTTTCCTCTCTCCCTCTCTCCTTTCTTCTCTACCTCTCTCCCTCCTTTTAGCTCCTCTTTCACACACACACACACACACACATACACACTCATACTCTTGGGTAGTTTACATTCACAATTCACAGGGCCCTTTGGGTAGATGTCACTTTTCAGGTGAGGAAAGCAAGAACAAGAATGGCCAATTTGCCAGTCTAATAAGAAGTTGCAATGAAGCTTGACACGATCTGGTGTTTCCTAAGTACCAGTTTCTTCTACCAGTCACCAGGACTCCAAGCCTCCAAGCCCCTCTAATGATAGAGAAGTAGTCCATGTGTTCTGCAGCTCCCCTAGAAAGCAAAGTGTGGCTCCCCTAGCTTGATAGACCAGACTCCTTACAGGGTGTGAGAGGCGTGTAGTAAATGCACAGACGGTGGTATCCTGCCACTTTTGCTAATAGATGATAAGGCTGGCCATAAATAGTTCTCTTACTCATAAATATGCTAATTAGCTCTTAGTAGAAGATGTTGGTCTTCAGGGTAAGTAGAAAGACCTAAAGCCTGTGTGAAAGTTCTGAGTCTAAAAAAGTCAAACTGCCCAGCAACTGCACCAATATTGATTTATTTCCCTCTTTCTATTTTAAATTCTCTTTCATTCTGCCTAGTGCCTTTGTCTTTACTTTTATGGCATTGCATGATGGCAGGTCTGTCCTCATTTGGCCTCCCTTTGTGTGAAGGATTAAAGTGTCCCCAAATGCAGCATGCCTGATCCCTTCCCGTGCACGGGTGACAGTCAGTGCTGTGCTGGGAACACTGACTTGCTCTTTCCAACAGCTCTGAATTTGTTCCTTTGCTAAGGCACTTCTGGCCATTCTTCCCTGCGTCCTATCAGCCCCTTTCCTCCCTCTCACTCATTTCACCCTAACACACTGGAGCCCAGCTGGACCTTGGACAAAAGGAAGTCTTTAAAACAGAGTTCCCCAGGGCCCTGAGTCTCTCTGTAATCCTGCCATTCTCATTTCAGATATTCATCCTTCTTTTCATTAGAACTAATTTTTCTCTGTCTTTCTATCCCTCCCATCTTCCTTCCTAACTTTATTATTGTTAAATCAAGGTGCTATTCACTTATAAAATTAACCACTTTAATACATACAATTAAAAGATGGACACCACCCATAATCCTAGCTTCTCAGGTGGCTGAATCTGAAGATCATGATTCAAAGCCAGAGCAGGCAGAAAAGTCTGAGAGACTTCATCTCTATAATTAACGAACAAAATACCCAGTTCAAGGCATAGCTCAAGTGCCAGCTGTGAGTGAAAAAACCAAGCAAAAAAGCCCAGTGAAAGAGTGATCTGAATATTCAAACCACAATACCAGCACCAAATAAGTAAATAAAACTCAGTGACATTTGGCGTATTTTCCATATTGTGCAATTGCTACTTCTGTATAGTTCCAAAACATTGCTGTTACCAAAAAGGGAAGCTTATGCCCATGGCTCAGTCAGTACCCAGTGTTCTCTAACACCTTGGGAGCCACCTACTTGCCTTTTGTCTCATAGAGATTCATCAGTCCTGGGCTCCCTCTTCCCTTACAGATACTACCAAAACAGGCAAGTTGTTGGGACAGGTCATGACCTTGATTTCAGTTTTAACATTCAGAATATTTTGGTTGCTTCATTGTATTGTGGCTTCTTTCTTCCTGCCTTTTCCTCCCTGGTGCTTGTGCCTAACCTGTTGTAGTAAATAGTCCTCTACATCAGCCGAGATGTTTATAGCTAGTGCTTTTTCTGTCCCCAGATATGACAGTAACTTAGTCCAAGATACCAGTGAACTTTTGCCATTTAAAATGTCTGAACAGGCCTTGATATGTTCTTTGTTTGTTTTGGAAAGTAATTTCCTATTTGAAGGATAATTTGTAATTTGCACTAAAAAACACACTCAACAAATGTGCATAACTTTTGGAAAAGACTACATCACCTATATTTCAAGTCTGTGGTAAGTTAGAAGTCAGACATTACAGGACTTCAGAAAAGTGTTTACAACAGCAAGAAGTGTAAGAAATACACTTTACATTGTGACCCAGTAGGTACATATGCAATAAAGGTGCTTTGCCAATCACATTATTTAAAAGTCAGAAAGTAACTTTTCCTCAACAATAGACACCTTTATTCCATTGTATATATTCTGATATTTTCTACACTATTTTGTTTTTTTAAAAAAACTAGTCATCATGAGCTAGATGCCTGTATCTCAGGCCTTGAATTTTAGCTACTTCAGAAGTTGAGAGATAGGGGAACACACTTCAAGTCCAGCCCAGGCAGAAAAGTCCGTGAGATTCCATCTCCAAAATTATCAGCAAAAAGCAGGGCTAGACTTATTGCTCAGGTGGGAGAGGAACAGCTAAACATGCAAGCTGAGTGATCTTGAAGCCCTAAATGCAAACCCCAGTACTTGGGGAGGGAGTGGGAAAACAACAACAAAGCAAATAAATGACTCATAATATCAGAGCTGCTGCTAGGTCTCTACCATATTTTTTTTTCTGGTCAGTCATGGGGCCTGAACTCTGGGCCTAGGCACTGTCCCTCAGCTCTTCAGCTGAAGGCTAATGCTCTACCATTTGAGCCACAGTGCCAGTTCTGGCTTTTTTTGCTTATGTGGTGGTGAGGAATTGAACCCAGGGTCTCATGCATGCAAGGCAAGCATGCTACCACTGCACCACCTTCCCAGCCCCGGTCTATACCATAATTTAACCTGACATAGGATATCAGGTTTGCTGAAACAAGGAAGGTTTTATTACCTTTATTACCTTATTACCTTTCAAGAAGAATCCTACTTTCTAGGAAGGCCTAGCTGTGATTGTATCTTATCTAGGAGCTAATTTATTTGAGTTTAAATCGTTTTACAGCCAAAGGACTAGAGAAGGAGACAGCTGGGGTACAAAGGAAATCTGTGATCAATACTTGATTGTATATTAGTTTTCACTTTTCTCACACACAAAGGTCAAAAGTGAAGATAGGAGAGGGAAGGAGAAAAATAGGGGAAAGGGATAACAAGTTAAACAAGAAATGTAATCACTGCCTTACTTAATGTAACTATAACCCCTCTGCACATCACCTTGACAATAAAATTAAAATGTAAAGGTAGTTGAGTAATGGTAACTCTAGGATGGGAAAGATCAGGAAATGGGAGTGGCTCCCAGAAAGGCCCACTAGTGTCCACTCCACTCCAGGCTCTCCAGACAAAGGCTTTGTCCCCTCAGTGTCTGTATGCTCTAGGCACACAGCTCTAACCTGTAATCACCCTGCTTCCACCCCCCTCCCTGGCCCGAGTTCTGCCTGCGTCTCCAGCTGAGCCTCTCCTGGATCATGCTGGGAGGAGAGGCAGCCTCCAGGCTGGCAGCCCCTTCTTAGCCCCACAGTCTGTGTTCACGGTGCTCATCTCCACGTCTCCTTTTTCTACCAGAGATGTGTGTTTGTTTACTAATCTTAAAGGCCCATGAGAACACTTTAGAGATGTGTTATTCATTGTTCATGTGTGTGAAGGTCTCTAATGTGTTGGGCCTGACCATAAGGGAGAATTGTTGTGGCTGCCAAGGCCAACAGGATGCTCAGATTCTCAAGCAACAATACCATTGCTTTACATTATAGGTTCACTAGCCCACTATGGATGTGAGGATAGGCAAATTCATTTGCTTTTGAGAATAAGAGTGGCCATGGGAGAGTACTATTTTAGGAGGTTAGTAATTAGAAGTGGGGTTTTTTGTTGTTGTTGTTTGTTCTTGAGATTGAACTTTGAGCTCAGAGCTTTCTAGGCAGGGCACTAACACTTGAGCCACACCCTCAGCCCTCTTGCTCCTGTTATATATCTATTCTTTTCATTTTGCCTCCATTCCTGGAAGTACCTATAGGCCGATGCTTGAAATAGATGGAGCAAGCTCCTATTCCATCTATTATTTCTTTTTTTTTATTGTGAAAATACTGTAGAGGGATTATAATTACATGGGCAAGATAGTGAGTACATTTCTTATCAAGCATTGTAGCCTCCTCCTTTGTTTCCCCTTCCCATCCCTTCCCATCTTCCCCCTGCCCCCTCACCCAATCCTCCCCCCCACCAAAGTCCATCTATTATTTCTAAAAATCCACTTAATATATCATCCTTGGATAAAGGATATTAAACTGATATTAAACTGATAAGAATATATAATACAAGTCTTTAATTTCTAGAGGTAAGTAAATATAATACAATACTTTTTCCTTTTTATTTTTATGATGGAAATTGTCAAATGTACCCAAACATGAGCGGCATAGTTAATCCCTTGTATCCTATCACGTAGTTTTATTGCATCTGGCTTTTCCCTCCTGCAATTGGAGAATTTTTTTTTTTTTGGTCGGTAGTAGGGCTTGAACTCTGGGCTAGGGCACTGCCCCTGCGTTCTTCAGCTCAAGGGGAGTGCTCTACTGCTTGAGCCCCAGCGCCACTTCTGGTTTTCTAGTGGTTTTTATTGGAGAGAAGAGTCTCAGGGACTTTCCTGCCCAGGCTGGCTTTGAACCGTGATCCTCAGAGCTCAGCCTCCTGAGTAACTAGGATTACAGGCATGAACCACTGGCGCCCAGCTTCAACTGGAGAATTTTAAAGCAAATCCCTGACATGGTATCATTTCATCCTTAAATATATCAGCATGTAGCTCTAGAGACAAGAATGTAATCCATTAGTACCTTAAAGGATGAACAATTTCTTAATTTGATCTAATATTCAATATGGGTCCAGTTCTTCCTGATTATCTCATAGATGCCTGTGAGCAGTTGTTCAAATCAGGATCAAAGAAAGAAGGTTCACCATTTCACTATTGTGCTTGATCGAAATGTCTTCTTTTAATCTGTAACTGTGCACCCTCTTTTTTGTAGTATTGAGGAACAAACTTCTCTCTTCCCTCATATGTGTGTGTGTGTGTGTGTGTGTGTGTGCGCGCGCGCGCAAACACACACATGTGTGCATATGTACATACATACATACATGCTGGTACTGGGGCTTGAACTCAGGGCTTCACATTCTTGCCTGGCTTTTCATTCAGTGCTGCTACTCTACCATTTGAGCCATACTGCATCTTCTGGATTTTTTGCTGGATAGAGATAAGAGTCTCAGAGACTTTTCTGCCTCGACTGGCTTCAAGCTGTAATCTTCAAGTCCTCAGCTTCCTGAGTAGTTGGGATCGACTCTCTTTTTAAAACTGTTTATTTGCCAGAGAAAAACTGAGTCATCTGTCCTAAAGACTATCTTACTGACTGGATCAGGCTGACTGCAGTTGGAACTCATAGATCTTAACATATATGAAATGTTTCAGTTAATTTCTACCATTATTCTTTTATGATCAGATTGTCTTATGTTTGGCCTATGCAAGATCCTTTTGATTAACTCCAGTCTTTATGACCTAACTTGAATATTTTTTTTAAGATGTTCAAGGCTTCTGTTGTGCATTTCTTCCCCTAGATCTGATATCCATCATTTCTTTAAGGAGTTCTGTTCTTGCTACAAAAGTAGCCCTTTTTTGAATAGCAGGAATGGAGCATTCCAGTGGTACCAAAGCCTTCCACATGACAGCCTAGGTCTGTTTTGTTAGCTTTCAGCTTCCCTCTCTTTATTCTCTTTAGTTTGTGGAGACATGCAGGGCACAGCTGGCTTGCTCTGTGTAGGGACAGGAGCAAGGTCCCAGGACTTCTGCCTGGTTAGTTCCCCCAAAGAGTGAGCCCCAAGGGCAGAACTCTGAATCACAACCAAGGCATACTGATGTCCAAATCCCAGGATCAAATATGACATTGAAAGAGCATCTAATCATGGGCTTCTCTGCTTCCAGCCAGATTGCATCAAAGTCAGGAAGAGCTTTACTCTCTAATTTCCATATCAGTTAGACTCCGTATTTAAACTAATTACAAATATGCTGTCTTCAACAATAAAACCACTCTAGAGGCATTTAGAAAAGGCCACCTTGAGGGAAACTGAGCAAGAAGTATCAGAAATGGTTTTAGAACCTGTTACTCTTTTGAGAGGAGCAGCAGGCATGAGTCACACTCTTGGCACACTGATAGGCACTTTCTCCTTGACCTGCAAACTTCAATGTCACCCTGAGGGTCTTGGAAATAACTAGTCACCAGGCTTGGATCGGATGTATCTTGGTGATTTGAGGCTGAGGTGTATTTTTTTATATTTTTTTCCTTTTTACTGACATTCTTTAACTTCACAAAAACCAGAGTACCAACTTTTAATGTCAAGAGAAGGTAATGTCTTAGTCAGTGATATTTAATCAAAGGATTATGCATTCTTCTTGGGTTCTGGGTTATAAATACTGCCTGTTTCCAGGGTATAATGTTGCTGTCATAAACACTAACCAGGAAAGACATTTTGGAAAACAAAGACTTATTGCCAAAGTTCTCGGTGTAAAGCTTCATGACAATTTCATTCCTAGACTGAGCAGTAATTTCAGCCTTAGGACCGAGACAACTTAGTTGTGAGGCATCAGTAGGTTTCAGATTGTATCACTCTTGTGGGTAGTGGTGTATGGATGTGATTTGTGTGCGTGCACATGTGTGTTCACAAAAGTCTTCCCTGTGGCCGGGCTCCTGAAGCTGTAGTTGGGGAATCACTTTAGTTCCAGACTCCTGCAGGGCAGTATGGCTCAAGCCTATTAAAACTAGATCGCTACTCAAGAGGCTAAGATCTGAGGATCAAGGTTCAAAGCCAAAGCAGACAGGAAAGTCTGAGACTCTCATCCCTAATTACCACCAAAAAGCCAGAAGTAGAGGTGTGGCTCAAGTGATAGAACACCAACCTTGAGAGAAAAAGCGAAGGAACAGAGTGCCCTACCCTGGTTTCAAGCCCCAGTACCAGCACAGAAAAATAAAAGTAAAAAAGAGTCCTTGCTCAGCACTTTCACAGATATTTGTCTTTGTGGTATTGGAGTGCCAGAACCCATTCCGTCCCTTCCTCTAGTTCCCACACATTCTTCATGACCTTGAGGGTAATTCACATTCCCTAGAGATGTCAATTGTCAGGCTAACGGGACTGAGTCAAGATGAATAAAGACTGTGTTAGGTACATCTCAAAGAATAAAAGGAAACTTCCAGAAAACACTAAGTTTGAGACTTGAATTACAGATCTCAAACTAAATACTAAATACCACCTGTTTTATAAATACTAAATACTACCTGGTAAGACTATATATACATACGTGCATATATGAGGAGGGAAGAGGAACCCACATTCCATTTTAACTTAAAACACCCCCTTGAGCAAACAGTGAGGTCTGACACGCAGGCCAGGCTGCAGGGCAGTGGGGGAGGGGGAGAAAACAATGAATTCTCACGTCGTTTTATTTTTATAGTTTCCAAAGTGAGAGTATGTCATGTTTTATGTGGATCACTGTGCTGCCTGTTTTATAGACCAAACAGTTTTTGCTTTGTTTTTTTGTTTGTTTGGTTTTGGTACCAGTCCTGTGACTTGAATTCAGGACCTTAGCACTGTTCCTGAGCTTTTTTGCTCAAGACTAGCACTCTACCACTTGAGCCACACCTTCACTTTCAGCTTTTTGGTGGTTAATTGGAAATGAGTCTCATGGACTTTCCTGCCTGGACTAGCTTTCCAATGACATTTTTCAGATATCAGCCTCTCGAGTAGCTAGGATTATGGGCATGAGCCACAGGTACCTAGCTCTGAGCTGAGTTTAGAAAGGTTGAGTTCTGACAGAGCTGAAGTATCCCTAACTTCCCAAGGGCCTGCCTATGGGACTCAAACTCATGACACCAATACTCAGTCAATCTGGCTAGGAATCTTCATTAGCCAGGGCGACAGCTCCTCACTATATCAGGCTAGTGAAGAACAGCAGTAAAGTCAAATAGTATTTAAAGTATTTAAAGGCAAGATCCAGGGCGGGGCGGGGGAGAAGGGGGAGGGGAAGAGACTCACAGGTGGTCCTAACCAAGGCAATAAGTCATCAAAGCCAAGTAATGAAGTAAGGTATCTGAGCCTAAATATTTTCTTGCAAACCACCTGGTGCCTAGGCGGGAGATGGGAGCCGTCTAACCAGCTCCGAGGCCTGTAGGTGAGGCAGGCCGTCCTTTGAAGAGCAGATGCCTGGCTCAATGGGGTGAGCTAGGAGGGCTCTGCTCCACAGAAATGCAGATACCGTAGCCCTAGAAAAGCATTGATTAGCTCCCCAATGGCCTAGAGAGGAGACCAGCCATCCCTAGAAATGCAGATGCCCAGCACAGCCTCCCCGGTGCTTAACTCTACTCAAGCCTTTACCTTGGAAATTTAACGTTTGGCCCTATTCTTTTTTTTTTTAGTTATGATATTAGTTTTTATTAAAATATCATGTCATCTAACCATTGTTTGGGGTTTAGCTAATGGCAATTTCTTTTTTTAATTTTTTTATTATCTTTAAGTAGTTGTACAAAGAAGTTCCCATTCTACACAACAGTATTTGAGTACAAAGTGTCTGGCAACATTGTCACCCATCTCTCCTAACCCATGCCTTCTCTCGCTTTTTTTAATTGAGATTTGGTGATTACATAACTTTCACATATTTCACAGTATTGTGAAATAATGATACTTAGAGTCACAAACATATTTTATCTTTCACAAGGCAAATTGTCATTATCATGGTCTATACAGTTTGTGAACTCGATGAGCTTTGACATTACAAGTTATTTTTTCCTCATCAGGTGATGTTTACATTTCTTTCCTTTTGCTTAGTGTGGGCTGTTCCCACTTATTCTGTTCCTCCTCCTAGCTTCCCTCTGTTGTGTGCATATATCTACCATATATATGGTCTAGAACATGGAGTCATTTAGCAATGATAAGACAAAATAGGTGGCTGTCCTTTGTTTCTTGAGTCCTGTTTTGGCCCTATTCTTAATACAAATGGTCAAGTTCCAGTAATTGTCGCAGTCTTTTTCTATTCCCAGGGTCTGGACCTATGTTTCTAATTTCACATTTTATATTCTTTTGGGGAAGGGGTGGTCATCACAGAGACAATCCCATTCGAATATAGTATGTCACTAGTATTGAAGTAAGGAGGTCAGGTCTGGCTGGAGCCATATTGGCCACATAGTGGATTATAGGTCTGACATCTTGTCTTCATGCTGGGGGAAGGACCCCCCCATCTCTCCTCCCTCCCCCCACTATCACCTGCCTTCCAGGTAATGGGCGTGCCCAGACCCCTGGCGGCAGGGGCAGGCACTTGGCTGATAGGTTACTGAATCTGTCAGTCCAGTGTCTGGGACTGGGAATTTGCTGAGGATCTACCCCGTGCACCAACCTATTTAGGCCCAGAGGAGCCTAGCCACAGGACTCCACGCCATGTTGTGTCTGTGCTCGTGTCCTGTGGCCTGTCTCCTGGCTTGTCTCCTGTCATTATGGCGTCCCAATTCAGCTCTCTATTGGAGCTGAATTGGCTTGTTGGTATTGTTTTTGTTACTTTGTTCTCTTTAGCATGTTTCCTAGCTATGTTTTGTGTGTTTGCATGCTGCAGGCCTTTGTAATACAGCCTGTTAACTGTATATTAAAGACTCCAATATTCTATGTTTTAAAATGTGGCTCTGGAATGATGTACCTTACAACAGTGTTAGAGAGTCCATTAGCGAAGGTTGTGGGTCTGTACTCAGCAATTCAGTGTTGAGTCATTTGGCCTCTACTTGTGACAGATGTCTTCCTAGGCCGGCCCTTCCCCCTGAGTGCGCTCACCCCTGACCTCACTGCCGTAGTTGGGCCTCACACTGCCAGACTTCTGTTTTGCTTTGCATTTTGGAAATTGACATATTTTATTTTCTATTTCTGCTGTTATTGCCTGTGCTTTTACAATCACATCCAAAACATTGTTGCCAGCCAGGCATCTGTAGTCACGCTTGTAATCCTAGCTATTGAGAAGGCTGAAATCTGAGGATCATGGTTCAGAGCCAGCCCAAGCAGGAAAATCCATGAGACTCTTTATCTCTAATTAACTACCAAAAAGCTGGAAGTAGCATTGTGGCTCAGGGCGCAAAGTGGTAGAGTGCTAGCCTTGAGCAAAACAAAGCTCAGGGACAGCGTTCAGACTCCACAATCAACAATAACAACAACAAAAAAAAGAATCTTCAGAACTTTGTGCCAGGGAATAAGTGGAGGCCTGATTATGTATTTTGCAAGGCCACAGATACTGACGTCAGCTATCTCTAAAGGTACGTCACTGAAAACAGTACTGGACTTGAATTCAAGGCCTGGACAGAATTCCCTTAGCTTTTTGCTGAAGGTTGACACCATTCTGTCTTAAGCCATAGCTCCACTTCTGCCTTTTTTGCTAGTTAGTTGGAAATAAGGGTCTCATAGAGTTTCCTGGTTGGGCAGCTTTCAAACCATGGTCCGCAAATCTCAGTCTCTTGAGTAGCTAGGATTACAAGTAGGAGCCACCAGCACCTGGTAAAGAACGGAATTTTTTAAGCCTGGTGCCACTGGCTCATACCTGAAAACCTAGCTTACTCAGGAGGTTGAGATCTCAGGATGAAGATTCAAAGCCAACCAGGCAGACAAACCAGACTCTTACATCCCCATTAACCAGTAAAATGCCAGAAGTGGAGGTGTGGCTCAATGGTAGTACCCCAACCTTGAGAGAAAGAACCAACTGGGAGCTTAACACCCTCAGTTCAAGCCACAGTATGAGCACTTTAAAAAAAAAAAGCAAATTTTTAAAAGTATTTAATCAAACAGAATGTTGCACAGTTTTATTTTTCTTTTTTCAAGGAAATTATGGATGTGAACTTTTTGCCTTTTTTGTTATGGTGACATTTTCTGAAATCTTACACTCTATATGCGCACGACCCTACTCAAATAACATTTCAATGTTGATTTTATTATGTAGTGTTTCAGGGGAAAACCAATCTTTGGTTGATTGGTTGGTTGGTTGGTATGTTGTACAGTATTTGGGGTTAGGTTACAGATTTCATCAGGAAATAAGCTTATCTGATAAGACCTGATCTTTGCCACCTTCTCTCCTAAGAAGAACTCTGCTCCTAAAAAAAAGCTGGGGGGGGCAGGGGGGGAGGGGAGGAAAATGTTCTTTCTCTGTTTCTTTTACTTCTTCAATCCATTCACATTTAAAATTTTTGTTTTTCAGAGTCAAAAACAACAAATGTTACTGTGAATCCCCGGTCATTTTTCCTCAGGAATGCCAACGACCATGGATTTGAATCTTTCCCAATAGAGGAGCATGAGGAGAGAAACAAAACTGTGTTAACCAGCCACAGATTCACGCCCTTCAATAAAAGTAATCCTGTTCGAAAATCACCTCCTGCATTTATTTCAAAAGATGCTTCGGGATATCTGACCAGCCCCTGGTTGACAGTCTTTATCCCCTCTGTTTACACCTGTGTGTTTGTGGTCAGCCTTCCTCTAAACATCCTGGCCATTGCTGTGTTCCTTTTGAAGATGAAGGTGAAGAAGCCAGCTGTCGTGTACATGCTGCACCTGGCCACAGCCGATGTGCTCTTTGTGTCCATACTCCCCTTTAAAATCAGCTATTACTTTGCCGGCAGTGACTGGAAATTTGGATCTGAACTGTGCAGTTTCACCACGGCAGCATTTTATTGCAATATGTATGCATCCATCATGCTCATGACCGTCATAAGCATCGACCGCTTCCTGGCTGTGGTGTACCCCATCCAGTCCCTGTCTTGGCGCACGCTGAGCAGAGCTTCCTTTGTATGTCTGGCCATCTGGGCCATGGCCATCGCAGGAGTGGTACCTCTCCTCCTCAAGGAACAAACGACCCAGGTCCCCGGGCTCAACATCACCACCTGTCACGATGTCCTCAACGAAACCCTGCTCGAAGGCTTTTACGCCTATTACTTCTCGGCCTTCTCCGCTATCTTCTTTTTTGTACCATTGATCATTTCCACAGTCTGCTATGCATGTATCATCCGATGTCTTAGCTCTTCGGCAGTTGCTAACCGGAGCAAGAAATCCCGGGCTTTGTTCTTGTCAGCTGCTGTTTTCTGCATCTTTATCCTCTGCTTTGGACCCACCAACATCCTCCTGATCCTGCATTACTTGTTCCTGTCTCCCAGCCCTGCCACAGAGGCGGCCTACTTCGCGTACCTCCTCTGCGTCTGTGTCAGCAGTGTGAGCTGTTGCATTGATCCCTTGATTTACTATTATGCTTCCTCAGAGTGCCAGAGGCACCTCTACAACATCTTATGCTGCAAAGAGAGTTCGGACCCCAACAGTTACAACAGCAGTGGTCAGCTGATGCCAAGCAAAATGGATACGTGCTCTAGTCACCTGAATAACAGCATATACAAAAAGCTGTTAACCTAGGTCAAGGGACGACTGAGAGGTTAAGCAGAAAAGATTACTTCACCACCTGAAGCAAGGGGGTCTTATATGCATGCTTGCTTCTTAAAAAAGCCATAAACACACAGAAGAGTTAATTACCAGAAGAGGCAGTAGGCGCAGAAGACAATGTTATTCTAAGGGAGGATCCCAGTGCTATAATAACAATGTCACTTTTTTATATATCTAGGTGACTTATATACATGTATGCATGCACACACGCACACAAAATTATTTAAAGTGCAGTATGGGATAGGCACTTGGAAACCCTCTTTCTTTCCCCAGAAATTATGGAAATAAGTTTTGATTCTGCGACTTCATATACAGCATCTGAGTTGATAGAATTTAGCTGTGGATAGCTGCAGATGTCCAGTAGTTAGTGAAGGATTCCATAGTTTGGACTTTATACACATTCTATGAGTAGGTATATTTTTAAGTTGTTTGATAACAGTACGTACGTTAGGGAAGGCTAGGAAGACTGAGTATTGTCTGGGTGTAGAAAAAGTTCTGGTATGTCTCATGTTGAACATATCAAAGTTTGAATTCTTAAATAACAAAACACATGAAAAGCCCAGCTGGTATGGGCAGGATTTTTTTAGGTTTTACACACTATAAGTGTGTGAGGTCCCACGAGGACTTTTGAGGGGAGGGTACATCGCAAAGCTGCATGTGGACCAGAACCTCCCTCCCAACTGAACCTCCCAGATAACCACACTCAATTCACACTCCTGGGGTCCCCCAGGAGGTGGGCGTGAGCTGACGGTATCTAGAAGAAATTGGCAGAGCAAGATGTGACATCCTAGGAAGGAAGGACGATATCCCTGCCCATCTCAAGAACAGAGAAAAGGGACATGTCCTGTAGCTGTCCTGTGAGACTGGCTCTCACATGGAGGCTTCCACATCTGCCCTGGGCACTCTGCTGGTTACCAGGCCTGCAGAGAAGAGACAGACCTGCCCTGGTAAGAGCAAAGGAAAGATGACATAGGGATGGAGTCTGACAGACATGTAATAAATATGCCATTCTTTACATCTTTTAGCCAGATGTGGTTAAGTGTATTTCATTTGAGCAAGGTCAGTCAGCCAAAGAACCTTGAGTATTTGGGTTTCTGCTTTCTGTAGTGATAATTTGAGATGAAAACATATAGGCTGTGTACTTTCAAAAGTATGTCCTTTTGGTCTACATTAGAATCTTTTATTTATAGTTTTCATCAATAAATGCCTTAAATAAAGTTTTCTTTTAAAACTTAGGTATGTTAAAAAATAAAAAGGAATCTTGTATGCCATTCTGTTTAGAAATAATAGAAGACAAAAGAATTGATATTTAAATCTAAGAAAATTCTGTATTTTTTATTTACTTTGCTTAAGAGTTAATGAGATAACTGTAAAAGCATTTTTTTTTTACCTCAAAGAAGTATCAAGCATAGGAAATGCTTTGCATTTGATGAAGTAACTTGAAAATTAGGTTGGGATATGTCTTTCTTCTGATTAAAGAATATGGTGGCATTTTAAACAACCAAAAGAAATAGAAAATTTGTGAGGTAAAATATCTATTTAAGAGAGCAAAGTATTTCCAAATAGCATAGAATAATTTACATAAAAGTAATATAATTGTAAGTAGAAGCTAGCACTGATTTTATTAGTTTGATAGTTTCATTTTATCTAAATCAGTGGAAGTTTATTGCCCTTTCTTTTCTCGTCTACATGTTAAAATACCTCTGACTTAATAAAACTGTCATCACTTATAAAATATTATTTCACTGTTTTTATGTTCATCCTCTTTTAATAAACATGAAAGTATGCTTGGAATCATTTGTAATGGGTTATTATTGAATCTTTCGGGCTCTGGTAGAACAGCACAGTTTAAGGATTTTCTTGAAGAACATGTAAAGAGAAGGGAATTTGCAGAGGGTCAGGCAGGGCCAAGGGGCCAACAAAGAAGGTAAGAGGTCCCCAGAGAATGACAGACTTGGAAGCCATCATCGCCCCAGGCCCAAAGGGTGGAGGGAGGAGTACACTGACCCCTCTAACCTTCTCTCTTATGCTTTGCTGGTACTTCCTAGACTCCTGATCGTTTCTCCTATAACTCGTGTCCTGTACAAAGTAAGATTTCATTGTGACATTTCCATTCATGCATATAGTATACCTTGGTCATTGTTCACCCTCTCCTATTGTCTTTCCACAACCCCTTTTGTGTATGTAAGCTGGTAATAGAACTTGAACTCAAGACCTGGTCACTGTCTCTTAGCTTTTTTGCTCAAGGTTGGCGCTCTGCCATTTGAGCCACAGCTGTACTTTTAGCTGTTGGGGGGTAGTTAGTTGGAAATCAGTCACACAGCCTTTTCTGCCAAGGCTGGATTTGAACCATGATACTCAGACCACCCACCACCAAAATTCTACATACAACAGAATATATTGTTAACTTCTGATCTTAATCCCAAAGCCAAGGGAAGCTGAATGGCATAGTTCATAAAGTTCAGCTTGCTTCGCCATGGAGAATAGATCCTGGAAAACAACTGGAGATTAAAAAAATAAAGCAAAACCCCAGGATGATTTCTGCCTGACAAAGGCATTGGCTGTTTTTTGATTTATCTTTTTTTTAAAGCAATAGTCAAGGTTACAATGTTGAAAATATATTGGTTTCTGGCTTCTAAACATCATGAACAGAATCTATAGTTCTTCCTAGTGGAAGAGAAATAAATGGTCAGAGCAGAAAAGAAAGAAATGTACTCATTACCTGACTTAACTGTAACCCCTCTGTACATCACTTTTACAATAAAAATTTAAAAAAACCTGGGGTTTCTTCCTAGAAGGGCTATGGTGACTCTCCTCCCCCATCCCAGCCCAGGAGTGACAATCCTGTGCAGAGGGGAGGAGGAAAAATTTAAGGCAAAGTAGCTCTCAGCCTCTCAAAAGAGTTGAAAATCAAAAGGTTTTCAACCGGGCGCCAGTGGCCCATGCCTATAATCTTAACTACTCAGGAGGCTGAGAGATCTGAGGATCAAGGTTCAAAGCCAGCCTGGGCAGGAAAGTCCATGAGACCCTTATCTCCAATTAACTGCCAGAAGACCAGGAGTGGCACTGTGGCACAAGTGGTGAAGCACTTGCCTTGAGCTGAAGAGCTGAGGGACAGCGCCAGGCCCAGAGTTCAGGCCCCATGACTGACCCCAAAAAAAGTTTTTAGCAAAGTATTTCTGGATCTGTCAGTGGAAAAAACATAATTTCAACTGACCAAGAATTCTGTCAACACAGAATTCTTTAATTTTTTTCATGGAAATAAACTGATATTCATTATCAGTGCAGAATATGAGATTTCAAGTGAAAATTATCGGTTTAAACAACTTCTATTGTCTAATGTGGGGTTGGAAGCTTCCCAATACTTCGTGTTTTGATATAATTAATTAAATATCACAATATATTTGCTTTTATATTTTATAATGAACCAATTTTTTTCAGATGTATCTGTTATGAAATCACACATAGGTAAAACAATCCATTTAAGGAGTACACAGATTCATAGCTTTAACATAAAAGAGTATGAAAGGTTTACTCAAACTTTCACATAAACTTGCACTGTAAGTAACCTTTAGGAAATTATCCCTTGTATCCCTTGTTAAGTTTTAATGATGTGTTTAAGAAGAACACCCACAACTGTTTGAAAAGTTGATTATGTATTTCTCTGGATGAAAGTAACACAGAATTTTTAACATGAAATTTCTAGGTTTCTGAGGCCATAGAATATGAGTGAATTTAGCTCATGCCCCTACCCACCAAGGAATACAATCCTGCCTCTAACCAGAAAGAGTCTTGAGACTCTTCTATTATTATTTTTCAAGATACATTTCAGTTTGCAAAAGCTTGAATTTTATTAATACCAAATGTTTGTTTTTCCACCAAGTCAAAAATAGCATTTTTTGAGGAAATGGAATAATTGGCTGTTGAAGATACACTTGGAAAGTTTTAGGTTGTATTTCCAAATTTAAGAAATAAACAGCTCTGTAAGGGAGCTCTGAGTTCCACAGTCAAGAGGAAAATGTTAAGCAGTGTTCATGACCTAGTGTCTAGAGCCTGGGCCTTCCACAACTTGTTCCTATTTATACAGGAGTCACAGTTCAAACTAAGGGAGGAAGCAGGTTCACCAAAAATAATTTCCTGGCCTCATCAGCAGGCTGTGTGCCATGCCTTTTAAAATTACTAAACCAAATATGCATGGGGAAATTGACCACTAGCTAAAGCAAAGGATGCTTTATGAAGGAGGTATAGCTAATTGAGTTGCAATCTGAGAGAAGAGGAGAAATGTTCCAAAGCAAGTGACTCTCAGCCTTAGATTCTTCAGGAGAGCTGAAGAATCTTAAAACATCAAGACAACCAGGCAAAATGGTATATGCCTGTAATCCTAGCCACAGCAATCTAGCAAAGGCAAAGGCTCAAGACCCTATCTGAAACCAAAGCACTGCTCAAGTGATAATAAAGTCCTGAATTTGACCCCCAGTACTGCAATAAAGAAAAGGAAAGCATATGAAGATATTGCTTGTCTCTTTGATCTGACATTTTAATAAGTGTTCAGTTGAGTTTTCCAGAGAAACAGATTGAGTCCAGAAACATAAAAAAAAAAATCTCTTCTGTGAAGTCAGCCATTGAAGAGACTGCAATATATAAACTCTGCAATTCTGTTAAGTTAGGGTTTTTAAAGATAATATTTGTGGAAAAAATTGGTATTCTAGATGAGAATTTAATTGCTTTGTGACTTTTACTGAAATATTTTTAAAAGTTCATTCTCCATTTTAATATCCACTGTGGAAAGAAAATCATTAGATAAAATCAATGCTGTGTTAATTCTGGGACTGTAGAATAACTCTGATTTGTAGGTTTTGCCAGTTCCAGTGGTCTAAATATTCCTCACACTGCGGATTTCAAGCTGACACCACAGCAGTAAAGAATATAGCCCACACTCCCAAAGGATCTCTGTAGTCTTCAATAATTCCAAGTATATTATGGAATACTAAGCAAACTAAAGCAGTTCAAAAGGGCATCAGATTCTCCATATGGAAGCATTAGGGATCTAGTGTGGCACTCCATTTTTCAGAGAGAGTGCCTGGCAGATAGTGACAGCGCCTGAGTCCCAGAAAGCAGATGTACATGTTTTTTGTCTCGGTCTGGCTTAAAGACATGACCCGGGGATATACAGGGTGTTAGGCTTAGGAAACATCAGCCTTGACAGTGTTGGACTGAGTTGTCACAGACCCGAGGCAAACAAGTCAGCCCAGGGATCATGTCCAAGGGTCAGTAAGAAAACTATTAAATGATCAAAGGGAACATATGGTAGAGCCCTGGCAAGCAAGCAGGCAGGCAGAGCAAATTCCAGGCCCTGAGTTCAAGCCAAAAATGTGAAAAAAATTAAACAAGGTAACACTGGATTCTATCCAATTGTGAATGATTTTTTCTGTGATATTTAAAATAGTTCCCAAATAAATGGCTACTATTAAAGAAGAAATGAAGGAAAGAAGAGAAGCTGATAAAATACACAAGAAGATGTTGTTGATGGGTATGTTTTAAGAAAGCAGTTTGTTGTTGTCTAAAAGTCATTGTCTAAAACCGTCCATATTTTTTGACCCAATTGTATGAAGATATCTATTAACCAGACCTGGTAGTATATGCCTATAATCCCAGCAGCTCTAAAGCTGAAGCAAGAGACTTGGAGTTCAAGGACAGCCATAAGCCACAGAGTGATGGTCTGATTTTTTTTAAAAAAGGAAGAAAGGAAGGAAAAGGAAGAAGGAAGGAGGAAAGGAGGGAGGGAGGCAGGCAGGAAGAAGCAAGGGAGGGAGGGAGGGAAGAGATCACCAGCAAAAATCCCAGTAGAATTTTAGTCATCAATAGCAGCTTTATTTGCATAATAAACTAGAAGCTAGTGGCTCCGTAATCCTAGCTACTGAGGAGGCTGAGATATGTGGATCACAGTTCACAACCAGCCTGGGCAGTACAGTCCATGAGACTCTTATGTCCAATTAACCCACCCACCCACCCACCCCACAGAAAAGAGAAGTAGGAAGTGGAGCTGCAGCTCAAGGGGAAGAGCACCAGCCTTAAGAGAAAAAAGCTAAGTAACAGCCCCTAGGCCCTGAGTTCAAGTACCAGTACTGGTGCATACACACACAGAGATTAGAAACCTGCTCACTGGGCTGGAGGGAAAGCTCAGATGTGAGAGCAACAGCCTGAAGGGGGAAAAGTTGATTAAGAATGAAGCATGAGGTCCTGAATGTAAGCCCTAGTATGCCACCAAAAGGTAGAGAGAGAGAGAGAGAGAAGAAAGAAACCCTATACACAGTCAATCCTAGGCTTCTCTAGACAGGCACACTATATTGAAAATACTTTTTAAAATACAAAGAAATGCCTATAATACATATTGGTTTGTATGATACTGGGCTTCCCTTTTGCTTTTTTTGTTGTTTGTTGTTCAGACAGGATTTCACATTTTCTTTGCCCATTCTGGTTTAAAATGACAATCTCTCTACCTCTGTCTCCTGAGTAGCTGGGATTACAGCTATACACCATCATATCTGGCTCTGACAGTCAATTTTTAAAACAAAATGTAATGCTGCATATGTAGCATGAAGTCAGCAATTTGGGGAAAAATAGATCCACAGTTGAGCAAAGGCTAAGAGAAATATACCAAGACAAGTAAACTTACATATTTAAATAGGGGCTATTTTTTTCATAGTTATGTATTTCCTAACTTTTTCCTGAGAAGGCACTACATGGGAAACCCATATTAAATCAAAACAAGAGGCAAATACAATAACAACAAAATTATAATAAAAACAAAACACTTATGAGCATCTACCAGCCACAACTAGCATTTTGCTCCACTATGTTTTTGAAGCAGGGGCACAAAGGGCTAGAAAACAGCCCAGCCAGTAAGAATTATCCCAAACTATGTGTGAACCTTAGCATTCTCAGAGATATATTTGTATCTTTAGCTAGACTGAAGCCACAAATGTCTCTATTTTTCCTTAACAACATTCTATACACTCAAAACCAAAACTGAACCCTTCTTTTTATAATGTTTAATTTGTGCTGATACTGGGGCTTTAACTCAGGGCCTCATGCTTTTGCTTGGTCTTTTCACTCAAAGCTGGCACTCTACCACTTGAACCACACCTCTACTTCAGGCTTTTTACTAGTTAAATAGAGGTAAGAGTACCTCCAATATGTCTGCTTGGATTGGTTTTGAACCACAGTCCTCACATCTCAGCCTCTTGAGTAGCTAAGATTGCAAGCCACCTGAGCCTGGCTCAAAATTGGATTCTTTATTCTGATAGGAATCTTTTTTTTTTTTTTTTTTTTTGTCGGTCGTGGGGCTTGAACTCTGGGCCTGGCGCTGTTCCTACACTTTTCAGTTCAAGGCGAGCACTCTACCACTTGAGCCACAGCTCCACTTCGGGTTTTCTGGTGGTTTATTGGAGATAAGAATCTCATTGACTTTCCTGCATGAGTTGGCTTTGAATCAGGATCCTCAGATCTCAGCCTCCTGAGTAGCTAGGATTACAGGTGTGAGCCACCCACGCCCAGTATAGGCATCATTCTTACAGTAAAAGGCTATTCACTTATTTTCTAAAAATTTATTATCATGTGGTGGGGTAAAAGGGAGAATATACCAACAGTCAATTTAAGTTTTAAAAACTCCTTTTGAGATAAAGGTATCAGTCAGGCATAGCTTTAAACCACCCCATACTCCAAGTGCTTATGACAAGCACCAATGGTTAACTCTGGGGAGGTCAGCTAGGTAATCTGCTGGTGTATCTGGTAACCATGAGCTCACACCTGTAATCCTAGCTACTCAAGAGGCTGATATTTGAAGATGGCAGTTCAAAGCCAACTCGGGCAGGTAAGTCTGTGAGACTTTTGCCTCCACTAAACTACAAAAAGAGCTGGAAGTAGAGCTGTGGTTCAAGTGAGAGTGCTAGCCTTGATCACAAAAGCTCAGGGACAGTGCTTAGGCCCAGAGTTCAAGCCCCAGGACTGGTAATAACAACAACACAATATTTGTCTCAGTGTCCAATGTTGCCTAAAATATGGCCTTATCTGAAGATTTTCCAGTTGCTTAAACTTTTTTGTGTGTGTCAATCATCTCTAAATCCTGGGATGTGGTTCAGTGCAGTCCATACGCCTTTCCACTGGTTTATATGACACCAGAAAAGTTGAGAATCTTTCCCTATAGAAGAGTAGCAGTGTGTGTGTGTGTGTGTGTGTGTGTGTGTGTGTGTGTGTGTGTTGTTTTTATTTTTTTTTTCTTTTGGTGGGTCGTGAGGCTTGAACTCTGGGCCTGGACACTGTCCCTCAGCTCTTCAGCTCAAGACGAGCACTCTACCACTTGAGCCACAGCGCCTTCCGGTTTTCTAATGGTTTATTGGAGATAAGAGTCTCATGGACTTTCCTGCCCAGGCTGGCTTTGAACTGTGTTCCTCAGATCTCAGCCTCCTGAGTAGCTAGGATTACAGGTGTGAGCCACCAGCACCCGGCATGTGTGTTGTTTTACGGTAATGGAAATGGCAGAGCCTAAGACCTTGTGCATGCCAGATAAGAGCTGCACTTTTGAAGTACACCCCTAGCCCAAGAGTGGCATCAGAATGGAAGATTAGCTCTTAGATTCCTGGCTTCCTCCAGGACACTATAACCAGCCACTCTTTTTTTTTTTTTTTTTTGGCCAATCCTGAAGCTTGAACTCAGGGCCTGGGAACTGTCCCTGAGCTTCTTTTGCTCAAGGTTAGCACTCTAGCACTTGAGCCACAGTGTCACTTCCGACTTGTTCTGTTCATGTGGTACTGAGGAATCAAACCCAGGGCTCCGTGCATTCTAGGCAAGCACTCTATCACTAAGCCACATTCCCAGCCATCAGCTACTCTTGAAACAACAGTATGATGGAGTGTAGGGTTCACTGTTCTGTGGCAACATGTTTTCAGGGGATTATTTTTAGTGTTCTTGTACTGATTAAAATCTCTGGCTTCTTAAAATCAGAATCATCATGCTCACAAAGTAACCCTTGAAAAAGTTCTATGAAACAAATGTCAGGGGTGACAGTGGTTTCTAGTTCCCAGTAAACTTAATTTCATTTGCTCTTTTGCTTCTTTTAATAAATGTTACTTCTTAAGATAATGTTACCTCAGATTATATCACTGGCCTCATCCTGATTTTGGAAAGAAAAACCTTTAAAACAGAATTTTCAAGTGCTTTATTTAACAGGCATGTGGAATTACTTACACATATAATTCCTCTCAACCCGAAAACCCAACCACACTGGCTTACATGGAAGAATGGAGCACTTACAGGAATGAGAAGCAGACTTGGCGACTCTCAGTGATCAAACCACAGTTAGAGGAACTGGACTTGCACTTGAGTTTGGAATGTGTTTTATGGTCCTTATGGTTTGGTTGGAACCTACACTAACACTAGAGAGTAGTTTTGTATATACTGTTGTATATTGTTGCTCCAACCAATAGTGCCATCCTGAATCCCAACTAGACCGATGCACAGATAACTAACTTACAAATGACTTTTAAGCCCCACTCTCTTACCCCAAGAACACATACTGCCTTTTCAGTTAACAAACATATCAACTCTTGAAAAATGTGAACAAAAGTATTTGGCCAGATAGATGGGAGAGGCTTAATGAAAAGGCTTCTACCAGCTACCAGGGATGCAGAGACAGGAAAAATCAAGGCTCAAGGTCAGTCCTAGCAAAAAAAAAAAAAAAAAAGTTAGCAAGCCAGGTGCTGGTGGCTCACGCCTGTAATCCTAACTATTCAGGAGGCTGAGATCTGAGGAAAGTCCATGAAACTCATCTCCAATAAACCATCAGAAAACCAGAAGTGGTGCTATGGCTCAAGTGGTGGAGTGCTAGCCTTGAGCTGAAGATTGCAGGAACAGTACCCAGGCCCTCCCCCCTCCCCCCAAAAAAGTTAGCAAGACCTCCATCTCAACAAAATAGCTAGTTGTACTGGTACATAGCATGTCCCAGCTATGTGGGAGGTATAAGTTAGAAGATCATGGTACAGGACAAAAAAAAAATCTAAGATCCTACCTGAAAAAGAAATAAAGCAAAAATGGCTGAGGTGTAGCTCAAGTGGTAGAGGGCCTGCCTGGCAAGGCAAGGCCTGGAGTTTAACTCCCAGTACTGCCAAAGGAGTAGAAAAGAAAGGAGGTGGGGCCAGGGGAAGAGAAAATAAAAGAAGGAGTGGGAAAAAAAGAAGGCCTCAAGTTCCCTTAATAAGAGCAGCTTAGCAAAGCCTTCCGCAGTGGCGTTTTCTTTCCTGGGATGATTTGAATTTGGTTTCAAGTGTCTGCTGGGTGCAGGTCAGAGCATGCATGGCTGCTCCGCTGAGCTGCAGGCTGACCTTCAGATGCTGGGCAGTAATGGATGGGTGCCCTTGCCTGGACCTGCCTCGCCTCTGTCTCTGCACTATGGAAACTCTCTGGTTCTGTTTGTCACCTCTCAGGGATGGGCATGCCAAAGGATGATTACTTGGACCATGTAGGAAAACAGAGGCCTCAGTGATCATTACCAGGGCAGCAACGTACCAAGTTACATTTTGCAACGTATTGCAAACTACTTCTTAAAGGTTAAAGACTTCTTTCCTAGGTCAGGGAAACACTGTCTGACATCAGGGTATCACATAATTTCTCTCATTCAAGAAACACATCCAAACACATGATGGTTCCAAACACTCACTGTCTACACACAATAGCTGAGCAAAATGTCAATTCAACATTTTATAGGATAATGTTCTTGAAATTGGTTTACACGGAGAGGATGGGGGTCTCTGCAATTATGGAAGAGATGCAATGTCGTCATGTCATTTTATTTTTTGAGACTTGTGCTTCTTTATGATCTGGGAATAAATTGAAAGAACTTGAAGCCTAGCACTGGTGGCTCACTCCTGTAATCCTAGCTACTGGGGAGACTGAGATCTGAGGATCAAGGTTCAAAGCTAGCCTGGGCAGGAAAGTTCATGAGACTCTTCAACTGACTTGCAGAAAACTGGAACTGGAGCTGTGGCTAAAGTGATAAAGTGCTAGCCTTGAGGGGAAAATGCTCAGAGGGCACCCAGGCCCTAAGTTCAAGCCTCATGATCAACAATAAAAAATTCAAAAGAACTTGAAAGTGTAGGCTGCAGAATATGATTAGATAAAGTGGAAATACTCAACACTCATGGCCATTTAAATGTAGCACAAAAGGAAAGAATAAATGTTAAGTAAATGAATAAAGCATTCCTAGACCCCTCCACAATTAGAATGGAATCAGAATCTCCAAGGATAGAGTGCTTGGAGAGTCATTATTTAAAGAAAAAACAAAAATCGCCACCACACATCCATTCAATGGAATATTATTCAGCCAAAATTAAAGAAAGAACCCAAGTTTTGATACTTGCTAAAACCTGTATGCGCCTTGAAATTATGCATCACAAGACAAACTCTACATACACTTTACGATTCTATTTATATGAACTGTCCAGAAGATGCAAAGTCAAAGAGACAGAAAGTAGGTCAGTAGGGAAGAGAGCAATGGAGAGTGAATGCTGGGCAAATACTCTGGATTCCATGGTGATCAATGCACAGCACCAAGAATGTACTAAAAATAAAACCCTGAACTGTACACTTTAACATAGCAAATTTTATATTACATGAATTTTATTTCAATACAAATAAAACAAAACAAGACAGAAGCCCCCTCCTAAAGCACAGAGTTATATTTAAGGCCACAGTCTGTCATCGGTGGGGACCATCTGGCCCAAGGTTCAAACCTGGGAAACCATTTGGTACAGGACAAGACAAGGCATGTGCGTTGCTCATTGGCTGCCTGAGGCTGTCTTCCTGTACCGATCATTTTGTATGGCCTGTAAGAGTGTCACTTCTTCCTCTCCAACTTGAGTAGCTTTATTTCTTTCTCTTGCCCAACTGCTTTGGTTAAAGCTTCCACTACTGAATTTAAAAATGCAACTTTTCAACTTGTCACCATTGAGATTATCGTAGAAGGCCTTTCATGTGTTGGGACACAGTCCTTCTGTACTCACTTATTATGAAAGGCTGTTGAATTTTGTTAAAAAAAAAGTCCCTGCTTCATTTATTGAAAATATCATCATTTTATTGTGTTTTATTTGCTAGTATTGAGTCTTTCTTGCTTAGCTTGCTTATGGCTGGCACTCTACTAAATGGGCCATGCTTCCAGCACTCCTTTTTTTTTATTGTAAAGATACTATACAGAGGGTTACAGTTACATGAGTGAGGTAATGAGTCCACTTCCTCTTGAACATTGTTACCCCCTCCATTGTTTTCCCCCTACCATCCC
>NW_012267299.1:3091582-3097677 GCF_000151885.1 Dipodomys ordii
TGCAATAAACATGGAGGTGCACGTGTCCTTGTATATTGGTTCCTGTTGTTCAGGGTAGATGCCTAGAAGTGGTATGACTGGGTCGTAAGGGAGGTCAATCTTTAGCTTTCTAAGGACCCTCCACACTGCTTTCCAAAGTGGTTGTATAAGTGTACATTCCCACCAGCAGTGTAATAGGGTTCCTCCAGCACTGCTTTTTGCTGGTTATTTTGGAGACAGAGTCTCTTGGATTTCTCGTCCAGGTTAGCTTTCAGTATGTTCCTCTAGATTTCTGCCTTCTAAGTAGAATTACAAACATGAGTCTGTAAGGTTCACCAAAAGGAGACGGCCACGTCGTTCAGGCAGAAGAATTTATTGGAGTGAGAGCAAACTGCCAGACTTGGAGGCATGAGGAGGGAGCTGCGAAAGTGAGCTCAGAGCCTGGGGAAGTTCTCACTATTGGAAGGAGGCTTGACAGGGCAGTTCAGGAAATGACCTCAGGGGATGAGGAAGTGACCTCAGAGTTTGGGGTCCTTTGCTAACTCACAGTCAGGTGATTGACAGTTAATTACTGGTTTCAGGCAGGTGATTTCTGGGAATTCTATAAGCTGTCTTTCACCAAAAGGAAGGGGGGAAGGGTTATTCTCCCAGACAGACCTAACAGAGTTATTGGTACCTAGCTGAGAATAAAACAGTTTTTGTTCTTCCATCTGTTTGATGCATCATATCGCACTTACTAAACTCTTACATCTCAAGGATAAATCCCACTTGATCATAGTGAGTGATCCTCTAAAGCACTATTGAATTAACTTTTGTAGTATTTTGCTTTGCATCTGTTTATCAGGGATATTGGCCTATTTTTTTTTCTTGTCTAGTGTCTTCATCTGGCTTGGTATCAGGATCATGCTGGCTTCATTAAAGGAATTTGGGAGTACAGTATTCCTCTTCTCCAAATTTGTTTGGAGGAGTTTGAGAAAGATTGATGTTAGTTCTTTAGTAGAATTCAGCAGTGAAGTGTTTGGTACTGGACTTTTCTAAATCAAATGGAAAATTTTTATTGTTGACTCAATCCATTTGCTATGGCTTTGTTTTATAGTTGTTTCTTGGTGGTTTTATTGTTGGTTGGTTGGTGTTTGTTTTGTGGTGCTGAGGATAGAACTTTGCATATACTAGGCCAACACTATACCACTAAACTATACCCTCAGCCAAATTTACTTGTATGTAACACTGCTTGGGATTAGCTATTCCTCTGTCAAACAAAGACAGGACAAAACATCCAAAGAAACAAAGACCAGGTCTCCTGAGTAACAGCCACAAAGAGCTCTTAGGGGAGGAAGAAGGCTGGAGTTCTATTCAATGGAAAAGAACTGACATTTCACTCCCCTCCTGATTTGTGACTGGATAAGGAATATCTCAAACTGCACCTTAGACAGACTTAGGCCAAGCTCAGATAGTAGCAACATGGGGTGCTAGACCAAGATTCATTAAAAAAATTATTATTATTAAATAGCTGCACAAAGGGGCAAGATTCATATTTTTTAAAGCAGAATTTCTATCTTGCAATGTGTGTGTTATTCCAAAGGTCATTCTTTCTAGCCAGAGTCCATTGGGCTTTTGTAGAACCACTTTGTACATGACCTAACTTAGGAAAGAATCCCAGCACCGGCTGATTTTTTTAGAGAGCATAGCTTAGCATTTGAATTAGCTGTCTTTCCCAGGAGGGCCCACAGCCTGAACTGGCCAGAACAATGGGGTTGTTCAGGTGTCAGTGGAACATTTCAAAGGCTCAGCCAGGCTCTCTGGAAGGGTGGACAGAGACCAGTCTCCCTGTAGCATTTGTTGTTAGGACCATGATTCCCTATGGGTTGAAAAGACAGGGGCTGGGGGAGAGGGGAATTCTCATCAGAGAATTGCACTGTCGTCAATGAGCAGAATCTGGGTTGTTCATTATGTGAGCCTAAGATAAAGGAGAGATTTATGGCCACTCATTTGGCTTTCTCTATTCATAATAAAGTATTTTTCTAGAGCAATTTAAGTACTGCTGGTGTGAATATCAGCTTTCAAAAATACCCATTGCAACAATGAGATGTACAAGTTGTTATGTCGAAAACGAACTTTACAATTTTGGTGGGGGGGGGGCGGGGAGGATGGGAAGGGATGGGAAAGGGAAACAAAGGAGGAGGCTACAATGCTTGATAAGAAATGCACTCATTACCTTGCCCATGTAATTGTAACCCCTTTGTATGGTATTTTCACAATAAAAAAATTTTTAAAAAGTGAAAATTCTGGTACTCCTGCAAATCTTTTTAATTCTGGTCTAAATACATATATTTATGTATTTATATATATATGTATACATATATACATATGTATCATATGTATACATGTGTCATATATACACATATATATGTATGTATCTACCTTGAATGCAAATATATGTGTATACACACATATATATTTACCTATATATATAGAGAGAGAGATTTGCACTCAAGATTCTTTATGTTCATATATGCAAATACATGCACACATATGGGTTTTTTGTGTTCTTGGTGTTGGACAGGTATCTTATTGGTAGAGCACTGACTTCAAGCATGAGTGATTTCCTATCAATTTGTGTTCTTTCTTTCTCTTATACACATCTATGAACTGGTTTGGGTTTTGTTGTTATTGTTGTTGTTGTTGTTTTGTAGGTTGTAGGGCTTGAACTCAGGGCTTGGGCACTATCCCTGAGACTTTTCTGCGCAAAGCTAGTGCTTTACCACTTTGAACCACAGTGCCACTTCCAGTATTCTGGAGATTAATTGGAGATAAGAGTGTTACAGACTCTCCTGCCCAGAATGGCTTCAATCCTCATATCTCAGCCTCTTGAGTAGCTAGGATTACAGGTGTGAACCACCAGTGTCCAGCCTGGTTTGGCTTTTTAAAACATGCATATAAAGGAGTTGAACATTTTGACTTCCAAGTCAGACTTTGGAAAGGTATATTTGATAAAATTACTATGATTATTTCCTCTAAGTATAGTAGTTAGCTCAGTTAGTTATATCTTTCTTCTTATTTGATTCTACAGTATGGTTTTGAAATTATGCCCCAAAAGTACTGCAGGGCTTGAGCTGGCTGTGTCATGGAATAAAATTCAGTTTTGCTTTGAAGACGTTATACTCTTCCCTAAGGAAATGTTTGACAGTGTGGTGTTCTGAGTAGAAGCTGAAATTACAGGTGCTTATATGGCCAGATGGAAATTACCCAATCATCATCACCCACTCCTCAGCAAGCAAAAATCAGCCTTGGCAAACAGAAGGATGTACCCATAGCGCCTCCTACTGTCCATCAGGTAAACTGCATGTTATTGGGAGATTCCTGGATTTTGTTTTGCCAAGGATTTTATTTCGCAGTTTCCAAAAGGTACGGTAGCTTTTCCACATATTTAGAGGTGTTTTTTTTTTCTAATTTGTTTACAGGCTTAGAATTTAAACACAGGATAGTGAACGACTTGTGTCTTGGTCCACCCCAGAGATTCTGGGTGTGTTGGCAACACTCAGAGTTCAAGTTCTTTCCTAGTAAGCCTGTTACCTGAATTTCTATTTCTAAAACCCCAGTTCTTGGTAGACAGCACAAATTCTGGACCACAAAACTCTGAGAATTAGTCTGCTAGTTAGCTGTTGACTCACATGCCCTTGGGCCTGGCCTCTTTGAGCAGAATAATAGCACTTCTATTAAAGCCTTTGAATGTCACTGCCACACGGAAACTGGCATCTCTCATCACACCAATCACCATAAGCATACTGATGGAAGAAGTCTCATTTTGTTTTATGAAATCTGAGTGTTAGTTTGTGTGAAAGTAATGGCAGAGAAAACACAAGGTTTCTATCTTAGTCAATAGATATTATCTCGTTATTTACATAAGCATTTTAGAAATTTGAGCATGTACAGAAAAATGAGATAATTTGGTGATATTACTAATATCCTGTTAACTATGCGTTGAGGACCTACTTATTTTCAGAGATGCGTATGAAAATATTTAGGGGTAAAATATCATTAACCACCAACTGTCCTTCAAGTGGGTTTCCTTCCCATTCAGATTTAGAGCAAAAGCTTTCAATGACCTGCATTGTAGTAACCCTTCACCTTCATCGTAGGTTTGAAGTTTTGCATAATAAAAATGTGTGGGAAAGAGTTTCAATTCAATGACAGGTTCTAGTTGAAATTAACAAACAAGATAATACATAGAAAAAATTTTAAGGGAATGGGCCACTGCAAATAAACCTCCAGGAAGATAGGAACCCCTTGGCAGAGACGCGGTTTCCCTCTGAAATCCACTCTCTTCCTCCCCAGTACTTGGCTTGTAGCTGAGAAACATCTGCTGTCCTAAAACTACACATCCCTAGCTCCTTGCAGCTAGGAAGGGCAAAGTGCGGTACACTCAGTGCTCATGACACCCCTTTCCTCTGCAGATTGGATGTCCTCCTAGCAGGATTCCAAACCCTTCATGTTAGTATGGCATTCCCAAAAGAATTCTGGTTGTACTCTGTGCACTTAGGCATATGAATGCCCTGTGACCCAGACACGCACTTCTGGGCATATTCCCTAGAGAGTTTGCCAGACAGGAAGCATGAGGAAGGGGAAACAGATAGTCACCACTACTGCTGCTTGTTGGGTGAGTGGGGAGAAACCTAGACTATGTCACAATGGGAGCAGGGAATAAGATATTGTCACATGATAGGAAATACTACACAAGTCTTAGAAGCCCCAAACTCTTGGTATGTGGAATGATATGGATAAGGCTTTAAAACTCGGTGATGAGCTGGGCACCAGTGGCTCACGCCTGTAATCCTAGCAACTCAGGAAGCTGAGATCTGAGGCTCATGGTTCAAAGCCAGCCAAGGGCAGGAAAAGTCTATTATGTCCTGTTAACTACCCCCCCCCAAAAAAAAAAGGGAAAAAAAAAGAAAAGAAAAGAAAAAGGAAGTAGAGCTGTAGCTTAAGTGCTCAAGTGGTAGATCACAAGCCCTGAGCGGAAAAAGCTCAGAGACAGGGCCCAGGCCCTGAGTTCAAGCTCCAGGTCCTAGACACACACACACGAGCTTGGTGATGAGACGCTATCTGTAGCAGAGAGAAAATAGGAATGGGGAATAAGCCTGGAACATGCCAGCATGCCCTCCTTGAGAGGTAGGAGGAGCAAAGTAATCCCCACTCTTGCAGCAGTTCTATTAGGAGCCTCCAGATTTTATTTTGCTTGGGTTTTTTTTTTCTACAATTGCGATAGTGTTCTTGTTCTTAGGCTCTATGCAGCTGCACACTTGAAATGTGTGTGTATATTTTTTTATTTAATTTTTTTTTTACAGTACTGGAGTTTGAACTCAGGGCCTCATGCTTACTAGGCTGTTGCTCTATCACTGAGCCATGTCTTCAGCCCCAATATGCATATTTTTGTAGGTATACAATACTTCAACAGTTTTTGATACCTTAAAAATTAAATAAATAGGCAGGTGCTGGTGGCTCATGCCTATAATCCTAGCTACTCAGGAGGCTTAGACCTGAGGATCGTGGCTCAAAGCCCAAGCAGGAAAGTCCTCTTATCTCTAATTAACTACCAGAAAGCTGGAAGTGGTGCTGTAGCTCAAAGTGCTAGAGCACTAGCCTTGAGCAAAAGAGCTCAGGGACAGCACCCAGGCCTCAAATTCAAGCCCCATGACTGACAAAATAATAATAATAATGTAATGAATATATTTAAAATTAGATTTAACTAACTATGCAAAAAAAATCATAACATTGTTTAGAACTCATAAAAAGCTTTCCAAAGTTCACAAATACACTCCCAGGGACAGGATATCTTGGTAGTATAAATAGAAAAAAGAAAAAAAGACTCTCAAAACCCTCAGGAGTGAACTCCATGTTTGAGGAGGAAGAGGAATTACTGAGCATTAAAACATGACTCACCCAAGAACACTGATACCTCAGCACTGTCCTTTGTCACCTGAGTCCAAGATTGTGACATTACAAAGATATGGACCGGTGGGGAAAAACCAGTTGTTTAAGGATACAGGTGGATCTGATGCAACAATGAGAAGTACAAGTTGTCATGTCCAAAACGAGCTTTACAACGTCGGTGCGGG
>NW_012267299.1:3098952-3125678 GCF_000151885.1 Dipodomys ordii
CTCCTATCTCCAATAAACCACCAGAAAACCGGAAGTGGCGCTGTAGCTCAAGTGGTAGAGTGCTCGCCTTGAGCTGAAGAGCTGAGGGACAACACCCAAGCCCAGAGTTCAAGCCCCACGACCGACAAAAAAAAAAAAAGAATAAGAAGTTCAGGGGCAGCTACCAGGCTCTGAGTTCAAGCCCCAGGACCAGAAAAAAAAATAAAGAGTCTCACAGACTTTACCACAGACTTCTTGCTACCAGCGAGAGAGAGAGAGAGAGAGAGAGAGAGAGAGAGAGAGAGAGAGAGAAATGTTCTGTTCAAGTATATGTCGTAGCAAAGTCCATGCTATAAAATATAGGGATCCAAAATCAGAAACACTTGACATGCAGCTGACACATTAATTTGTGTTTGATATGCATTCGTTTATTACCCAACAATCTCTGTGAAGTAAACTTGTAATTATCTCCATTTTCTAGATAGGGAAAACAAAAAGCTCAGGGGATATTAGAGTTGTAGAGCAGGAATTTAAACATGGTGCTATTTCCAGAGCTTACAGATCTGGATAAGCAAAAGAAGGGTTCAGTTTAGCTTCACAGTTAGTGAATATCCCTTGAGTAAAGGAAAGGAGAGAAGCATAAAAGCCCTTGGAGAATTTGGTTCACAGGTTGCCACACAGCACATGAATTAAAGTCAGTCAGCCCTGGTGAGGAGGTGGAGTGCCTGGCTACTTGAGTGTTGGGATAAAAGATGTTCATGGCCTCAGACAGCACGGCTGACGGGTCACATACTCCTTGCTCAAGATCACAAGCCACTAATTGCCTGGCTCAGCTGAATGCCCATGCTCGAATAACACATGTCCTCTGTTCCTCCCTGGAGCCCTTCTTCCCCGCCCCCAAGCTCCTAGCCCTCTTCATGTTTGCAGATTACTTCCTGTGGGCTTGTGGCATACGATGCCACCCCAACCAATCACCTTCATTATCCTTCTACGTTTTTGGTGGTTCTTTTTTTTTGGTCATGGGTCTTGAACTCTGGGCCTGGGTGCTGTCCCTCAGCTCTTCAGCTCAAGGCCAGAGCTCTACCACTGGAGTCACAGCACCACTTCTGGTTTTCTAGTGGTGAATTGGAGATAAGAGTCTCAAGGACTTTCCTGCCTGGGCTGGCTTTGAGCCATGATCCTCAGGTCTCAGCCTCCTGAATAGATTAGAGGTGTGAGCCACCAGCACCGGACTGTGTTGTTGTTGTTGATTTTTTAAATTATTATTATGACATAAGGCATACAGTAATTTTATTAAAGATGCAAAGGATTCAAGGAGAGCAAAATGTGAAGGCACATCTTTCCTCTTCTCTTCTGTCCCTGGCCCCAGCCCTCCTCAGAGGGAGCCTTGGCCTTACAGATCATGTGCCTTGTGTCTCTTTCCAGGATACCTGTAATTTTGTTTTCAGAAAGCCTTTAATTGTGTTCTAAGCCTGGTTCTAAGAACTGCTCTGCACTTTGTGGAGCACATAAATTTGTGGGATCTTTAGTATAATCTCATGCATGCATTTACATATCAGAGCACATACTTTATATATGTCATTTTTTAAATGTTGAAGTACTATAGTTTGACCCAGGGCCTTGAACATGCTAGTTAAGCACTCTACCACTTGAACCACACACTTTGTGTGTACTAGTCTTGGACCTTGAACTCGGCCTGTATACTATTCCTGAGCCTCTTTTGCTCAAGGCTAGTGTTCTACCACTTGAGCCACAGCTCCATTTCTGAATTTTTTTAGAGTAGTTTATTGGAGATAAGAGTCTCATGGACTTTCCTGCCTGGGCTGGCTTCAAACCTTGATCTTCAGATCTCAGCCTCCTGGGTGGCTAGGATTACAGGTGTGGGCCACTGGTGCCTGGCTTGTATCTTGTTTTTGATCTATTGAACTCTTGATCCACCTGCCTCCACCTCCCAGGTAGCTAGGATTACAAACATGTACCACCAAACCAAGCTTACAAGTGTGTGTGAGTGTGGGGTTTTTGTTTTGGTGTTTGTTTTTTGGTAGTGCTGGGGATTGAACTTAAAACTCAAGGCCTTGAGCTTAGTAAGCAAGCACTCTACCACTTGAGTCATATGTCTAGTCCTTTACTTTTGTTTTATAGTGTATCAGATAGACTCTTATGCTAACTTTACCCAGAACCATCCAAATAGCTGGGACTCTAAGTGTCTGAATCACCACTCCTAACTTGCAAATAACCTATAAACCAATTATTTTCTTTACAATTTTCTTTCTACTATGTTGTCCTTTTAAAAGGTCATGAATAGATAAGTTGTGAGTTACATTATTTGTGAGTTTGATTTCAGGATAGTAAATGAGACATTAAAACCATTATTTTAAGCCAAGCACTAGTGGCTCACTTCTGTAATCCTAACTACTCAGGAGGCTGAGATCTGAGAATTGTGGTTCAAGGACAGCCAGGGCAGGAAAGTCCATGAGATTTTTATCTCCAATTAACCCCCAGAAAAGAGGAAAATGGAGCTGTGGTAGAAGTCAAAGTGGCAGAACACTACCCTTGAACAGAAAAGCTCAGGGACAGTGCCCAAGCCCTGAATTCAAGCCCATGACTAATAAAAACAAAAATAAAAACATTTGTAGCTAGGAGTATAACTCAGTACTGGAGTAGCTACTTAACACATATGAGGCCTGGGTTTGAGCCACAGAACCATTGTATATTACATACTTTATCTATAGCTTCTGCCCCAGGCCTCAACAGACTCTTTCCTGCCTTGCCTATGTCCCTTAGGACTGCCATCCACCTGTGTAAAATAAGAGCCTTTCAGGCAGGTCCTTGGTTTCAGGCCAGCTGTGGCTAACTTAAACAGAAAAAGGAAAGTCCAGGCTGGGTGCTTGGTATCTCCTAGGACTGGTAAGAATGTTAGAAAACCAGAGTGGGAAAGTGGGCCAGAAACTAGGGAGGCTAAAAGTCAGGGAGAGAGCTCAGCCAGATCCTGCCACAGCAATACCTCGTGCACATGCGCTCAGAACTCAAACATGCTAGGTAGGAAAGTCTGGCTGTTGGAGCCCAAGATATGAGCCAATGACCCAAGGGGAGAACCATAGCTGAGCTCCTATGGCCTTCAAAGCAGGATGCTTTCCAGCATGCCATATCTCCACAGAAAGTAGGAACCCAGAGCAAAGCGCCACTGTATTGCTGGAGGCAGTTAACATCCAAAAAATACTCCCTTCAGGACTGTTCTTTTTCCCCTGCCTTTTCCTTACCAACCTTCTTATCGAGATACCACAGATTCTGTGCATTGTGGGAAGCAGGGAATGCAAAGCATATTTGGCTGAATATTTGTCACCCCAAGATATCTGGTCTTATTCCACAGAACTGGTTCCATGTTAACCTTTTAAGGAAAAAGTGTTTGTCTATATGACTAAGGCTCTTGCCATGAGGAGATAATGGTAGGTTACCTGTGTGAGCCCTGGGTACTCACACAAACACCTTTACATGAAAGAGGAGAAAGGAGATGCACAGAATAGAAGGTGACTACAGAGATGCAGTGATAGGACCACAAGCTAAGGGATGTCAGTAGTCACCACAAGCTGGAGCAGTCTAAGGGACAGAGTCTCCCTAAAGTTTTGGAAAGGTTTGAGGCTTGAACAGGTGTATATGTCAGTGGTAGTGAGCTTACCTAGAATACTCAAGGATCTTTTTATTTGATAGGTGGGGTGGGGAGAAAAAGAGGTAAGAAAGGAATGAAGGAAGAAGGGAGGAAGAGAAGGAGGGAGGGAAGAAGAAAGGGAGGGAGGGAAGAAGGATGGAAGGAAGGCCCTGCTGACATTTGGATTTGCATCCAGTGATGTTGATTTCAGCCTTCCGATCTCCTGGACTTTGAGAAAATAGTTTTCTGATTTGTTTGTTTTCTTTAATTTTTCCAAGTGCTGGAAATGCAACCCAAGGCCTTGCATATTTTAAGCCAGCACTCTTCCACATTGTTGTCCTACCTGCATTCCAAGCCTTTTCTGTTGTTTTAACCCATCTAGTTTGGGTCAGAAAATAACAGCCTACAAAGACAAAGGAAAAGCATTCACAGTAAAAAAAAAAAAAAATAGAGGGGGAAAAAGAACACCAAGTGGAGAGAAGGAAGAGCCTGAGCCAAGCAGCTGGCAGCCAAATGAACTCAGTGCTTAGTCACCTCACACAAAGGAGTGAAAGGCAAATAAATTAATCCCCCAAACAATTAAAAAAATAAATCCAGGATTAGCATGGGTGAGACTGAGTAACTCAGGCAAAAGTAGGAACTCTAGGTGTCCACCATGGGAAGCAGACTAGAATCTGACACCACAGAAGGGTCTACTGGTTTCTTCATAGCTGAAGAAATAAAAGATGGATGACTCAGGAAATGAGTTTGTTTCTAGATAATTGCTTCTGAAAGTAACGATGATGATTTGGGCATTAGTCATTTCAATAACTGCCTTATGGCAAGACCAAACAGCTTGAGCAGAGTCTGCTCCACCCATAGCACTGGGTTGGTGTTGGGGGGGGGGGTTAGTGCTGGACCCATGTAATTATCTTGGAGCCTCTGTGAAAGAGATGCTGGACAAACGGGAAACTTGGTGGAAGGAGCTTCTCCAAGCATCTGCTTCCTGTTGTATTTCCTGGCTACTATGAAAGGAGGCTCTGAGATAAACGGAGCAGCTGCACATCTGGCAGGGGAAGATGCCAGGAGTGGGAATTTACTGTGGGAGGGAATGGCTTCCCTAGCACTGCATTTAATCAAGGTAGACACCCCCGCCCCGCCCCCCCCACCCCTCCTACACACACCTGGGCTGAACATCTCCTTTCTGTGCTGGATTATGGGGAGAGAGGGGAACACAGAGGCTAGGAAGGAGGAGATGCAAGCCTGCCTATAATCCACACAGGAAGGTAAGACGTACTCATAGAATGACAAGAATCACCAGTTCCAGAGCTTGAACTCACTGGCTCATGTTCTTGCTCAGCTTGTGTGGCACTCTACCACTTGAGCCACAGCTCTAGCCCACCATTTTGCTGGTTAGTCTGAGATGGAGTCTATCAGTATTTCTGTCCAGGCTGGCTTCACATTTCAATCCTCCAAGTCTCAGCTTCCTAAATAATTGATTATGGCCTGGAGATCACACTGACATGAAGTTACAAGATGTTGGTATTATAACACATCTACTTTTTGTTGTTGTTTAAAATTTTTATTTTATTGTAAAAATGCTGTACAGAGGGGTTACAGTTATATGAGTAAGGTAAAGAGTACATTTCTTGTCGAACATTTTTACCCCCTCTATTGTTGTTATTTTTTTCCTACTATCCCTTCTCTCCCCACCTTCTCCACTCCTCCATCCCCTGCCCCAAAGTTGTAAAGATCATTTCTAGCATCGTGTCTTGTGAATATCTTTGTTGCAATGGGTCATCCTGTGTCCTTGTTTCAGTATTTTATTATTATTCTTCCCTTCCCCAAATTAGATAAATGTATACAAGATGCAGGGTACTAAAATCAAATACAGTGACAACAGGGGATACAGCATAGGAGATATACCAAAGAACATACAAAAGAAACAAAAAAATCACATAGTACGTTAAAAACAACAACAAAGAAAGACCTCTTGTGTCTGTATCTTAGGGTTCATTTTGCTTAGCATCATCTTATATGGTCATATGTACATAGCTTTTGAGCATTTCTGCTCATCTGATAAGATTATCCTAGTCGTATACTAATTGCTGCAAATAAGGGAAACCATTGGACCTATATTTCTTTGGGTCTGTCTTACTTCACTTAATATGATTTTTTTCCAAGTCTTTCCATTTCCTAACAAATAGTGTAGTGTCATTCTTTCTGATGGAAGCATAGAATTCATGTATATATATGCATATATATGTATATATCACATTTTCTTGATCCATTCATCTACTGAGGGGCATCTGGGTTGGTTCCATATCTTAGCTATGGTGAATAATGCTGTGATGAACATAGTTGTGCTGGTAGCTTTAGTATGGCCTTGTTTGTGATCATTTGGGTAAGTACCCAAAAGTGGGATTGCTGGGTCATAGGGGAGCTCTATTGAGGAATCTCCATACTGCTTTCTGGAGTGGCTGAACAAGTTTGCACTCCCACCAACAATGCAGTAGGGTTCTCTTTTGGCCACTCACCTCCAGGATCTGTTGTTATTAGATTTCTTGATTCTAACTGGGGATGAGGTGGAATCTCAATGTTGTTTTGATTTGCATTTCTTTTATGGCGAGAGAAGTTGAGCATTTCTTCATGTGTCTATTGGCCATTCTTATTCCTCTTCAGAGAAGTCTCTCATTAAGTCTTTAGCCCACTTATTCATGGGTCAGTTGTTTCTTTGAGGATTTGTTTTTTGGAAGTTGTTGTTTTTAATAATGGGGATTGAACTCAAGGCCTCTCAATTGCTAGGCAGTTACTCTACCACTTAATACCACTTAATTCACACCTCATGGGTCATGCAAAATGATCAATATAGGCAGATAGCTGGGAGGAAGCAAACAAGAAACATTCAGGTTGGGGCTGGGAAGGTGGCTCAGCGGTAGAGCATTTGCCTTGTATGTATGAGGCCCTGGGTTCGATTCCTCAGCACCACATAAGCAAAAAGAAAAAAGCCAGAAGTGGCGCTGTGGCTCAAGTGGTAGAGCACTAGACTTGAGCTGAAGAGCTGAGGGACAGCGCCCAGGCCCCCAACTAGACAAAAAAAGAAAGAAAGAAAGAAACATTCAGGTCTGTCCTATCAATACTAAATGCTTTTATGGATCTTAATAGAGCCTTGGGCTGTACTTCCCTCATTCCTGGGTGATAATCATGGCACCTGTGATTTATGGATCACATTCTTTTTTTCTGGGGGGGGGGTCCGGTTGTAGGGCCTGAACTCTGGGCCTGGGGGCTGTCCCTCAGCTCTTCAGCTCAAGTCTAGTGCTCTACCACTTGAGCCACAACACCACTTCCGGCTTTTTTCTTTTTTGCTTATGTGGTGCTGAGGAATCGAACCCAGGGCCTCGTGCATGCAAGGTAAGCACTCTACCACTGAGCCACCTTCCCAGCCCTATGGATCACATTCTATGTGCTTTGTAGTATCTCACTTAATCTTCCCAACACCCAGTGTAGGAAGTTGTTGACCTCATTTCCTAAGTGAGGGGCAGATGGTCTGAGATAGAAAGTCACATTGCCAAAAGCTAGGCAGCTAGAAAGTAGGGAGACTTGGGCAGTTGAGACCAGGCAGTTGAGAGCATCCCTTCCATAGTGTGGTCTTATCCATATCTAGTGCTTTATTGCTTCTCTCAGAAATTAATCCTGCATGCTGGTAGTGTGTTGTTTGGAAAAGCCAAATGAATAACATAATATCTGATGGGCCTTGAACTGAAGAATCAACTCCAATCTACCCTTATCAACCACTGGAAACAGTATTAGTGCACAATCAGTGGAGAATAGATTCCTATTTGGAGAAATTGTGAAAAAAAAAGAAACAAAACAACCAAGCTATCATCAATGAAAAGATCATTTAGTCACTCAGAAAACATTTTCTGAGCACCTGTAATGTGCCAGGCACTGTGTTAAAGAACAGGGATGCAAAGATGAACAAGACACAACTCCTGATTTCAAGTTCTGGACTGGGGATGGGTAAGAAGGGTACAGATAGACTCATACAAACATGTGCCACACAGGCTTATAAATGACTTAAAGATCTAGAGCTAGCATGGTGGTTCGTGCCTGTAATCTCAGCAGTTGGGAGGTTGCGGCAGAAGGGCTATGAGGTCAAGGTCACCTTGGACTACATATCAAGACTTCACCTTATCAAAACCACAGAAGGATCTTGAGAAAGCTGAAAGTATAGAGGGCAAAGTGCAGGGACAGCGGACAGGTTGATCCAGCCTCTACCGGTCTAGGGGTGAGGAGAAGGCTGGGAGAAGATAACATCTTGGGTGACTTTAGTGAGCCAGGTGATACCCAGCCACTCCTGGGCTACACAAGCTTGTTCACCCTAGCACATGCCTTCGACAAGGTCCTCCCTAAGATAAACACACCAGCTGCAGCAGCTGTTTTCTCTGACTTCAGGCAACTTTTATTTTTTATTTTAATGTGTCAGTCCTTGGGCTTGAACTCAGGGCTTGGATGCTGTCCCTGAGCTATTTTTGCTGAAGTATAGTGCTCTACTGCTTGAGCCATCCACTTCTGGTTTTGGAATGGCTAATTGGAGAGCAGAATCTCACCAACTTTCCTGCCCAGATTGTCTTTGAACTCAGTCCTCAGATCTCAGCCTCCTGGGTAACTAGGATTGCAGGCATGAGCCACAGGTGCTCTGCTACGTTAGAAAGTCACAGGGAAACTATCACACTCTTCATATTGCCACATAAAGGGTCTTGAACATCAGCTGTCACTGCATAGTGTCCAGTACCTGCTGGGAGGTGACTGAGATGTGAGGACACAGCAGTAACCCCCCACTTCATGAGCTTACATGCACTGGGGGCCACAGACACACCAAAACCCCAAATAGATCTATCTGTGAAGGACTGCCCAGTCTGGTGGCTCATGTCTGTAATTCCAACACTTGGGAAGCTGAGGAAGGAAGATCCCCAGGATGGCTTGGGCTACAAAGTAAGACCATGGAGAAAGAGGAGGGGGAAGACTAGAGGAGAAGGAGGGAGAAAAGAGGGAGAGAGAGACAGACAGATAGACAGAGGTAGACAAAGGCAGAGAGACAAAAAGCATGAGTAAGCAGGTGTCGGAAGTAGAAAGGGGGAAGTGAATTGGGAGGGACCTTGTACAAGAACAGCTAAGAAGACCTCTGAGCATGCTCATTTTCCCATTAACCATCAGAAAACCAGAAGTAGCACTTAGCTCAAAGTGGTAGAGGGCTAGCCTTGAGCAGAAAAACTCAGGGACAGCATCCAGGTCCTGAGTTCAAGCCCCACAACCACCACTACCCCCACAGACATAGAGGAAGAAATAAAACAGCAAAGATTTATTGAGGAAAAACTTAAGCAGAGCTCCTGCTAAACAAGAGGAGTCCCGAGGGAGGGCACTGCCCGGGTGGATTGTGCAAAGGTTAACAAGGTGTCTCTAGGAGAAAGCTGCGTAATTCTCCAGATCACTGGAGAGCCTGCAGGCCATGTCTGTCCCCAGACCTGATCAGAGGCTCCATGGAGCCTGCATGATCTCTCCAGGCCCTCTGCCTGGATGCCTGTCCAGTGCACACCTCTGGGATCCAATCAGCCTGTTATCCAGTGCACATCTTCCAGGGGTTATGGGCCATGATGTGAGGCCCAGGTGCCCCACTGCTGCAGGCCACGATGAAGTGATGTCTAGGAGCCTGCATACAAGACAGCTTAAGGCCACAGTGAGGAATGCAAAACCTGTGTGGTAGGGCGCCCTTTGCCCTGGTTGTCTAACCAACCCATATTTCTGCTCTTCTATATATGTACCCGTGTTTGCTTTATCCATTTGTCAGTTGTTGGGCACCTCAGCTGTTAACACAGTCTGGCTTTTGTGACTAGACATGGCATATTGATGCACTCCTCTACCCAAGATTGGTATAGCAGGGCCAGAAGGTTGGTATATAGTTTTGGCTTTTTGAGGAACCTCCATACTGAGTTCCATCATGGTTGTACTAGCTTATGTTCCCACCAACAGTGTATGAAAGTGATTTCCCCCTACATCTTTGACAGCATTTGTTGCCTTATGGCTAAGGAACATTTATCATGTTTCTATTAGCCCTTTGTATTTCTTCTTCTAAGAACTATCTGCTCAATTCATTTGCCCATTTATTACTCATATTACTTGTTCTTTTGCTGTTTTAGTTTATGTTTTTAGCCCTCTGTATATTCTGAATATTGATCCTTTATTTGTTGAATACCTGGTAAGAGATTGCTTTCCCATCTAAGGGCTGTTTCTCAATTGGGGTGATTATTAATTTTTTTTGTCTGTCATGGGACTTGAACTCTGGACCTGGGCACTGTCCCTCAGCTCTTCAGTTCATGGCTAGCGCTCTACCAATTGAGCTACAGGGCCAATTCTGGTTTTCTGGTGGTTTATTGGAGATAAGAGTCTCACGGAGCGCTTGCCTTGCATGCCTGAGGCCCTGGGTTCGATTCCGCAGCACCACATATGCAAAAAGAAAAAAAGCCAGAAGTGGTGCTGTAGCTCAAGTGGTAGAGCACTAGCCTTGAGCTGAAGAGCTGAGGGACAGTGCCCAGGCCCCAGAGTTCAGGCCCCACGACCGGACCCCCCCCCAAATAAAAGAAATTAATGGAATAACTTTGGGCTGGGAAGGTGGCTCAGTGGTAGAGCGCTTGCCTAACAAGAGTCTCACGGTCTTTCCTGCCCCAGCTGGCTTTGGACTGCAATCCTCAGATCTCAGCTTCCTGAGTAGCTAGGATTACAGGCATGAGCCACGAAGTGATTATTACTTTTGATGTGCACATTTGAGCTGAGGTGTGCCTAGGTCTAGTTTAGATATTTAAGGGCCACTTTGTCTAAGGTGGGAGTAGGTGAACATTGGGTGAAGTAATTTCTTTGGGAAGGATGGGATGTGAGAGAAAATGTGGTCAGGAAAGGTTTTGGTTCTCAGGGTTTTAGCCAAAACCAACTAAAAAAGCTGTTATTTCCTAAGAGCAGGAGGATTTCCTGAGGAGCTAGAATCCAAAGGTTCATTTTGAGGCATGCTCTTTGAGTTTCCCGTTAGGATATATAAGTCCTGAGTTAAAGGAAAGAGGTTCAAGCTGGAGACAGTAGTTGTAAAGGGGTTGTAATTCAAGTCATATGACTGGGTGAGATCACCCAAGCAGCAGAGAAAGAGGGGTGTGTGTGTGTGTGTGTGTGTGTGTGTGTGTGGTGTGTGCTCTTCAAGGTCACCCAGCACATAGAGGAGAAGCCTGAGAACTAGGCCGGAAGTGGCCAGGGAGTCAGGAGACAGCCAGGAGAGCCGGAGCTGGAAGCCCATGCCTGCAGAGGGCAGGACTTGGCAGTGGAGGTCACTGGTGACAAGGAAAGCTGGTATTCCCATCAGGGCTGAAGGCAAAGAAAAGAAGTGAGGAGAGAATGAGACATAGAGCAGAATAGCATATACTGTATTCAGTTAAGAACTACAACTATTGTTATTAGAGTTCTTGATTTTTGCCATTCTAACTGGGGTGAGGTGGTATGTTGTTTTGATTTGCATTTCTTTTATGGCTAGGGAGGTTGAGCATTTCTTCATGTGTCTATTGGCCATCCTTCTTTCTTCTTCAGAGAAGTTTCTCTTTAAGTCTTTAGCCCACTTATTTATTGGACAGTTGTTTCTTTGAGGATTTGTTGTTGGGGGATTTAATTTTTTGAGTTCCAAGTATATTTTAGATACGAGACCCTTGTTCGTTGTATGGCTAGTGAAAATCTTCTCCCAGTCCGTGGGCTTTCTATTGATCTTGCTAGCTATGTCCTTTGTCATGCAGAAGCTCTTCAACTTCATGCAATTCCATTTGTCCAACCTTTCTTTGATTTGTTGTGTTTCTGGGTCTCTATTGAGAAAATTTCGGCCTGCGCCAAGGAGACCTAGGGTTTCTCCTATTTCATCCTGTAATGTTTTCAGAGTGTCTGCTTTGACTCCGAGGTCTTTGATCCATTTGGAGTTGATTCAGATGCTGGAGGGGATGTGGACAGAAGGGAACCTTACTTTATTGTTGGTTGGAGTGTAAACTTGTTCAATCACTTTGGAAAGTAGTATGGAGGTTCCTCAAAAGACTCCACATAGAGCTCCCCTATGACCCAGCAATCCCACTTTTGGGCATTTACCAAAATGTTTACAAACAAGACCACACTAAAGCTACCAGCACAACTATGTTTATTGCAGCATTATTTACTACAGCTAAGATATGGAACCAACCCAGATGCCCCTCAGTAGATGAATGGATCAAGAAAATGTGGTATATATACCCAATGGAATTCTATGCCTCCATCAGAAAGAATGACATTGCCCCATTTGTTAGGAAATGGAAAGACTTGGAAAAAATTATATTAAGTGAAGTAAGCCAAGTCCAAAGAAACATAGGTCCCATGGTTTCCCTTATTTGCAATAGTTAGTATATGTCTGAGTCAAGCAGAAAAGGTCAGATGATAAGGTGATGTTAGGAAAATGATATGCATTTAAATTTTTTTTCTTTCATGCATTTGTTTCTAACACATTTATATGATTATTTCTTTGTTGCTTTTTATGTCCCTCCCCCACAGTATAACCCCTGCTTTCACTGTATTTGATGTTGGTATAATTTGTGGATGGGAAGGGGAAAAACAAGCCGTTTAAATAAGGATACAGGTGGACCCGTTGCAACAATGAGATGTACAAGCTGTCATGTCGAAAACGAACTTTACAACTTTGGTGGGGGAGTGGAAGGAGGATTGGGTTGTGGAGGGAGGCTTGGAAGGGATGGGAAGGGGAAACAAAGAGGAGGCTACAATGCTTGGTAAGAAATGTACTCATTATCTTGCCCATGTAATTGTAACCCCTCTATACAGTTTTTTCACAATAAAAAAATTAAAAAAAAAGAACTACAACTAGGGGGCCATCTCCATCTCTCTGTCTCTTCCTCCCTCTCCCCCATTGGCCATGCCCTGCTCAAAAGAGACCCCCGCCAGCTCCCCCTGCAAGCAGACATGACCTGCCAAGGAGGGCGACATGTGGCTCCGCTTTGTGAGGCTCTCTGAGCACACTACGACCCGACCCAGGGGTCCACACGCACCACAGGCTGCGACCTGTACAGTGCCTATGATTGTACAATACCACCTATGGAGAAAGCCCTTGTGAAGACGGACATTCAGATAGCTCTTCCTTCTGGGTGCTATGGAAGAGTAGCTCCACGTTCTGGCTTGGCTTCAAAACACTTCATCGATGTAGGAGCTGGTGTCATATATGAAGATTATAGGGGGAAAGTTGGTGTTATATTGTTCAATTTTGGCAAAGAGAAGTTTGAAGTGAAAAAGGGTAATAGAATTGCTCAGCTCATTTGTGGGCAGATTTTTTATCCAGAAATTGAAGAAGTTCAAGTCTTGGATGATACTGAATGGGGTTCAGGAGGTTTGGGTTCTACTGGAAAGAATTAAAATTTGGGCCAAGAATAGAAAATGAAAAGGCATACTTTTGATTAAAAATAATAGGTTTTGCGTTGTGTTTTTGGTGTTTTGCACCATAAAACTTAATAGTTTTAACTTGTAAAAAAGTTTGTTTTCTTAATGATAGAAGGAAAGGTTACTTCTGTTGGGATTATCTGGAAACTTATTTTGTGTTTCTGCAATTGGTAGTTGTATGAAAATCCATCTGCTTTGTGAATACTTGACAAGTTTTAAAAAATAAGATGTATAATTTAATTCAATAAAGAGTATCTCTTTGGTTCTGCTTTAAAAAAAAAAAGAACTACAACTAGAAACTGCTGCTGGTGGTTCACAACTGTAATCCTAGCTACTCAGGAAGTTGAGATCTGAGGATCAAGGTTCAAAGCTAGTCTGAGCAGGAAACCAATCACCAGTAAACCCGAAGGAGTGCTGTGGCTCAAAGTGTTAGAGTGCTAGCCTTGAGCAGAAGATCTCAGAGACCTCACTTAGACCCTGAGTTCAAACCCTATAAGTGACAAAAAGAAGAAAGAAAGAATATAAGAAGGAAGGAAGGAAGGAAAAATAAACCCAGGTATGTTGCCATAAATTTGTAATCCTAGATTGGAAGGACAGTAGTTTAAAATCAGCCTAGGAAAAAAGTTTCTGAGACCTCTTTATCCTCATCTCAAAAGAAAAGACTGAGCATAGCAATGTACATCTGTCATCCCAGCTACTTGACAAGTGTAAACACAAGGATCAGGTCCAGTGCAGCCTGGGAAGAAAAAACAACAACAGTGAAACCTTATCCAAAAAATAACCAGAACAGCAAGGACTGGCCTCATGGCTCAAGTAGTAGAGTGCCTGCCTAGCAAGTACAAGGCCTTGAGTTCAAACCCCTGAATGGCTAAAAATAAGCAACATATGTAGGTGGAAGAAAGACATTATTTTGTGGCTGTAGACAATGGAAATGAGCCAATAGAGGGAAAAGCTGTGATAGGAAGCAGTTAGCTATGAATGATGGGAAAATCTAAAGGCAATGTAAAATGTAAGTAAACAAGCTGGGTGCCTGTAGCTCACACTTACAATCCTAGCTACTCAGGAGGCAAGCCCAGGCAGGAGAGTCCCTAAGACTCTAATCTCAATAAACCACCAGAAAACCAGAAGTGGTGCTATGGCTCAAGTGGTAGAGCGCTAGCCTTGAACTGAAGAGCTGAGGGACAGCGCCCAGGCCCAGAGTTCAAGTAATTAAACTTCCCAACTCACAGGTAATGACATCTCTGTAGACTGGACTCAGGCATAAGAATTTCTCACAGGCAATCTCAGAAAGTAGTCCAAATCCACATACTAATGTTGTGGTTCTCACCATAAGGACAACACACTTTTGGTTTATTGAAAGTATGTTTGGGTTTTGTTGGTGGTATTTTTTTTTTGAGGGGAGGGTTGTTTTGTTTTGTGCCTGTACTTGGCTTAAACTAAGGGCCTGGAAGCTGTCCATTACCTTTTCTGTCAAGGCTGCTGCTTTACCATTTGAAACACAGCTCTACTCTGGCTTTTTTGGTGGTTAATTAGAAATGAGTCTCACCAACTTTCTAGGTGAACTTTGAACCGTGATCCTCAGATCTCAGCCTCCTGAGTAACTAGGCTTATAAGCATGAGCCACCAGCTTGCAAGTCTGTTGGTAACAGGTACTTAAACTGTTTTTGCTGTCTTGAATTCATTACAAAGTCAAAGAAAAGTCTGGCATGTGTGCTGCATGAATAATGACTTAGGTACATTATGTGTTTGGGATCTATATTTCCATTTTGTGTTTGTCATTGTTCTAAGCTGTTAGTTCTTTGAGATCATGTTGGGCTCTAGTAGACACAGGGCTGATCGATAGCATCTTTAAGCCAGGGACTAAACCTACCCCTAAGGAACAGCAGAGCCTTGCAGAACAGACCAAATGAGGATAATTACCAGCAATGATCAGATTGTACCCTGGAGCCAGAGAAGTCATCTCATGGGAACCAGATGGCTCCTCTCCAGTGATGGCGGCCATCACAATTTGTCCAAAACCTGGGAAAAACAGGACTGCGATAATAGCCAGCCAGGCCACCTGTACCTGGGACTTGAAACTATGCACACATTTGTTTCCTGTCCTTAATTCTTCCTCTACTTAAACCTACTGCTCAGCTTAGTATCCACAGATGGCAGGGGATGGCTGGTCTTCCCATGGTCACCTAACCTCACTGCTCTGCCACATAAACTTTCCTATCACTTTCACTGCTTGCACTTTGCCTGAATTCTTCTCACAGAAGACAAAGGTTGATTTGCTGCACACCATTTCGGGCAAGCAATTGAGGCGAGAATGTGGATGAGGGCACACAGGTCCTGGCTGCTGAATGTTTAACGTGTTTCACACATTAGCATGCGAACCTGGAGGGAATCTTAAAATCTGTGGAGGGTGTAGTTTGCATTTATTCTTCCTCAGTGCTACGTGCAATTCAGAAGACTTTACATCAACTGCAACTTGGATTGGGTGAACTATGGTGCAGAGTTCTCCATTGCAGAGAACGCTGCTGCGTGAATGCCGTTCATCTCACTGGGTGAGGTGGCAAGGTTAATGATCTTGATGAAAACAAACAAACAAAAATTTCTGGGCTAACGTGATCTCTGCTATAGCTACATCCAGCTCCCTCCCCTGCAGACAGGATGCAGACACCTGCAGAGTACCCGGACAGCTGTTCTGTTCTACTGGTTGATTTCTCCCTGGCATGTGAGAGATCAAGGTCAATGTCACAGCTGACTCACACCTAAAGCAGTGGACATTTCCGACAGACCACAGCACTTCCTTCTTGCAAATGAGATCTGGGCCGTACCTCTTGTGTGGTAAGGACAAGAAATTGCAGGGTCTAGAGCAAGGCCCTTGTCATGGCAGGCCCTGGGGTTCCTGTGCAGCTAGGCTGGTAGCAGGTATCCCCTCTTACCTCCAGGGCAGGTGGAGATGGGCCCCCATCCTCTGTTTCTGTAGACTATGTATGTGGTGTGGAAAAGCTTTGGAAAGTGCCCTTTATCCATTGGTTCATAAGACAAATAGCTGAGTGCTTGTTACCTGTTCTAAGCACTCTACAAATATTTACTGCCATTTGCCTAATCATCTTGAAGATAAATTATTATCATCCCTGATTTACGGAGGAGAAAAGCTGAGGCACAGAGAGGCTAATCATCCAGCCTAAGGTCACAGAGCTCATAAGCAGTAAAGATGAGATTCAAACCCAAGTAGGTTTCTTCAGGAGTCCCCGCTATTAATTGGTGTGCTTAAATTGGCATTCAGTTATTTTTTTAAAAAAATACAGATACATAAAATTTGCCTTTAGAGGTATAAGGAGGAAGAAGGGATGTCAACATTTGAAAAGCCAGCAGTAGCTCTGACGATGAATTGGAGGTGTTTGCTGGACACAGCTAATAAGCAAGTGAAAAAGGAGGGGGAAGGGGAGGAGGAATGAAAGGGGAAGGGATGGAAAGAGGGAGAGAGAGAATGATTTTAGGAACAAATGTTGCTCTGGACCGAGACTCCCATCTACCTTGAGAATAAAGTTCTCTATTTTCTGTAGGTTCTCTGAGGGCCTGGGGCTGTTCAGGACGCAGAACTTTCACTGTAAAGCAAAAGCCTCTTACTGCTTCCCACCTCTGCAGGCCCATTTATAGTCCCGACCCCTTCAGCTCCCAGAACATCCCTAGAAGGCATTTTCCCCAGAACAAAGGGGCCTCCAATGGTCTTCAAAGCCACTATGACGTGTTGGTTGCAAAAATTCCTCAGTCCCTCGAGACAGATTCATTTGCATTTCTAAAGTGAGACTCAATTTCAAATAACTGGGCTGAGTGGTAAGTGTCCTGCCTGCGGAGCGGACAGCCCCACACCCAGCCACACCAGCTCCCCAGCACCCTGAGGAAGTGGGCTAGACAGTCGGGCAGTGGTTGCCTCTGATTCTTCCCAAACCCAAACTCAAATACTGGATGCGTCTAGATGCCAGCGTGAGCTCTAGGGAAAAGAGAAAATATTTTTAAAAAGTTCAAGTCCTCCCTCTTCCCCAAATGCAAATCCAATATTTTCCTTCATGTGCAATCCACGGAGTCTTCTGTGAACACAACTCTTTGTGTTACACACCATACATGATTGCTTGCTCTACACATTAAGCATTCACCCATGTTTTTCAAACTATTTGTAAGCTGGTGATTTCCAATAACAACAACAAAACTCTAGTTGCTAAATTGTGAAGCTTAAATGAATTCATATGTCTTGTTATCTATTCTTATTAGAATTTTTTTTCTTTCCAAAATGACGGTGCTTTCTCTATTGGGCTAATGATAGAAATAGCTGACGGCTTGAGAAGTTTTGTAAATTGGACAACTTTTGGCTTGAACTGGGAGAGAAACTGAGATTTAAGCTCTTACTTACTGAGCACAGAAATGAACTGGGATTCTGCAAATAGAGCTGAAGTCCCAGTAGCTTTCCTCCCCGCCCCCACTCCCAGCCCAGCTTTGCCCTAAAGACTGGCGTTACAGACACTTCCTTCAGATGCTAATGAGCAGCTTACAAAAGCTAAACAACAGGACCAAACTGGTTTCTGCTGCTCTGAGCAGCTGGAAGTTAGCGTCCCACACTTTTCTGAGATTTCCCAGACACTTCCTCCACATTTCCACAGCCATCCTTAAACTCCCCCCCCCCCCAACCCACAGAGTAACTCTTCTCTCTGGTCTTCTCCCAGTTGTTTTTCATTGCAAATCCAGACACCTCAATTTCTCAAAAAGCTTCTGAATATTGCTTTAGCTTTTCATAGTCTCTCTCTCTCTCCCCTCCTCCCCTTCCTCTCTTTCTGCAATTCCCATTGATCCTTTGAATTCTTTACAATGATTCTTGTAAGCTGGATAGTACTGCTCCATTTTAAAGATGGAAAAAGCTGGCACCCAGGGAAAATGAAACAACCTAAGGAGACCAATTGACAAATAAGTCAAGATTCAAACCAGGAAATGGAAAACCCTCCTCTTCTTCCTAGAGGTAAAAGGTAGTTTTGACTGGAGGAGGTATGGAAATGGAAGATATTAACCCTGCCTAACAATCGCCTGTCTTGAGCAGTGCCTCCAGTGTTTCCAGGAGAAGCCTGGAAGAGAAGACCAAGAAACCAGATAACATCAAGAAGATCTCAAATCCAGTCCTGCTTGGAGAATGGCTACTGGCCGGATTTAGCTGGAATACGGAAGGCCCATTTGTTAGCTTGGCCTGTGGCACCACAGGTTGGTGGGAGACCCGTGAGGGGTGGGGCCTCATGGGAGGAAGTTAGGTCATGGGGACATAGCCGTTGAACTAGGCCCTGAGAGGAGACTCCAGCTGGACAGCTTCTTTACAGGTTTTGTTTTTGTTTTAGGGACTTTAGAAAAACAAAAAACAAAAACCTTGGCTCCAACCAGCCCAGTTCTTGAAATGAAAAGAATGCCTCTAGGTCCCCCTCCCCTTAACTTAACCCACCTTCATTGTTTTGTTAAAGACTGACAGATTAAACAGGTAGCCAGTAATCCGGCTCCTGCTGGCATGCTGGCTGGCATGCTGGCGACATCCCGAGTTTACTATAAACATGCTTATGTTAAACTCCACTAAACTCCTTTGTGTATGTTCACCTTAAGCTCCGCTTTACCATTGATTTCGAGAGTCATTTAAACCAAAAGTGATAGGCTGGTTTAAACAGCCATTATGTGACAAAGTGTAACCTCACTGGCCACCTGCGTGTGGTCTGGTATGACTGTGCAACCTTTTGGGTGTGTGAAAACCTCATTGGGCGCCTACGTGACCAGGCTTCACCTTGATTTTTGCCTTTAAAAACCTCAGCACGTGGGCCGCTCGGGGTCGCAGTATCAGCTCCCGAACCTGTGCTGCGGCCCTGGCCGGTCAGTGTAGGAACCTTCTCAATAAAGTTGCTTCTTTAATATCAACTTTGTTGCGGTGGGCTCTGTCTCTCCAGACGACTAGGTGGGCTTGCCTGCCTGAGTAGGGGTCTTCCTACTACACTGTGAAGGGGATATTGGGACGCTGGCCCCTTTCTAGCCACAGAGGTGAATGTCCTGCCCTGCCACATGTCACCATGAAGTACCATTTCATCCCAGGATCCCAAACTACAGCTCAACTGGCCATGGACAGAAATCTTCAAAATCGTGAGCTGAAGGAATCCTTTTCTTTTGTGTGTGAGGGGGTGGGCAGTAGTGAGGTTTGTACTCAAGGTCTTATTCTTGCTAGGCAGTTACCTCTGCTGCTTGAGCCATGCCTCCAGCCATTTTTACTTTAAGTTTATTTTTCCATTAGTAACAAATTGTGTGTGTGTGTGGCACGCAAGCACGCGTGCATGCACACGCACACACACACACACACACACCAGTCTTGGGCTGGGCTCTGTCCCTGAGCTTTTTTGTGCAAGTCTAGCACTATACTGCTTGAGCCACAACTCCACTTCTGGATTTTTGGGTGATTAATTGGAAAGAAGAATCTCACAGATTTTCCTGCCCTGGCTGGGTTCGAACCACCATCCTCAGACCTCAGCCTCTTGAGTAGCTAGGATTACAGATGTAATTCACTGGCAGACAACAGTTTTTAGGATCAGTGTTCATAGGATCTTTTGCTGTAGTTAGTAGCAGCAATAATGAGACACCTTTACAGGTGTGTGCTGCTTTTGTGGTTTTCCAAAGGACTTTTATGCACACGTGTGTCTCAATTGCCCATGATGAACAGCTTGGTGTGAAGTCACCTTGCCCCATAAGAAAGCTTCCAGGCAGAGCTCTCTCATGATTTCCCCACCCATGAGGAGCAGATAAGTAAAATAGACTGGCAGGCAGGTTTCTACTGCAGCTCTAGAGACACAGCCATCTTAATCAGTAACATGTCACAAAGATCTACAGACACCTTGTGTAGACATTTACTTGGAATGCACTTGACAAGGATCACAAGTCGCCTTCCTTTAAGTTCTTCTCACTTCTATGGAAACTCCATATTAAGTCCATATTAAGACCAGGGTAGAGCTGCTTATGCTTGTAATCCTAGTAATCTTTGTAATCCTGGAAAAGGCCTTGAGTATAAGTCTCAGGCCCAGCAAAAAGACAAATAGAACAGGGCAGAATTATCATATTAGTTAAGATTTTAAATAATTTAATATTGGTAGCCCATGCCTATAATCCTAGCTATGTAGAGGGTAAGATCAGAGGATGGTGGTTCAAGTCCATGAAAGTCTGATCTCCAATTAACTTTCAAAACAGCAAGGAATGTAGCTGTGGCGTAAGCCATAAAACTCTAGCTTTGAGTAGGCTCAGCAATAGTCCCCAAGCACTGAGTTCAAGCCCCAGGATCAATTGGCACACATATGAAAAAATTTTAACATTGCTGGTAAAGGCTCTGGACTCAATCTAAGCAATACACACACACATACACACACAAATGCTGGTAAAGATGTGAAAAGATGAATACACCTATCCACTGATTATGGAACTATAAATTAGTGCACTGTATCAAAAGGACAACCTGATGATAATAATTACGAATAGTTAAGAGCTTTTCTTTGTTCTGATCCTGAGACTTGAACTCAGGGTCTGAGAGCTGTCTCCGAGCTTTTTCACTCAAAGGCAGTGCTCTGCCACAACTTTACTTCTGAATTTTTGGTTGTTAATTGGATATAAGAATCTCACAGACTTCTCTGGCCAGGCTGTCTTCAAGCTAGAACCACAGGCATGTGTCTGTGCCCAGCTAAACAAAATTATCTAGCAAATCTACCTATCTCTATGAATATTATTTTCCTAAAAAACAGTCTGAAGCTAAACAAAGACACACACACACATACACACACACACACACACACACACACACACACACACACACACACACACCACACACACCAGGATTTGTTTATGTCTGAGTTGTCTAAAGCCCAACCACAAAACTATGAAATAATCTGGATATTTACAACAGCTTAATTAAAACCTAATAACAAAATGGAATATTCTGCAGCAATTAAATGTGATATTACAGAGGACAGTTTAAGCATTTGAGGAAACATTACCATCTTGTTGAGTGAAGGAAAACTAACAAAACAGCAATGCAAGTTGTCTCAATCCAAATTTTGAAAGAAGACAGCCCTCACTGGAAGAGCAGGCAGCAAATATTAAGACTTATCTCTGTGAGCAGATTCTTTATCTTCCCTCCCTCCCCTGGGCCTTCCTCAGTCCATCCTTCTTTCTTTCCTTCTCTTCTCTCCTTCCTTTACTTTTGTGTTTTCCAATAAATTCAATAAATGTGATGGCTTTCTGATTGGAAAAATAAATTTGTTCTTTTTCTCCCTCCCTCCCTCTCTTCCTTCCTTCTTTCCTTCCTTCCCTTCCCTTCCCTCCATTGCTTTCTCTCTGATGAGAATCTAAGGATGAGTCACTCAGGAACCACTACAGTGTGGTGGCCCTAGGCTCACCACCTGGCAGCAGGAAAGATGAATAAGTAATACTGGCAAGAAAGCAGTAATTACTCTGCAAGAATTTTGTTTTGTTTTGTTTCTTCTCTAAAGAGGATGTCGCAGACAATTTTACAAGACAGCACTTGCAACTAGGTTTCTTAGAAAGGAAACTGGTGGCATCACTCAGGGCCAGTAGGCCAGGTGAGCCTGACATCCTCCTCGCTGAGAGCTTTGGGAGCTCAACACAGTACCAGAGCCCGTGCTTGGCATTACCTGTTCTCCTTTTCCACAGGAAGCTGAGCTCTGATTCCATCCTGCACTGAGTGCTCCAGAAGGTCTTACTAGAAGGTCATGAGTCCCCCACAAAAAAAGACCTTGAACTTGAATCCTGAGCACAGTGTGGAGCCATTAGTGGTTGAGCCCATTCTCAACCCTGTCCTCATAGCTCAGATGAGCAAGTGGCCTGCCTGGGACTCAAGAACAGTCAGGGAGGAGCTGTGGGTGGCAATAGTAGGGTGAGAAATGGATGGGAGGAGGCATCCTACCCACCACCAGGGCTGCCTAGGAAAGCATCTCCGCTTCTGCCAATCAGCTGTCCCATCTCTGTAATAAGCAGGCAGCACCATGACTGCTCTCTGAACCTCACCCCTTATGTACTTAATTCATTAAGTGATCACTAGTGCAGATGTCACCTGAACCATCAGGTGAGGTGAGGGTGCCAGTTTTGCTCTCCACAGAATGATCATTTTTCCCCTCCAAGGTGATATTGGTTATTATGCTGGCATCTCCCATGGTGTAATGAGTCACCCTGTTTCTACTTGTCTCTGTAACATATTGTCCAGATAAAGTCCTGGCCTGTGTTTATAAGTCTTCAAACCTGAGGATATGGCTCAAGCAGTAGACTGGCAAGTGCAAAGCTCCAAGTTCAAACTCCAGTACTTACACATACACATACTCACACAATTTTGTTCAAATGGCAGACAAAAAAAAAAATCTAAAGTTAAAAAACAAAGGCCAAAAGAAAATCCAACTCAGAGAGATAAGCTCAGATATATTCAAAGGAAAAGAATTGTAAGCAAAGGATAACAAATACAAAGGAATAGCAGGGGTATAAATGACGAAAGCAGTACTAGGAGAGAAATAACCGTTGAAGTCAAGGAGGTTGGGGGTGAAGGAAGGACAGTATGCACATCCCTGGGATAGATCTGTTTGTTTGTTTTTGTCTTTTTTTTTTTTTGTGGTTGTGGGGCTTGAACTCTGGGCCTGGATGTTATCCCTGAGCTCTTCAGCTCAAGGCAAGTGCTCTACCACTTGAGCCAAAGTACCACTCTGGTTTTCTGGTGGTTAATTGGAGATAGGAGTCTCATGGACTTTCCTGCCCGGGCTGGCTTTGAACCATGATCCTCAGGTCTCAGCTTCCTCAGTAGCTAGGATTACAGGCGTGAGCCACCGGCGCACAGCTAGATCTGGTTTTTACCAAGAGAGAAGTGGGGAGCATTGTCCAATTTCAAGTAAGGAAAAAAATGACCTGATAGACATTTTCACAGGCTTACTTGTGAGACAGGTGAGGAGCTTGGATGCAAAAGGATGAAGCCAAGTTAGCAGGTCATTAAAATAATATACACAAAAGGTAATGATCATCTGGGCAAGGATGGTATTTTGGATATCATTTTAAGGTAGAATTGCTGAGAGATCAATTATGGAACATAAAGAAATCAGGAACAAAGCCATGTTTCCTGGTCTGTATAATTTGAAGGATGGAGAAGACAGTGAAAAGAAATGAGAGATTTGTGGGAATTTTATTTGGGGCTTATGCTTGATAGGCTTCTAGACATAATTAACACAACACAAGATGTATGGAGATGTTAAAGGTCTGCAGTGGAGAAATCTGGGGTAGAATTTTAAACTTGGTCATTTGGCTTATGGTTGTTCAAATATTAGTAATTGTTACTAGCAACTGACTCACCGGTTTGGTCCTTAAGGGCAAATGTCTGATTGTCAGGGTTCAAGGTCCTCAAGAGGCTATCTGGATCACTCTGACCCCTGATCCTGGGACAGAACCCTTCACCTTGGAGGGTACTTCCAGTCCTGGGACCAGCTCCTTCCATCTGAGCTGAAATTAGGCTCCTTCATCTATCATCTTTTGTTCCCTGGAACTACTCAAAATATGTCTGATCTTCTTCTGCATACAAATCCTTCCAGTGGCTTCTCTGTTCTTCTACAACAGCTATTCAAATGAGTCAGCAGTAAACTTAACTTTTATTTTTGGAGGGGGGTTGTGGTGATAGAACTCTGGGCTTGGGTGCTGTCCCTCAGCTCTTTCAGCTCAAGGCAAGTGCTCTACCACTTAAGCCACAGTGCCACTTCCAGTTTTCTGGTGGTTTATTGGTGATAAGAGTTTCACACACTTTCCTGCCAGGGCTGGCTTTGAACTGTGATCCTAAGATTTCAGCCTTCTGAGTAGCTAGGATTATAGGCATGAGCCACCAGTGCCCAGCTTAAACTTAACATGTTATTGTCTTTTTCCTTTAATTTTGAGACAGGGTCTCTAGCCTTGAACCTTCAATCCTCCTCAGCTTTCTGAGTGCTGGGATTCTAAGCATGTACCACTAGGCCAGGCTCTTATTTATTTTATGCTAGTCCTTGGCTTGAACCCAGAGCCTAGATGTCTTCTCTGAGCTTTTTCATTCAAAGCTAATGCTTTATCACTTGAGCCACAGCTCCACTTCTGGCTTTTTGGTAGTTATCTGGAGATGAGGAAGAATCTCAGACTTTCCTGTCCTGGATAGTTTTGAACCATGACCCTCAGATTTCAGCCTCCTGAGTAGCTAAAATTACAGGAGTGAGCCATTGGCACCCAGCAAGACTCATATTCTTTAAAAAGTAATTATCAAGTAAGACACTACCAGTGCACACATGACCAATCCATATTTCTCTCTGCTTCCGTGTATGTGTGTGTGTGATCAACCCAGGACCTTGTGTGGACTCTATCGCTGAGTGACACCTCCAGCCCCGGCTTATGTATTAAGCTCAGTGCAGAGGACCTGGGTGGAAGCCTGCATGGAGCAGTGATGCTCGGGTTTAAGTGTGGTGAACACTGGCAAACTGCTTTTTGTGATTCGTGTAACTGGAGAGTGCAGCTAACCTTTCCAGGCTCCAATGTAGGAAGGCTCACCAGCAGTAACTGAGCTGTTGTTCCCGTGTTTTCTCACCGTGCAGCTCCCAGCGGAGGGCTCGGGGCCCGGGAAGCGCGCGGTCCAGGGGGCGGCCGGGCGGGCGGGCGCTCGGCCCCTTCCCCACCCCTCCGCCGGCGCTCCCGCGTCAGCCCGCTTCCCCGGACCGAACCTCGGGTTCTGCCCGTGACCGCCGGCGCTGGGCGCTCAGACCCAGGCTCCGACTGCAGAAGAGGTGGACAGGCTGTGGAGCGGGCTCTCCCCAGGTAACCGGGGAGCGAAGGCACGTCCAGCCGCCGTCCGAGCCGGGAGGAGCCTCCGCACCCTTGTTGTTATTTGCATTCCAATACAGTCGCCTCACCAGCTCCGCCCCCCGCCCGCGGCCCGGGACCGCGGTGGGACCCATTCTTCCTTATTAGGAGCGGGCGGGACAGCGTCGGGCGCGGTGGGGAGCGGCGGAGGGCGGGGCGAGTGGAGCGCGTGGTGGGGTGGGGGCGGCGCCGAGAAGCGGACAGGTGGCCGAGGGCGGGGCTTGGGTTCGGAGCGGCCGGAGGGGGCGTGGCCGGTCCCCGGGCGTTCTAAAGGGGCGTGGCGGAGCCGGGTGTTCCGGTCTCGGGGCGGGGCCTCCAGCAGGTGCGTCCCGCGGCTCGGGTTTCACTGAAACGGATCCTGCTCTGGGAAAAGCGAGCGTGGTGGCTCGGATCGGGGCCGATGCGAAGCGGCCAGGCTAGGGGGTCGCGAGCGGGGCTCTGAGTTTCGAACTCGTGGCCCGGCTCGGGGACGGCTGGAAGGAAGGATGCGGAGTCCGAGGGTGGCGTGGCTGCTGGGGGGCGCCGTCCTGCTGGCGGCCGCTGCCTCCGGCGGCGTCACCGGGGAAGGTGAGGACGGGGCGGTCGGAGCCCGCGGGCCCGGGCGCCTGGCCGGCGGCGGGAGGGAGTGGGGCCGGCGCACCTCGGGGTGCATCCCTCAGACGCCCCGGCGTTGGCGGGGACCCCTGCATCCCGGGCCATCGGCGGGGACACCCGGAAGCGGCCGGTTCCGGTTGGGGGCCGATGTGCCCCCTTACCGGGGACGGCTGCAGACCCGGGCTCCCCCAGGTCCCCCCTGTCGGCGCGGGGACGCCGAGGGACGCGAGTGCCAGGTCTGGGGTTCCCAGAGGACGGACTGGCTTCTCCTCCCCGGGGTTGGTGTCTTTGCAAACACGAGGTCATTAGTAGCTTTCCTCACTCCCTGGCGGGTCCCGGGGGGCGGGGGGGATGGATTAGAGAGTCGATGTTTAGGGTAGGGGAGGAGGGGGTGGGAATCCCTATCCCCTTCCCTCTCGCTTCTTGTACCCCCATTGGAGCCCCCCTCCGCCCCGCTTGGGGTCTGCCCAGGAGTCCCAAGAGGCGCCGCGGCTCCTGGTACCCACGGGGGAGGATGACCTGGGTTTGAAAGTCAGCCCATTCCTCCGGGGTTTACAAGGGAAATCTACCGGGTGCGCGCGCCCGGGTCTGCAGGGCTTGAAGGTGGCAGCCCCGGGGACAGAACCGCAGGGGTGCGGCCAGGCCGATGCCCAGCGGCCAGCTTGGGCTGGGCTCGGGGTGGGGCGGAGCAGCCCCCAAGGACGGCGCAGCGGGGAGTTCAAGTTCCCGGGTTGGGTCGGGCGGCGGAGGCCGGCGGGTGTCCTGATTTTAACGGGCACCTTCCGTGATGCTCAGCGCGGCGGGTTTGGGGGCGGGCTGGGGGCTTTAAATGTCCTTGCGAAGTTTGCATATTTGCTGCAAAAGACAGTTTATCCTTTTCATAAGGACGTTGTGTGAACAAATCAGTAAATCAGACTACAATGTGATCTAAAAATGTCTGGAGTTTTAAAAAGCAGATCCACATAAAGGTCAAACCGTACCATTGGTATACTTTTTATTTTTGGCCAGTCTTGGGGCTTGAACTCAGGACCTGGGCACTGTCCCTGAGCTTCTTTTGCTCAAGGCTAGCACTCTACCACTTGAGCCACAGCACCACTTCTGGCTTTTTCTGCTTATGTGGTGCTGA
>NW_012267299.1:3125729-3150637 GCF_000151885.1 Dipodomys ordii
TTTTTTTTTTTATTTTTGGCCAGTCTTGGGGCTTGAACTCAGGACCTGGGCACTGTCCCTGAGCTTCTTTTGCTCAAGGCTAGCACTCTACCACTTGAGCCACAGCACCACTTCTGGCTTTTTCTGCTTATGTGGTGCTGAGGAATCGAATCCAGGGCTTCATGCATTCTACCACTGAGCCACCTTCCCAGCCCTGGTTTACATTTTTATAGGTCAGTATCAAAATAAAAACATTTATTTCCAGGAAGTATTGAGGCTAACAACCCTATTTACATATGTCTGTCTTTACTTTTTAAAAATTTAATGTTATTATTACTATAAAGGTAATTTATAAAGGAGTTACAGTTACGTTAGGCAAGTCATGAGTACATTTTTTTTTTTTGGACAATGTCACCTTGTTCCTCCTCTCTCCCAGTTTTTCCCTTCCATCCCTGCCCACAAGTTTGTATAGTTTGTTTTCAGCATAGTTTCTTCTAAGTAACACTGCTGCCTATGGGTTTTGTTGTTGTTGTTCTGTTTTGTTTTTTGTTAGTTGTGGGGTTTGAACTCTGGCCCTGGGCACTCAAGGTTTTGTTACTTGAGCCATATCACCATTTCCGGTTTTCTGGTAGTTTATTGGAGAGAAGAGTTTCATGGGCTTTTCTGCCTGGGCTGGCTTTGAACAGTAATCCTCAGATCTCAACCTCCTGAGTAGCTAGGATTACAGGCAGAAGCCACCAGCACCTGGCTTGCCTATGTTTTTTTTTTTTTTATTGTTGTAGCATTTATTTATTTTTTATTATTAAGTTTTTTTATTGTGAAAATACCATACAGAGGGGTTACAATTATATGAGCAAGGTAATTTCTTATCAAGCATTGTTGCCTCCTTTGTTTCCCCTTACTATCCCTGCCCTCCCAACCCCACCCCCACCAAAGTTGTAAAAGGTCTTGTACATCTCATTGTTGCAATGGGTCCTCCTGTATCCATATTTAAACAATTTTTTTCTCTTCCCCTCCACAAATTATACTAACATCAAATACAGTGAAAACGGGTTATACCGTGGGAGAGGGACATACAAAGCAACAAAGGAATCATAAATATGTTAGAAACAATAGTAAGAAAGAAAAACAAATTAAGTCCTTATCTTAGGGTTCATTTTGCCTAACATCAACTTGTCTATTTCTGCTTGTCTCAGACATATACTACTTATTGCAAATAAGGGAAACCATGGGACCTATGTTCTTTGGGCCTGGCTTATTTCACTTAATATAATTTTTTCCAGGTCTTTCCATTTCCTAACAAATGTGGCAATGTCATTCTTTCTGATGGAGGCATAGAATTCCATTGTGTATATGTACCACATTTTCTTGATCCATTCATCTACAGGGAGGCATCTGGGTTGGTTCCATATCTTAGCTATGGTAAATAATGCTGCAATAAAAATAGTTGTGTTGGTAGCCTTAGTATGGTTTTGTTTGTGATCATTCGGGTAAATGCCCAAAAGTGGGATTGCTGGATCATAGGGAAGATCAATGTGGAGTTTATTAAACGAATGCAAAAAAACCATAGAAAGAATCAACAAAACAAAGAAAAATTAACAAAACTTGACAGACTCTTAGCAAATCTTATCAGAAAAAGAGAACGCACCCAAATAAACTCAGAGATGAGAATGGAAACATTGCCACAGAAACAACCAAGATTCAGAACATTATAAGGGATGCTTCTCAAATCTTTATGCTAATAAGTTTGAGAACCTGGCAGAAATGGACCTTTTCCTAGCAAATATTGACATGCCGAAACTAAACCAAGGTGAGTTAAGCCAATTTAACAGGCCCATATCAAGCATTGAAATAGAAACAGCAATAAGAGACCTCCCATCTAAGAAAAGCCCAGGACCAGATGGTTTTACAGTGGAATTCTACAAGGCCTTCAAAGTAGAGCTCACACCAATACTCCTCCAACTCTTCAATGAAATTGAAAGTTCACTACCGAACTCATTCTATGAAGCCATCATAACCCTCATCCCCAAACCAGGCAGGGACTTGTCAAAAAAAGAGAACTATAGACCCATTTCTTTGATGAACATTGATACAAAACTTCTCAACAAAATTTTGGCCAGTTGACTTCAACAATTCATCTAAAAAATCATGCCTATGTCTTTTAAAGTTAAAAACTTAAAACTTGGAAGGATGGGCTCTTGGTGAAAGCCTATAATCGAAGCTAGTCAACAGGCAGAGATTAGGAGGATCATGGTTAGAAGCCAAAAGGGCTGAGTGCCTGGCTCAAGTTGTAGTTTGTGTAGTCTTTAGTTTGAATCCCAGTACTGCCAAACAAGAAAGCATTCAGGAGCAAAGGTTAATGTGAAAATTTCAGTGTGGGAGTAGATGACTCAAGACTTATGATTCAGATAGTTCATATAGGAAACACTTCTTGAACATTTGGCCCATTCTTGTTTAAAAAGTGAAGAGCTGAGGAAGGAGAGATCCCAGTGTGAGGTGAACTTGATGTAACAATATAAAAAGTCACAGCCAGGCACGGGTGGCTCATGACTGTAATCCTAGCTACTCAGGAGACTGAGATCTGAGAATCTCAGTTCGAAACCAGCCTGCACAGAAAATTCCGTGAGACTCTCATCTCCAGTTAACCACCAGAAAAGCACTAGCCTTAAGCAAAAGAAGCTCAGAGGCAGTGCTTAGGCCCTGATTTCAAGCCCCATGACAGACAAAAAGGAAAAAAAAATTTAAAAAGTCAGGTTACTTGCTAACCAGAATTATTTAATATTAGACATTTTTTCCCCTTGCATACCTCTAATCCTTTGCATGGTAACTTTCCTGAAGAGTTAGTCATGTAACAACAGCGCCCAACTTGGAGCAACAGTTTTCCTTCTGGCTGAAGTTAAGTTGAAATTGTTAAAAACCTTTCTGCCACTCAGCGGGGGACCTTTGCTTATCTAACCCTTTCAGCTTGTCCTGTGTATGTGTGTGTCAGGTTGATAAAAGGGCAGAATGGATTTGGTTTTCTTCTCAAAAGCCTCACCCCCAAAGACTGCACCCCAGAGAGGAACTCAGCCTAGGATAAGCTCACTTTCCAGGTAGGGAGGACATGGACTGGGAAGGGAACTAGCTCAGGAAAACGCTCCTTATTTCCCCTCTTCCTCCATGCAGTAGTAGTGGATAAGATTTGTGTCAACATTTTCCCTCTGTCTTGCCACTGGTGGTAAAGTCTTAGAAGTGGAGAGTAGTGGAGTACAAGGGGACTGGACTATCCCATAGCCTTGAAGGCCATTTCTAGCTTTCTCCTCACCCAAAAAACCTTGGTAAATAGCTAATGAGGACTCCAGATGCAGAGAAGCTCAAAAGGCAATGTGCCCTTGAAATCAGTTTCTCACAGTGAAAGGCTAATGCAGTCCCCCATAACAGTCACTGTTCTTTTGTTAAGAAACTGAAATTTCTGTTCTCTTTACAATTGCTTTTATTTATTTTATTTATTTATTTTTGTCAGTCATGGGCCTGAACTCTGGGCCTGGGTGCTGTCCCTCTGCTCTTCAGCTCAAGGCTAGTGCTATACCACTTGAGCCACATGCCACTTCTGGCCTTTTCTGCTTATGTGGTGCTGAGGAACTGAACTCAGGGCCTCATGCATGCAAGGCAAGCACTCTACCACTGAGCCGCCTTCCCAGCCCTCTTTACAGTTGCTTTTAAATTGCAGAAGTAGTAGCTTGGTGCTGGTGGCAAATGCCTATAATCCTAGCCACTCAGGAGGCTGAGATCTGAGGATTTTGGCTGGGCAGGAAAATCCAGGAGATGTTTATCTGCAATTAATTGCAATTAATCAGCAAAAAGCTGGAAGTGGAGGTGTATGGATCAAGTGATAGAGCAAACTTAGGTAGGGAAAAAAGCCTACTAAGAGACTGAAGCCCTAAATTCAAGCCCCAGGCCTAGCATAAAAGAAAAATTGCAAAAGAAGTATGTGAAGCTGGGCACTGGTGGCTTAATCCTATAATCCTAGCTATTCAGGAGGCTGAGAGCTGAGGATCGTGGTTGGGGGCCAACCTGGGCAGGAAAGTTCGTGAGACTCATCTCCAATTAACCACCAGAAAACCAGAAGTGGTTCTGTGGCTCAAAGTGGTAGAACACTATCCTTGAGCAAAAAGAGCTCAGGGACAGTGCTCAGGCCCTGAATTTAAGCCTTATGGACCCCCTCCCACCCAAAAAATGATATGTGGTCATTACTGAGAAAAATTTAGTCAGATCACTCCCAAATGTCAGTACTCAAAGGTGGTAACTACTGCTAACAGTTTATATCCTTTCCCCTGACTCATAGACTCATGCATGAAATATCAGAAAACTTTCTCGTGTAAATGTAGGATTTTACAAGATGATCAGTAACATAAAACAGTATGCTCAAAACATTTTGTGTGTGTGTATGCTGGTCCTGACACTTGAACTCAGGGCCTGGGTGTAGTGTCTGAGCTTTATTTCTTAAGATTAGTGCTGTACACTTGAGACACAGATGTATTTATGAAAGTCTTACAGACTTTCTTACCTGGGCTGGCTTTGAACTGTAATCCTCAGATCTTAGCCTCCTGAATAGCTAGGATTACAGGAGTGAACCACTGATAACCAGTTCATAAAATATTTTTAGTGACTTTAAAAACAGTACCTAAAATTGTAGCACTTTAAAAACTGAAGTAGGAAGATTATAAATTTGAGATCACCCTACACTATTTAGTGAAACTGTCAAAAAAAAAGTAAAATTTAAATGTGTTCTAGAAAGATGTATCATATTTTTAAATTAGTCTTCTGTTGATAGATATCTGGGATATGGAAGAGGAAGAGGTCTGATGAAAATAGAAACAGGACTCTGTGTTAGCACACAATCCCCTTTGCTTTTCTTGTGTTACTAATTAACTGTGCTGGGTGATGTCTCATAAAGATTGTGTTTAACTTTGTTATGGTTTATTAGCTGGGCAAGTATTGAGGAACAAGAGTTCATCCTGAAAGAATGCTTAAGCAGTTTACTAAAAGTATGGCTAGGGAGGGCTACTCAGCAACTGAGACTTGATTTTTTTAGCCTGTAGCTCCCAAGGAATTAGGAGGGAAAAGAACATTTCAGGCTAGGGGAGGTTAGGGAAGAGGGATGAGTAGAGTGTTAGCACAAAGTACTTTTCCTATACTCAGTTTGGTGGGGGAATAGTGGGCTCACTCTCCACTAGAATTCAACAGGCCTGGAATACTGTCTTGTTACATTGTTTTTATCTAATGAATCTATTCATGGTCAGCATATAGAACTGTGTGGCCTTTTTTTTGTGGGCTGTGGAGCTTGAACTTTGGGCCTGGGCGCTGTCCCTCAGCTCTTCAGCTCAACGCTAGGGCTCTACCACTTGCGCCATAGCGCCATTTCCGGTTTTCTGGTGGGTTATTGGAGTTAAGAGTCTCACGGACTTTGCTTCCTTGGGCTGGCTCTGAACTGTGATCCTCAGATCTCAGCCTCCTGAGTAGCTAGGATTACAGGCGTGAGCCATCGGCACCTGGCTCTGTGCATGTTTTTATAGGACAACTTTCAATGCCTCATGTTATTGAAGTATTTATTGTGTCAGTACTGGAGCTTGAACTCAGTATTTCAAACTCTGCTTGGCTTTTGTACTCAAGGCTGGTGCTATACCACTTGAACCACACCTCCACTTCTGGCTTTTTTCTGGCTAGTTGGAGATAAAAGTCTCATGGAGTTTTCTATCCAAGCTGGCTCTTCTCTGTGATCCTCATTAGCTAGGATTAACAGTGTCAGCTACCATCATCTAGTTTAGTAGTCTGGGGCTGGGCCTGGGCACTATCCTTGAGCTTTTCTGCTCAGGGCCTAAGGGTCTACCACTTTGAGCCACAGTTCCACTCCCAGCTGTTTCTGAGTAGTTTTATTGGAGCTATAGTCTCAGGGACTTTCTTGCCCAGGTGGCTTCAAATGCTGACCCTCAGACCTCAGCCTCCTGAGTGGCTAGCGTCACAGCCAAGAGCCAGCAGCGCCTGGCTTTTGGCCTTTTCCTTGTCATTGGATTGAGCACCTACCTGGATAATCCTGGATAATCTTCTTGAGATCTCTTATTGATATCTGCCAAGATGAGTCTTCTAAATAAGTTAGTGTTCACAAATCTGACATCTCTTTTAAAAAAACCACCTTTCAAACCTCTCCACAGTGTGAAAAACAAGATAGGGATCTCTGTACCCTCCAACACTGCACTTGGTCAATCACCGTCTTATCTAGGGAAGCCTTAAGAGCGAATAGTCAGCCCTGCTGAGTGTGAGCACAAATTCCAGGAGAGAAAAAAGTTATGGTCTAGAGATTATTAGGGTGACTCATGAGAGGAGTATGATACAGATGCCACTGGGCGCTGAAGGCAGACTGTTTCTTCTCATTAAAGTAAGGTCCTTCAGCTTCTTCACTTCCTCCTGCAGGTTCCCCAGCACATGATTGGGGTAGGCTGTAAGGGGGATATGCTGGTCATTTCTTTTATAATTGGAGATAAGAGTCCCACAGACTTTCCTGCCTAGGCTGCCTCCTAAGTAGCTAGGACTACAGGTGTGAATCACTGGTGCCTGGTCCAGTACAGCGTTTTGCTGGTTAATTGGAAATAGAATCTGGAGGACTTTTCTGCCTTGGCTGGTTTTGAACTTTAATCCTCTTGGTCTTAGCCATCTGAGTAACTGGAATTATAGGCATGTGCCTCTGGCACCTGGCTATTAGTCATTTTAAGATTCATAGGAAACTGTTCTATATGAGTCCCACAACTTCCCAACACCATGGGATGTAAGTTAGTGGTACAGTGCTTTGCCTAGCCCAGGGTTCAATCCCATGAAACCGTATCACTTCCTTAAAAAAGCACCATTACCTGAAGAAAGCATTACACAAAAGACTTTGCACAATGCTCTCGTAGTGTATTTCTGTCTTCATCTTGTTTTCATTTGAGCACACCAGCCTTATTGCTGGAATGTCTGCATTGGTAACGACTCTGCCTGACTTTCTTTAACAGGTGCCAACCAAACATCTAGAGGAAGAAGTCTCATTGGAAGGAACAAGGGCCACTCTTCAGTCACTGTGAAAGGAGTGAAAGGGGAACCAGGCTTCACTGTGGATGAATTTTCTACAGAAGTGCTCACCGGGAAGCTGACTACTGTCTTTCTTCCTGTCGTCTATACCATTGTCTTTGTGGTTGGCTTGCCCAGCAACGGCATGGCCTTGTGGGTTTTTCTTTTCCGAACGAAGAAGAAGCACCCTGCGGTGATTTACATGGCCAGTCTGGCCCTGGCAGACCTCCTGTCTGTGATCTGGTTCCCCCTGAAGATTGCCTACCACATCCATGGCAACAACTGGGTCTATGGAGACACCCTCTGTAAAGTGCTCATTGCCTTTTTCTATGGCAACATGTACTGTTCTATTCTCTTCATAACCTGCCTCAGTGTGCAGAGGTATTGGGTCATCGTGAACCCCATGGGTCACTCTAGGAAGAGGGCTGCGATCGCCATTGGTGTCTCCATGGGAATATGGCTGCTGATTCTGCTGGTCACCATCCCCTTGTACATCATGAAACAGACCGTCTACATCCCAGACCTCAACATCACCACCTGCCACGATGTGCTGCCTGAGGAGGTGTTGGTGGGGGACATGTTCAATTATTTCCTCTCTCTGGCCATTGGAGTCTTCATGTTCCCAGCCTTCCTCACAGCTTCGGCCTATGTGCTTATGATCAGAACACTCCGATCTTCTGCCATGGATGAAAACTCAGAAAAGAAGAGAAAGAGGGCCATCCGGCTCATTATCATTGTCCTGGCCATGTACTTGATCTGTTTCACTCCAAGTAATCTTCTGCTCGTGGTACATTACTTCCTGATTAAAAGCCGAGGCCAGAGCCACGTCTATGCTCTCTACATCTCAGCCCTCTGCCTGTCCACACTCAACAGCTGCATTGACCCCTTTGTCTATTACTTTATTTCAAAAGATTTCAGGGATCACGCAAAGAACGCGCTGCTTTGTCGAAGTGTCCGCACTGTGAAGAGGATGCAAATATCCCTCACCTCAAAGAAATTCTCCCGGAAATCCAGCTCTTACTCTTCAAGTTCCACCAGTGTTAAGACCTCCTACTGAGTTCTGTCCATGGATGGAAGTGGTACGGTCGGATGTGAAGTGTGCTTCATGGGGGGAGATGGTGGCTGTGCCCCAACCAAGCCAGTCTGCACAGATCATGGGTATACAGGATTGCTCAAATCTTCCCTGAAAAGTCCCTACGTGAACAGAGCTGTCAGTGTCAGAAATCCCACTACTCAGATGTCAGAACTGATCTGTCAGTAGCAGACTTTTCAGAAGCCCGGTGACTTGCCAAAAACCACAACGGACTTGAAGACTGAGTTCATAACAGAAACTTTATTCTCTACATCTGAAGTCCACTCTGGCCCTGCTAGGGCTTGAGGGCCTCCAGAGAGCATCTGACTGACTTTACAGTGGAGGAAGATGAGGATGCTGACTCTCATGAATGAACTGCCTGGAGTCAGATTTCCAGCCAGTCACAGCGAATGAACTTGGGTTGGATGGAGTCACTTGTTCAGTGCTTTGTATACTAGTATCATCTTAGTAAAAGAGTGGGTCCTGCCAGGCACAAGTGGCTCACACCTGTAATCCTAGCTACTCAGGAGACGGAAGTCTAAAGATTGCAGTTCGAAGGCAGCCAGGGTAGGCAAGTCTGTGAGACTTACCCAGTTACCCAGCAAAAAAAAGCTGTAAGTGGAGTTGTGGCTAAAGTGGTAGAGTGCTAGCCTTGAGCTGGGAAAAAAGCTCAGGGACAGTGACCAGGCCTTGAGTTCAAGTTCCATGCCGGTCACAAAAACAAAAATGTGTGGGTTCCTCAGCTTCAGTAATGAGGCTTCGATGGGAACAGGCCTACTTTACCAACCTGTTGTTTGATGTTTATGTGGATAAAGGTTTGAGGACTGCTTTTTTGAGCAGGACTTCCACTCCAGTAGGTGCCATGATCATTTCTAAGAAAAGCTGTTAAGAACGTTTTGTGTCTATGTTCAGCTGATAAGAATATTTCTTGTTGACTTATAAGGATGGCCAGTTATTTCTTCGTTCATCCTTTGAATTTTGTGCTTATTGTTATTCAAGAAAAATGCAAGGATCTTAAACATGTAAAGATAAATTTTGTATATTTTTTTGTACTGACTTCAGTCAGAACTATAGACTGTTTTGCAACTAAGAATAACTTTTACGCTGGGCACCGGTGGCTCACTCCTGTAATCCTAGCTACTGAGGAGGTTGAGATCTGAGGATCACGGTTCAAAGCCAGCATAGGCAGGAAAGTCCGTGAGACTCTTATCTCCAAAAACCCACTAGAAAACTGGAGGTGGTGCTGTGCTCAAGCGGTAAAGCGCTCATCTTGAGCTGAAGAGCTGAGGGATAGAGCCCAAGCCCAGAGTTCAAGCCCCACGGCCGACAAAAAAAAGAAAAGGAAAAAAAGAATAACTTTTACCACTTAGTATTTTTTAAAATATTGTTGAAATATTTATTGTCAGTTTTGTTCACTTGTAATCAAATAGGAAGTTTCAGAGTCCTCACAGTGTTTGAGGTATGTCTTGTTTGAAAAATACCAGGAATGTAGAAGAGTTTACAACACATTTAAGAGGGTTGACTCCAAACTGACTTTATACACCTGTTGTGTTCGTAACTTTAGAAAAGTTATTGTAAGATTTATAAATAATACATGACTTTTTTAAACAACTTATTTCTAAACTGCTTGTTATGTTTGTTTGAAAAGGAGGGAGTGGGGGAAAATCTTGCAGTGGTCACACTTAAAAAAATTTTTTTGCCAGGCACTGGTGGCTCATGCCTGTAATCCTAGCTCCTCAGAAGGCAGATCTGAGAATTGAGGTTCAAAGCCAGCCCAGGCAGGAAAGTGTGAGACTTTTATCTCCAATTAGCCACCAGAAAAGCAGAAGTGGTGCTGTGGCTCAAGAGCGCTTGCCTTGAGCTGAAGAGCTGAGGGACAGTGCCCAGGCCCAACGTTCAAGCCCCACGACCCCCGCCCCGCCCTGCAAAAATAGCACTGGGACTAAGTTTTGAATTCAGAGCCTGGAGCTTGCTCTATATTTGAGCCACATTTCTAGCCTCTCCCCTTCCTCCCCCCCACCCCCCATTAGAGATAGAGTGGGTAAACATCTCAGCATCCTGAGTAGCTAGACTAGAGAGGCTGTGGCTCACATCCAGTTTTAAAGGATACAAAGTAGTCTTTTGGGTACATTCCAGTGTACTTGCAGTGATTACTCTAGGGCTCCTGAATGTTTCCACCTACCTGCCCTCTTGCCTGTTAAAACAGACATCTTGTAGGAAAAGTTTCTGGAAGTAGAATATCTTGCTCAGAATCTAAATGTCTGCTTTAGGGCTGGTGGGTGGGGCGGAGAACGGGGAAGTGTGTGTGTGTGTGTGTGTGCCCGCGTGCACGTGCACACGCGGGGGGGGGGTAGGGAGGTAGCTGAGCAATAGAGCACTTGCTCCTACTCCAGAAGGCAGGGGATGGTTTTGTTACCTAGTGTCCATTTTGAAGATGAAGGCTTTACCAAGTTGCTATCTCTGGTGTCTACTGCTACTGTAATAGTAACCCTAAACCATTTCCTGAAATACTCAGCCCCACTTGGCACCACGAGGGCGCGAGGGCGCGTGGTGTATTTGTGAGGGCTGCTCATGATTTTTTTTTAATTAGTTAATTGAATAATTTTATGTGGTACTGAGGAATCGAACCCATGGCCTCATGCATGCTAGACAAACACTCCACCACTAAGCCACATTCCCAGCCTGGACTCATTATTTTACAATGAACTACAGAGAATGTTTCCTAAAAAGTACAGCCTAGTGGCTAAGAGTACACAGTTTGAATTGCACTGAATTCCAACTCATTCCTGAACTCTGGACCTGGGCGCTGTCCCTCAGCTTTTCAGCTCTAGACTAGCACTCTACCACTTGAGCCACAGTACCACTTCCAGCTTTTTCTGCTTCTATGGTGCTGAGGAATTGAACCCAGGACCTCATGCATGCAAGGCAAGCACTCTACCACTGAGCCACCTTCCCAGCCCCTCATTCATTTCTTATACTTGTGAAGTTTTCATTACTTTATAGAATACTCTTCTTAGCTTGACAAATGATGATAGTGTCTTCTTCACAAAGCTACTAAGATAAAATATCTATACACTCACAAAATACTATAGTGGCAGGGCACTTGCCCACCATATATATTAGGTAAAACCCTGGGTTGGTCATCAGCAATGAAAATAAAAAGATTTGAAAAATAGATGTATAAGAATTTTATTTGCTGTTGAAAAAAAAATTATAAGGTAACTTTCTTATGCTTTGAGAAGTAGTTTAGGAAACCTGCTCTACCAGAACGGTACACTGATTGGAGATGGAGACAAGTCTAGCCTGAGCGTGTGTTGTTTGTTTTTTCTTCTGAGTATGTGCCTGTCTTGAGGCATGAACTCAGGGCTTAGAGGCTGTCCCTGAGCTCTTGTGCTGTAGGCTAGTGCTCTACCACTTGAGTCACAGCTCCACTTCCTGTTTTTTGGTGGTTTATTAGAGATAAGAGTCATAGACTTATCTGCCCAGGCTGGCTTCAAATTGGAATGCGGTTGTTTTTGCTATTGTGTTCTGTTCCACATAGTCTGCTTATTTTGGAAGGATCTGAGTTATAAAATATCCAAAAAAGTGCATAATTTTCCCTTTACTGGCTCATTTCCTAAAGCGCTTCTTTTCTGAAAGTGAATGCAGATTGTGCCTTTTTGTTCAAAATTCACTGCTAAGTTGATTGTTTGGAACTCTTCTGGAAATTGCCTCGTGTGTCACTCCTGCTGTTTATTACAGGAGTTTCAGACTTGTAATTTATTAACAGGCTATCAAGATTCCCTAAGCCCTGGGGCTGCAATCTCATCAGTATGCATAGTTTAGGGATTACAACTTTGTTTTCCCTAGACTTTAACCCTTTGAGGGCTGCCTAGGGTACTGCCATGTTACAGAATCAAAAGTAATGCTGCCTCAGGTGCATGGGATTTTGTTGGGGAGTTGGGATGTCTTCCCTACCTGAGATTTCCTAATTCCCCACCACTGAAAGGCTCGTGGCCACCCCCCCTCATCTCCCCCACCTCCAATTCTGCAGGAAAAACAAAACAAAACAAAAGCCAGATCTCTGGAATTGAGGATGGAGACCTTCCTCATCATTCAAGTCCTGGAACTTCAGAGATGGTCATTATATTTCAATGTAAATATTTGTAGCCACTCAGATCACACTGAGAGAATGCTTACATTGAGGAAACATATGAAGGATTCTGTGGTTTGGGTTTTTTGTTTGTTTTTGGTCAGTCATGGGGCTTGAACTCAGAGCTCTTTTGCTCAAGGGCTGGCACTCTGCACTTTGAGCCACAGCACCACTTAATTGGAGAGTCTCAGGAACTTCCTGCCTGGGCTGGCAGCGAACCATAATTCTCAAATCTCAGCCTCCTGAGTAGCTAGGATTACAGGTGTGAGCCAGGGGTGCCTGGCATTGTTGTTTGGGTTTGAGCTGTTCTTGTTTCTACCTGTTGGTCAATCTGGAATATTTCCCAGAGATCTGTTTTTGTTGGTGAGATGGTAGTGATGAAACTACAGCCCAGGACCTGCGGATGTGTTCAGGAACTCTAGCACCAGCAACATAGTAAGTGGTTCATTCCTTTAGCCTATGGATATCTATTCACCATTACTGCATTATTAAGGAAAACAGATAAGTCAGGATTCCTAGATGAGCAACCATCTAGTCATGAGGTTGATGGTCTTGGTGAAGTGTGTGTGTGTGTGTGTGTGTGTGTGTGTGTGTGTGTACGCGTGCGTGCATATATACCAGTTCTAGGGCTGAACTCAGGGCTTGGGTGCTGTCCCTTAGCTGTTTTTGTGCAAGTTTGGCACTCCACCACTTGAGTTACAGATCCATTGTAGCTTACAAGTGGTAAATTTGTGGCTAGTTTGGGCTGGCTTTGAACTGAGGTCCTCAGATCTCAGCCTCCTGAGTAACTAGCTCCTATTACAGCTCCTGGCTGAAATATTTTAATAACAATAATAAGAACAATATCAAATAAACTCAACCCTCTAGTGGTCCAGCTGCTCAGAAGCCATTGTTTATTTGGGTGGTGCTGGGATTTGTACTCTTATCTTGTGCTGTGGAGGAAGGTGCCCTCCATCATTTGCTTTAGCCATCTTTTCAGTTAGAGTCTATTGTTTGTTTTGCCTGGACTGTCATAACTGTATTTACTTCCTGTGTAGCTGAGGTTACAGGTATGTGTCTTTAGCATTTAAAACAAGGAGCTTTGGGAGATTATTTAGGGGACGGAAAGTAGATGAAGAGACAAGTACACAGGACTTCGAAGGTTTTGACAGAGCTTTGAGGACCCAGTAAAAGAAAAGGACCAGCTGTGGGCCCAGAACAAAGTCTAGAGAATGCTGTCAGGAAGCGAAAGGCATCAAGGAGTGGCTGGTCAGGCTTTCTGCCTATCACTAAGAGGCCAAGTGAGATAAGAGAGACATTCCTATTGGCCCTTACGACATGGACAGTGCTGGTGATGCGGCCAAGCCTAGCAGGCTCAGGGGTATTGTGAGGAATGAATGAAAGTGGATGAGTTCAAGAAAGGAAGGATTTGCACTGGGCAGGATATGATCCTGCACAGCAGGTTGAACTGTGAGAGGACATCGGGAGCACGGGGCTGGAATGGCAGAGTGGTTGTGATGGTGCTCGGCTGCCAGTGAGAGGCACCGTGAGGGAAGAGAATCTTTAGATGTACTGCATTTCTAGAGGTGGAATTTCTAGCTCAAAGGTCATAGTAAATTGCGCTTTTAAGATGTTACATCTATTTATATACCTGTGTTACATGGCTGTGTAAATTTGCTAATAAATTTGAGCCAGGTGCTGGTGGCTCATGCCAGGAGGCTAAGATCTGGGAATCACAGTTCAAAGCCAGCCTGGGCAGGAAAGTCCCTGAGACTTAACCAGAAAACTGGAAGTAGTGCTGTGGCTCAAGTGATAGAGCACTTGCCTTTAGTTGAAAAGCTCAGGGACAGCGCCCAGTCCCAGAGTTCAAGCCCCACAATTGACAAACCAAACTAAACCAAAAAACAAACCCTTCAGTCTGGAATATAGTAACCATACAGGAATGTAAGGATCCTGGAGGAAGGAAGCCCTGTCTTTCTTATGTTTACTTTGTATTTTGAGCACTTAGCTCTTTCCATTCCTCACCATGAATACAGCCTTTTTTCGGGGGGGGGGTGAGGGGGGGCAGTACTGGAGCTTAAACTCAGAGAGACTCTCAGTCTTGCTTAGTTTCCTCCCCCTCAAGGCTGGAGTTCTACCACTTGAACCACGCTTCTATTCCTGTTTTTATTCTTATTAATGGGAGGTAAGTGTCTAGAATTTATCTTCCTCCACCTGGCTTCAAACTATGGTCCTCAGATTTCAGTCTCTAGAGTAGTTAAGAGCTACTGGGGCCTGGCTAAGGCTGCACCTGAGGAAATGTAGTCCCATTTCTCTTAGTGTTATCTCAAGAGAGGAAGCCTGGGATTCCTCAGTGGGTTGCAGGAAGCTGCTGTTCTAGTGGCACATTCTTGGCTCTAGCCATCCTCTGTGGAGAAGGTAACAGTATGGCCGGAGCTATTGCAGCTGGCGCCTGACAGCTTGGAGTGTCAGGCCTGGGCCCTGGCCAACTCACCTGCAGAAGAGGAATTAAACCCTTTCCCAGCTTCCTCTTAACCCAGGGTGAAGGTCTTAAGCCTGTGAAAGGGTTTTAATTACAGCTTCTATGTGGCGCTGGGTAAACTAATTACCTAATCCTGGGAAAGCAGTTGTAGCCAGCTTTGTGTTCTAAGCCTGTACAGAGGCCATCTGTGGGAGACAGATTTTTTTTTTCCCCTCCTCTAACCAGAGATTTAGGCAGGTGGAAGCCTTTGGGATATAACTAATTCATCGGAATTTGGAGATTAAAATATTGTAGTACAAGAAGTGATAGTGCTTGGGGCTGGGAAGGTGGCTCAGTGGTAGAGCGCTTGCCTTGCATGCCTGAGGCCCTGGGTTCGATTCCTCAGCACCACATAAGCAAAAAGAAAAAAGCCGGAAGTGGCGCTATGGCTCAAGTGGTAGAGTGCTAGCCTTGAGCTGAAGAGCTAAGGGACAGCGCCCAGGCCCAGAGTTCAGGCCCCACGACCGGACCCCCCCCCCAAAAAAAAAGAAAAGAAGTGATAGTGCTGGTTCCAATCAGCTTTTAGTTACTAAACTTGGAATTCTTTTTCCTATAAAAAAACCATCGGAAGGGAGCCTTGGCTCATACCTGTAATCCTAGGTACTCAGAAGCTGAGATCTGAGAATCAAGGCCTGATGCCAGTCTAGGCAGACAAATCTGAGAGACTCTTACCTCTTAATTACCCAGCAAAAGGCCAGAAGTGGAGGTGAGGTGAGGGTGGTGTATTGAGATTAAGCCCCAGAACTAGCACAAAAACAAAAACTACTGTGGGAAGTTTTGTACCCCTGGGGAATTAGAATGCATATGGAACTTCATGTCTTCCTCATTCAGTCCCAAGCAGTTGCTCTCTCTCTCTCTCTCTCTCATTCCCTCTCTCTGTCTCTCTCTGTCTTTCTGGTGGTTCATTGGAGATAAGAGTCTCATGGACTTTCCTGCCCCAGCTCAATTTGAACTGTGATCCTCAGATCTCAGCCTCCTATGTAGCTAGGATTACAGGCATGAGCCATAGGTGCCTGACAAGTTTTTTCTTCTTTAAGTAGTTGTACAAAATAGTTGTACAAAGTTGGAATAGTACATCTTGATCGATGTCACTCCTCCCGTTGTTCTCCATCTCTTCCCATCCCATCGTACCCCAGTTACCTGGTTCCATTTCCATGTGTACATTGATTATAATGACCTTGCCTGCCCTTACCCTATTCATCTGCCTTCTTGTTCACCTCTCCTCAACAAAACATGCTTCAGTTTCCTGATGCGCATTTTGTTAAACTGTTAGTTGTTTCGAGGAATGAAACCCTTGGATGCCTTCTCTGATTATACCATTAATCCCTGGACAGTTCTGCCCTGTTCCCCTTACTGTCTTGCTCTCAAGCAAATCACAGAAATCATATTGCACTCATAAGTATATCAGTGTCTCTAAGAGATAAGGAATTTAGACATAACAAAAAAAGCCTCAGCAAAACAATTCATCTATACTGCCATTTACATTCCCACCTGTCTTAAATATCATATTTTTTTAAATTTTTTATTTTTATTTTTGTCAATTTTGGGGCTTGAACTCTGGGCTTGGGTGCTGTCCTTGTGCTCTTCAGCTCAAGGCGAGCACTCTACTGCTGGAGCCACAGTGCCACTTCCGGTTTTCTAGTGGTTTATTGGAGATAAGAATCTCACAGACTTTCCTGCCCGGGCTGGCTTTGAACCCAAATCCTCAAATCTCAGCCTCCTGAGCATCTAGGATTACAGGCATGAGCCACCAGGACCAGGCTCATAATTTTTTTTTTTTTTTTAGTCATTAGAAACAACTGAATCTAAAGTCCAGATGTTGTAAAAGCGGCTGATTCTTTTAGATCTTATTCATCTTTTGTCTCCCCTGGTAATGGGTCTGTGGATGAGACCAGGTTGCTTGTGTGTAGGTTTTCCATCCAGTCTGGAATTTGCTGAACACATCTGGAATTGGAAAATTTGAAAGCATGACAGACCAGTCACTCTGGGGATGCAGCTCTTCCTGTAGCACTTTGTTCTCCGATATACTGCCTCATGGTGGTCCTAACTTGCTAGTAAACACAGGGACAAACAGAACCCCACTCAGGTTACCACAGTCTGGCTGACTGAGCCTGAGCTGCTTTTTGCTCAAGGCTAGCACTCTACTACTTAAGCCATAGCTCAACTTCTGGATTTTTGGTAGTTTATTGAAGATGAGTCTCATTGACTGTCTAACCTGTCCAATCTAAACTATGATCCTCAGAGCTTAGCCTTCTGAGTAGCTAGGATTACAGGTGTGAGCCACTGGCTCCTGGCATCATTTCTCTGTGTAGGTGAGGGTGCCCTGCAACTCAATGTGTATGGTAGGCCTCATCCCTCAGTCTCTGAGTGCTGGGATTACAGGTCTGGATCTTCATATGTGTATTCTGCTCCTGTAGATTTCTTTACATTTCAGAATGTCTGTTATTTGATAATTAGACCTTAGTTTTTGTTTTTATGGGGGAAGGAGGAGTTACTTTGGTGAGAGACATGTTTTACAATCTATCTTTGCTGGTGAGGGGGAGGGAACTGGTAGTTCACACCCATAATCCTAGCTACTCAGGAGGTTGAGATCTGAGGATCATGCTTCAAAGCCAGCCTGGGCAGGAAAGTTTGGGAGCCTCTTATCTCAACCAGCTAAAAAGCCAAAAATGGAGTTGTGGCTCAAGTGGTAGAATGCTGGCCTTAAGTGAAGAAGCCAAGTTCAAGCCCCAGTACTGTCACCAAAAAAGAAAGAAGGAAAGAAAGAAAGAAGGAAGGAAGGAAGAAAAGGAAGGAAAGAAGAAAAGGAAGGAAAGAAAGAATCTGTCTTTGAATCTTTGACTTCTTTCTTTCAAATTATTTTTCCCTATAGTAGATATTTCTTGATCTGTCTCTGTACTCTCTATTTTTATGTTATTTTTGGTAATGCTGTGTCTCATGCATCTTAGGCATGTACTTTAACACTGAGCCATACCCTCTGTCCCAATAATGTATTTGGCAAGTAGAAATCGCAAGCATATATTATGGACTATACATATATAAGCCATGTGAGGTATGCATATATTTTGACATATGTATACATTATGGAATGGCTCCATCAGGCTATTTAATATTTATGGGATGGCTTCATCAAGCCTATATATAGATATAGATACAATTCTTTTGTGGGACACTTACTCTTTTAGCAGTTTTTAGTGATATAATACATCAGCGCTAACTGTAGTTACCATGGCCTATAACAGCTCTTTTGAAGTCATCCTAAGTGAAGTTTCACTTTTGCCCTGTTTCTCACAACCCTTGGGAACGGCTTCCCTGGGCACTTGGTCCCTGTGCTGTGGCCAGTCTGAGAGGAGTTGCGTGTTCTTCCAGAATGGGCTTAAATGGGTAGACTTGAGCAAATTACATTTCCTGAGTAGACCTAAGGAAGCCAGACCTCAGCTTGAAGGCTGATCAGGGTCTTTTGGCCTGGGCAGAACTAAGGAAACTTTACTCTCCCAAGGAAGCCAGGATGATCACCAGCGAAGGGCCTGAATGGAATGAACTTTGCTTCCCAGGGACCTACCAGCCTTTGCCCCTGCCTTTGTCTCCCTTTGTCCCACTGCCTTCCCTCTTCAAATTTCAACGGCTAGACTAAGAAAATAGCCATTTTCTACAAAAACAATTTTTCTCTAAAAGCCACCTTTGGGGGAGATGAAGCAAGAAGACTCTGGATATCCGGGGGTGGCCTTGAAGAAGCCTTTCTCCTTCACACAGCTGGCGAGAGCCAGAAACCCTGGCAGGCACCGAATTCCCGTGTCAGGGAGAGTACGGGCTCAGGGAGAGGCGGAAACGATGGGAGCCAAAGCAAAGAACGCTTTAATTCATGACTCAGGGCTCATACCTCCCAGCCACCTGCCTGGGAGCATCTAGTCCTGAAAGAACCGGTTGGGGTGGAGCTGCCTCATCATCGCCTCCTCATGGGTAAATAGTATATTACAACCAGAATTCCTGGCTTCCAATACCGGAAAGCTGCTTGCAGTCCCTGCACCTTATGTAGGTGCTAGAAAGGTGTTAGAACAGTGTTTAGCCCCGTGCGCTGGTCAACACTGGCCACTGGCCACTTTAACCCAGTACGTTGAAGTGATGGAGGAGCTCTGGCTGAGGGACACAAGGCAGCTGTCCTCCCGAGCTATAGGGTGTCTGTCCAAGGCTACTTTGGGAGAGTTGAGCATGCCAACAGCTGGGCCATGGGTGTCAGCCACAGATGGGCCCTCTGTGGCCAGCATGCTGGGGCCTCTTGGTGAAATCAAGCTGTGTGTGTGTGTGGTGGTGGCAACTCAGGAAGGGAGGAGGCTGAGGGCCCCAGAGATCGGATCTCTTAACACTGATTCAGGACAGAAGCAACTAAGGCCAGGAGTCTGGGGTTGGCCTTGGTCGGGAGAGTAGGGGAGACCGAAGGAGGTAAAACCTGGGCCCTGCCCAGAAGTGGCAAGACACTCAGGTTTGAGACTTAGGCACTTGGGTAAATCATGGAGACGGTTAACCCAGGAGGACCCCTGGAAGGAAGGTGGTGGAGAACAGAGTGACAGCGCTTACATTCAGGGAGGTGTGAGCTGGAATTTGAGATGCTGGTAGGTTGCCCAAGCAAAGGTGGCCTGTGGTCCAATCATTTGCATTCTGTTGTGCCCCGGGGGGGGGGGGGGGGGGGGGGGGGGGGAGGGGAAGAGGGGGGAGGGGGACTGAGTGTGATGGAGAAATAGAATAAAATAGAATAAGATGTTATAAATCACATAGAGGGAGAAGAAGAAGAAGAAAAAAAAAACCAGGATGTGATCAAGGCTGAGGGAGGAATAAAACTAATACAAATCACACCTCATTCAAAAAGCGCTTGCCCCAAGCTGATGGGGTTTGGCTGAACGCCACCGATTAGTTGAGCTCATTATTGCTTTCTCTGTTTGAGTGTCATTCTTACAATTCAAGATTTCTCAACAGGTAGAGTTCCTGGCTTTGTCTTTAAAACATGTGAGAAGTTCCAGGAGCTACATGTGAGCTGCAATCCCAGCTGCCAACAGTTTACCAAATTTGACAGGTAGCCACCTTTGGAAGGGCATACATTCTCCCTGTTCTCCCCAACACCAAAACAGTATCAGTCTGTCAGGACAGATGTTTTTTTGAACCGTCAAGTGTACAAAATCAAATGTACAAAAAAAAAAAGTTGAGAACAATTGTCTCTGTATTTTGCCTCTTTTCACAGGCCTGTGAATGGCACCTGTGTTAAAGAGCTTGCATGTGATCCCGCTGCAAGTGTTTGAGTTTGTCAGGCCGCGCAGTGTCCATAGGATTATGATTGGATAAGCAAGTCAAGACTCTTTCCACTATAAAGACCAGCCCATGTTTCTCTGAGAATCTTCTTATAGAGGGAATGCTGTGTTCAAACATTGGTCTGCAAGCTACATTCGGGGCTACAGCTGATGCCACCAGCTTCCAGGGGCCCCCAAACACAGCTACTTCAACAATTCTAGGGTAGGACACCATGATACCATTCAGGAACCTGATTTTCCACTGGTCTAGCAATACAGAAGTTTTTTTAAATTACTTTATTATTATAAAGGTGATATACAGAGGGATTATAGTTATAGAAGTGAGGTAATGAGTACACTTCCTTTTGTACACTATCTTCCCTTCCTTCACTCTCTCCCAGTCCCTCCCTCCTGTCTCCATCCATGACTTGAATAGGTCACTTTCAACAGTGAACCCCATGACTGCACTTGTTCACCCTTTTTCCCTCGAATTCCGTGTCTCCCCCAAGACAGACAAACAAACCAGATAGAAAGAAAACAAATACAACAAAGAAAATACATCGTTTTTCCATTTCTTGAAGTTCATTTTGGTATAAACGTATTTTTATATGATCAGAGGCACCTTTGTGTTTCTCCCCTAAGAGTATCCTGCTTTTGTCTTACTGTGTGTGTCTAGAGTCCTGCAGTAATTTATCAAATCCTAGAAATACAGAAGTTATCACAGAAAATTTCCGAAAGTTTGAAAAGAAATACATGACTTCCTTTCAATAGTCTCTTCCCCAAAGAAAAGGGAACTATCACACAACCAGTGTATGATACCTGGACTCACAGCAGCCATCTTGTAACCAGAGGCCATGGCAGGGATGAAAGCCAGCCTACCAATGTTGAAAACAAGGAATGATAAAAGATTTGGGGTCCTAAATCACCTTGTTCAAACATTAAAACAACCAATCCTACAAAACGAATGCCACCAGGAAGTGGAAACATGTCTTGCGTGTGGGAGGTAGGGGCTTGGGGAAAGAGGCTGAGAAATGCAGGAAGGAAGGGAGAGTAAATGCAGTCATGAATACTCAATCTACGTAAGTGAAAATGAGGGATGGGTTGGGGACAGATGGGAGAACAATGGAGCAGGTGACACAAGCTGATCAAATGATATCATACGCAGAAGCGGAAACATTGAATTGAAACCCCTTTGTACAACTATTTAACGACAATAAAGGTGGCTAACCAATCCTTATGCATGAAAATAAATATCCTTATTATGTTTAAACAACTTATATTGGGTTTTCACTTGATGACGTAAGCATTGGAACTGGGTCAGCCATAACTGACTCAGGTCCAAAGGGAAGTTAATGAAAACCACGATCTACTTTCTCCTCCTGAGAACATATAAATATAGAGCTAGATAGCTAGCTAGACAAATAGATAGACAAATAGCTGGGCTATGAAAAACATCAGACTGTCCCAAGTTCTAAGTCAGTATTTCAGGTGAATGGACTTAAAATAGTATCGTATGACTCTCAGGTTTCTAGGATCAGGGTTGGAGAAAGAGTTGGGAATTTGAATAATAGACATTGTGGGTAAACCATCAAGTAGATGAAATTGCCAGGTGTGGCCACATAGAACAATGGAAAGAAGGCTCACATTTAAGGGGAAGCCATTGTCCCTATTTAGTGAAGAAGAATAATTAGAGAGGTTGAGGAAAACAGCATAGGCCAAGGTCCCAGAAACCAAGAGGACAGAGGAAGGTAGAGATGGGCAATGCTGTCTAGTAGCCCATGAGGCAGGCGCTGCCTGTGCCCAGGTCTCTGTGCCTGAAGAGGACCCACATCTACCCCATTCTGGTTTTGAATCATTAAACCCAAAGCCTTCCACAGGAACTTCCTTCCCCTAGGATTTCAGGAACAAAAACCATTTATGACACAACTTAACCTTATGGGTTATGTAGTTCGGCCTGCCATAGGCCCAGTCTATGTGTTTAGACGATGGCTTGGGAGTTTTTAGCTAAGCAGAAAATGTCAGCGGTAATACTTGTTCTTGCTAAAATATGGAGCTAGCCAGGACCAGTTTCTGACCAGTTTCCATTTGTCTGCTGCAGGTGTGGCTTTGAATACGTGTGGAATATGCGTCTCATTAAGCAGGAATGAAATCAAGATAAGGAGACTATCTTCTTACTGCACTGACTTTGGGACTCTGTGTTGATTGAACTGATGCTGTTTGAGCCACTCCTTTTCCCTGCTGGGGAAAGGAGCTGGCACACTGAAAAGACCAGAAAGCCTTTCCTGGAATCCAGGTCTTGTAAGAAAGAACGCTTAAGAGCAAAGAAGGCAGGAGCTTCGTACCAGGCCCTCAACCCACTCTGCTTGCAAGGATGGAGTCAAACGCCCCAAGTCCAGAAAAATCTCTGTCTGTCTTCTGCAGCCTTTGTGATGGAGTAAGTAGTTGTGTCACATGAAACTGGTGAATCCAGTCTTTCAAGGTCATTTCTTTGTGGAATGAGAGTCTGCAAGGTTTGGAGATTCAGCCATACTCAACTGATGAGGTGCATCAGCCACAGCTCCTAACTGCAGGCCATGGAGACGGCCCAGCTGCCAATGCAGGAAAAGACTTCTGGGTGATACACAAGACTCTCACAAGAGCTGTGAGGAACTAAGGCTTTTCAGGGATCCTTCTAGGACACAGTCCATCTCAGAACTGTCTGCAGAGCCCTGCCCAGGGATGATCACCAGGCTCTGCAGGCCTTGGGCCAGCGTGGGCAGCAGCGTGCATGCCAGGGACTCTGCCCTCATTCGTGGATGCGGGCTTGCAAAGCAGAACACTTTTCTTAGAAAGTGTTTATGGAAACTTGGAGACTCTCAGCTGCTGCCCACTCAGCTGACTACTATGGGAGGGGATTGTCCAAGCAGTTGGAATTCTGGATTGCATAACGTGAAGGTAAATGCAGCTGAAGTATGTCCTAACAACTTCCAGTGGACTTTGGAAATATCCAGACATTGCTCAACGGCAGAGACAAGTGACAAACCAGAACTTTTTGACTGGAGGTCATGGTTTCAAAACCAGAAACTATGGGTTTTTTTTTTTTTGGAGGGGTGGGATAAAACTAACTTGTTAAAAACCTGCTATTGCTGGGCACTGGTGGCTCATGCTTGTAATCCTAGCTACTTAGGATGCTAAGATCTGAGGATCTTGTTTCAAAGCCAGCCCAGCAGAAAAGTCCCTGTGAGACTTATCTCCAATGAATCACAGAAAAAGCCAGAAGTGGTGCTGTGGCTCTCAAGTGGTAGAGTGCTAGCCTTGAGCAAAAGAGCTCTGGGACAGTGCTCAGGTCCTAAGGTCAAGCCCCACAACAGACAAAAATAAATAAGTAGGTAAATAAATAAAAGTCTGATATTATTTCTAGTAATATATCCAGGGAAGTCATTCCAGAAAACGCATTCACTTCTGTTAAATTTCCAAGTCTTGCACTGTGTAGCTATGAAAAGTGATGTAAAAATTAGGCACCAGTGCCCTCTTCTGCAAGATTCTGGCATGTGCATTTTCCTGAGACTACATGAGAATTTAATCCCTCATTTTTATTTCCAAAACTCTCTCTCTCTCTCTCTCTCTCTCTCTATATATATATATATCTCTTCCCCTTTTGGTCATGAGGGTTTGGGTGCTCCCTTGACATTTTTTACTCAAGCCAAGTGGTCTATCACTTTGAGCCACAGCTCCACTTTCGGTCTTTTGGTGGTTAACTGAAGATAAGAGTCTGACAGACTTTCCTGCCCAGGGTAGCTTTGAACTACCATCCTCAGATCTCAGCCTCCTAATGTAGCTAGGATGAGTCCAGAAAAAATTCTAGTAGAAGCAGTATGTATTTATTTCTCACCATTTCCAGAACAGTTCTGGGTGTGTGGGGGGAACCCAACTATAAAGTATTAACCATCAATGCTTGCTATTTGTTGCAGAAGAATTTACTTCAAACCCTGCCTCCTGTGGCTTCGGTGGGGTATGGATTCAGGAGCTGTTTAGATAGGATTCTGACTTCTGCTTTTTTCCCAGGGTTGTGTGGCAGCTCCGGAGGCCTGGCCATGGCTGGCGAGCCACTTCCCAGGTGGCTTGTCACATGCCACAGGGGGCGTCCGGGCTTCCTGAGTCTCCTCACAACATGGCCCTTAGTTCCTCCAGAGCAAGTGACTCGATAGGAAGCAGGAAGAAGCAGGAGGTCTTTCACACTCCAGGCTGCTGTGAGGCCCGGACCACCCAAGGCGAGAACACCAGAAGAACGCCACTGCGGGCTATGTGGAAGGCTGGGGTCTGTGAGCCTCAGCTTTGTATTCTGAGATGGGGTGTGGTTATGTTGGCACTGGAAGAATAAGTGTTGGATTTGACCATGGTTATGTTCTGATAGAAATCAGGAATTCAGACCTGGAGCGTGGGGGTGGGGGCACGGGTGTGTGCCTCTTGCACAAGCTAATACACTGTATGTACTTCTTTCTTTTGTTTTTTTTTTTCAGCCATGGGGCTTGAACTCTGGGCCTGGGTGCTGGTCCCTGCACATCAGCTCAAGGCTAGCCCTCTACCACTTGAGCCATAGCTCCACTTCCAGTTTTCTGGTGGTTTATTGGAGATAAGAGTCTCACGGACTCTCCTGCCCATGCTGGCTTTGAACTGTGATCCTCAGATCTCAGCCACCTGAGTAGCTAGGGTTACAGGTGTGAGCCACCGGTGCCTGGCTGTTTGTACTTATTTTATTTATTTTATTTTATTTTTGTGAACATACTGTACAGAGGGGTTACAATTACATGGGCAGGATAATGCATACATTTCTTATCAAGCATTGCAGCCTCCTCCTTTGTTTACCCTTCTTCTAAGACACAGATT
>NW_012267299.1:3152658-3155187 GCF_000151885.1 Dipodomys ordii
TGCAATAAACATAGTTGTGCTGGTAGCTTTAGTGTGGTCTTGTTTGTAAACATTTGGGTAAATGCCCAAAAGTGGGATTGCTGAGTCATAGGAGAGCTCTATGTGGAGTCTTTTGAGGAACCTCCATACTGCTTTCCAAAGTGGTTGAACAAGTTTATACTCCCACCAGCAATGCAGTATGGTTCCCTTCTGTCCACATCCCCTCCAGCATCTGGTGTTATTAGAGTTCTTGATTTTAGCTATTCTAACTGGAGTGAGGTGAAATCTCAATGTTGTTTTGATTTGTATTTCTTTTATGGCTAGGGAGGTTGAGCATTTCTTCATGTGTCTATTGGCCATCCTTCTTTCCTCTTCAGAAAAGTTTCTCTTTAAGATTTTAGCCCACTTATTTATTGGGCAGTTGTTTCTTTGAGGATTTGTTGTTGGGGGATTTAATTTTTTGAGTTCCAGTTATATTTTAGATATGAGACCCTTGTCTGTTATATGGCTAGTGAAGATCTTCTCCCAATCTGTGGGCTTTCTATGGATCTTGCTAGCTATGTCCTTTGGCATACAGAAGCTCTGCAATTTCATGCAATCCCATTTGTCCAATCTTTCCTTGATTTGTTGTGTTTCTGGGTCCCTATTAAGAAAATTTCAGCCTGTGCCAAGGAGACCTAGGGTCTGTTCAGCCTTTTGGCATTACCTTTGTTTACTAAGCCTCCTGGATGGTGCTGGCTGGGGCTGACTTATATCAAAGAGAAGCTGCCCCAGAAGAGACTTTTTTTTGGTGGGTCATGGGGCTTGAACTCTGAGCCTAGGTGCTGTCCCTGAGCTCTTTAGCTCAAGGTTAGCACTCTACTACTTGAGCCACAGTGCCTCTTCCGATTTTCTGATGGTTTATTGGAGATAAGAGTATCACGGAGCTTCCTGCCTGGACTAGCTTTGAATCCATGATCCTCAGGTCTCAGCCTCCTGAGTAGCTAGGATTTCAACGTGAGCCCTAGCATCCTGTGAGACATGTTTTTATAAAGGCAAGTGCATTCTGGTGCAGTACTGAAGCCTGACACAAGGTGGCAGCATGTCACAAAGGAAACCTTTAGCTCTGACACTGGGCCAGAAACAGAAACGGCCTGCCCAGTCCCGAAATCCTTGCAGCACAAACGGATGTGCCAGACTTTCGCCTCTTGATTTAAATGGCAGCATCACAATCTTCAATATCTCTTCTATTAAGTTTTACTAGCCACTGGGTTTCTTCAAGTAAGTCATTTTGTGGGTCCATATAATTTAGATATAATCTTATATTGAGATCCACATACTTTGTGTGATTTATCAATTTCAATGAATCTGGAAACTTTACATTTCAATTCCAATTCCAGATTTTTTAAGGCTTATTGAAATGATTCTCTCCAGTTGATTTTTTTCTCCCATTTCTTCTTTATAAAAGAAAAAAATTTCACTCCTCTCTCTCCCTTCAATTTTATTTATTTATTTGTTGGTTGGTTGGTTGGTTGTGGGGCTTGAACTCTGGGCCTGGGTGCTGTCCCTTAGCTTTTCAGTTCAAGCCTAGTGCTCTACCACGTGATCCACAGCACTACTTTAGGTTTTCTGGTGGTTTGTTGGAGATAACAGTCTCAGAGCTCAGATTCCTGTGTAGCTAGGATTACAGGTGTAAGCCACTGGCGTCCAGCTTTCCTTCCTTCCTTCCTTCTTTCTTTCTTTTTCTCTTTTCTTCCTTCCTTTCTTTCTTTTCTTTCTTTCATTTACTGCCAGTCCTGGGGTGAACTCAGGGCCTTGGCTCTGTCCCTCAGCTTCTTTTGCTCAAGGTTAGCACTCTACTGCTTGAACCACAGTGCTACTTTTACCTTTTTCTGTTTATGTTAATCGTACCCAGGGCTTCATGCAAGCTGGGCAAGCAGTTTACTACTAAGTCTCATTCCCAGTCCCAATTTTAATTTTTAAACAAATATTTACTTAATCAGTTTTGGGGCTTGAACTCAGGACTTGGGTACTGATCCTGAGCTTTTATGCTCAAAGCTAGTGCTCTACCACTTTGAGCCACAGCTCCACTTCCAGTTTTTAGGTGGTTAATTGGAGATAAGAGTGTCATATCAGGAATTTTCCTGCCAGGACTTGCTTTGAACCATGGTCCTCAGATCTCAGCCTCCTGAGTAGCTAGGATTACAGGCGTGAGCCACCAAGCACAATGTTTTATTTTCATGAATATCTTCCTTTGATTTTTTAAAATGTGGAATTAAGGCAGTCAAGTACTTATTTTGGAGAGTTACACTGGACAAGGCTCAGTGGCCTGGGAAGCCTTCCAGTTTCTCTCTCTATTGCTCCTGCATGCAACCTTCAGCAAGGATTTCTGAGTACTTCCTGTGCTAAAGGCTGTAAAGATGGGCCAGATATAAACTCTAACATGAAGGAAATCCATGTTTGGAGAGTGGGCAGTAGATAGCAAAAGAAGAGTGATTACAGGGATGTCTGACAAGGGCAAGGCTAGGCAGTCAGAGATGCAGCAGGGAAGGCGGCTTCTGAGGAAACCTA
>NW_012267299.1:3155333-3163344 GCF_000151885.1 Dipodomys ordii
GGAAAGAACGCAGGAAAGCTTGGGTGAAGAGGCCATGTTGGTCCAGATCTGCATTTGAATCAGAGAGGTCAACACTGGGGTCCATTTGTGGACAGATGGAGACCCTGGGTGAGGTAAGATCGTTCTGTCACTTCCCTCATCCCAGAAGCTGATCTTGAGACGCCATCTTGAGAGAGCGCCTGTTGTTGGAGACTAAGTGACTCTGGGGGCCTGAGGAAGGAAAAAGAATGAATTACAGCTCAGAGAGTATTGGGTCACCTTGCCATACAGGGCAGGCGAGAGACAATCACAGAGCGGGTGGGAACAGGGCCCTAGAGCGAGGTCTCTCTGCCAGCAGCACGGCACATGCGCAGGGACAGCTTGAGCCCCATAGCCTGCGCGCCTGCATCTAGACAGCGTAGTTTGGGCTTACTATCAGCCGAGATGCCAGAGGTGACTGTTGAGAGCCCTGGCAGTGACATGGGACAACAGCTTGGGATGTGGAGGCTTGCAGTGGAGGCTCAAGTGTGGAGGCTGCATGGGTTGCCTGCAGAGTCAAGAAGGCATGGATGGAAATGTCCAGTGGCGGCACCATTGGAGGCAGCTGGCACATGGAGGCCTTGGGCACCAACTGTTAGAGAACCACGCTCCTTGGCTAGGAAGGAGTCACCCATTATCTGAAATCAGGGCGGTGGCAGAGCTCTGAGCTTCGAGCTTGTCAAGTGCTCAACCTTCAGGGCCTGGCCCTGGGCTGAACAAATTGTTTTCTAAATATTTGCCACTTTTTAAATTCTTCCCCCAATCCTGGGGCTTGAACTCAAGGCCCAGGCATTGAGTTTTTATGTTGAAGGCGAGGACTCTGCCCCTTGAAGCACAGCTCTCCTTCCAGCTTGTTTTGGTGATTAATTGGAGATAAGAGTCTCCTACACTTTCTGGCTTGAGCTGACATCGAACTGCGATCCTCACATCTCAGCTTCCTGACCTGCTAGGATTCAGATGTGAGCCACTGGCACCCAGCTTTGTCAGTGTTTTGGTTTAAATTTTATTCTTCTCTCTGTATTGATTTTCACATATCTGCTATGGCTAATTCTGTATGCTCCCAGTTGCCCTATACTTCTGCTTTTCCTTCCCCAAGCACTAGGATGAGACTCATGGGCTTTCCAGCCTAGGCTGGCTTTGAACCATGATCCTCAGATCAGCCTCTTGAGTAGCTAGGCTTACAGGCGTGAGCCTGTAATCTGAGTGCTCAGTCTTATTTTTATTTCTCTTTGCACCTTGCTCTATCAGCACGACAAAACTTCCACTGTTTTCCCTTTTTATATTGGACAACACATTGGCTTCATGGATCTAGTCTGCTCTGGGTTCATTCCCTAGACCTTGCTTCTGGCTTTGCTAAAGACTCTCCAGGTTTGAGCCAGAATTTCCTCCTTGAGCCTCTATCTTTAGAGGTCTTCCCAGCCATCAGCTTCCTAGCAACAACCTTCATTTGTATCCATACCCCCAAATGACAGAGAAGGAAAGGTTTTCTCCTTCCCTCCCTACCACCTCCAGCCTTCCTCCACGGCCCTGGGGACACTGATACACACCTGTTCATTCTGCTGATTAAAAACAGATGCAGAAGCACCGCCGATTGGCTCTCCCATCATTGGTAATTTTCATTTGTGCAGAACAGGTGTGCCAGGGTGGAAGCCCCGGTATAAAGGCTCCTAATTTAACTGTAAACACCTGTTGGCTGGACCGTGCACTGGCTGAACAGGTAAGACATTTAACTACATTTATCAGTCTATACAGTAACAGGATTGTGTGCTTGATTCTGTTGTAACTCGTGAACACACTGCCTCTCGGCATCTTGGGGCGGTGGGAGTTAGGGAGTTAGGAGTTAGCTCACCCACACAGTTCTTACCTGCGGCTCAGCCCTGACCAGGGGTCTTCCATGGAAGAGCATGATGGTCTTAGCAACTCTCACCTGGGTGGTGGGATGACTGGGGGATGGTTGTACTTTGTTTTCCTGACAGTGTCCATGTCTCTCCCTGTGTTTACTCTGAACAAGCGACTTCTCGCTCCCTGATTTGGTGGACTGCTCTGAAAGCGGTCTTCCCTGCGGCCGACATGCCGACCCAGCTGGAGGTGGCTATGGACACCATGATTCGAATCTTCCACCGCTACTCTTGTAAGGAGGGGGACAGGTTCAAGCTCAACAAGGGCGAGCTGAAGCTGCTCCTCCAGCGAGAGCTCACGGAATTCCTCTCGGTGAGTGAAGTTTTCTGCTTCATCCGGCTGAGGCTGGGTGTGGTATGGTTTCTTCATTGTCACCTTTTTCTGCAACTCTGTCCCAAGCACATCATCATTTGTATTGACACTTCAGGTTGAGAGGAAGCAAACACTAGAGTCCTTTGTTTACTGTGTACATGGCAGGTATTCTTGTTTTGTTTTGTTTTGTTTTTTTCCCTTTGGCAATCCTAAGTTTAGAACCCAGGGTCTGGGCTCTGTCCCTGAGCTTCTTTTGCTCAAGGCTAGTACTCTAGAACTTGAGTCACAGCACCACTTCCAGCCTTTTCTGTTTATGTGGTACTGAGGAATTGAACCCAGGGCTTCAGGCATGCTAGGCAAGCACTCTACAACTAAGCTACCTTCCCAGCCCAGGTATTCTTGCCTATTGTCTGGGGTTAGGCTTTCCAAGTGTTGCAGATCTTCATCCATTATGCAGTGTTCTGGCACACCAGGCAGCCATACAGCTGGTCAACCTAGGAGTTATGGGTTAAGACTAGTTATAGATGTTGGGGCTGTATATAGCTGTCTATCCATGAATGTTACCTATTGGGTCTGAAATGAAGCCCTGGGATGCTTTATGATGTAGTAACATATCTTTATTTGTATATGGCTTGTGGCCAGTAGGTTAGCAAACAGATTCACATTTCCAAATAGCTAGGAGACTAATAAAGCTATGTATAAGCTTTATGGTGAGTGCTTGGAGTCTCCTCTGAGGGAGATATCACACTGATGTTTATGGAGTTGCCTTGAATTGAGTTAGTCCAGCGTGCTACGGTTGCATGATGTCGTTTTGTTCAAACTCTGCAATATGACCACAATGACCACAGTGATTGCAATCGCATTCTATTCTCTCCATCCTCTGGGAAAAGCTGAAAGTTATATACACATATACTTATATATGTGTGTGTGTATAGATATGTATATATGCACAATACATGTATGTATATACACACATATATACACATCTGTATTATAAATTCTCCACAATATTATTTTAATGATTTTAATTCTCCATAATATATTTTAAAGTCCATAGGAACTGATTTCAATAAAATATTGATGGGGCATTCTTATAATAAGAATTATTTCAGCACCTAGTCCCAACATTCAAGTCCCATGACTGACCCCCCCCACACCAAGAAAAGTTATTATTGCTTATCTGAAATTCAAAATTTAACTAGTTGCATCCTGTATTTCTATTCACTCAGTCTAGCAGCCCTGGTGCTAAGCATTTTCAAAAACATGTTGAAGTGTCCTTAAAACATGAGGGTAGATATTGTTCTCAACATTTTATGATTAAGAGAAATTCACTGGTGGCTCACACCTGTAATCCTAGCTACTGAGGAGGCTGAGATCTGAGGATTGCAGTTTGAAGCCAGCCCTAGTAGGAAAGTCTGTGAGACTCTTATCTCTCATAAACTACTCAGGAAAAGCTGGAAGTGGTGCTATGGCTCAAGTGGTAGAGTGCTAGCCTTGAGCACAAAAGCTCAAGGATAGTGCCTAGGCCCTGAGTTCAAGCCCCAGAATCAGCAAAAGGAAAAAGAAAAAAGAAAAAAGAAAGGAAACCGTAAACATTTAGCGATTGCTTACAACCGTACTACTGGTGACTGCTAGAACTCCCTTTGGCTTCAAAACCTTTGTCTAGCTGTCTCCTGACTGCCTCCGGGGCCTGATCCTCACCTCTGAGCTACAGCAGATGCCTTTCCAGCATCAGCCGCTGTTTGCTCTTCTAGGCCTGTATAGGCGTGAGCCGGCCTTACAAGGACCTGGGATCAGGGCCAGACTTACTGAGAACTTGTGCCTTTAAGTAGGGTCTTCCTTTAAGTAGGGTCTTAAGCTGCCGAAAATGGAAATGAAAACTTTCAAGTAAGTCAGTGGAAGATGCAATCTTTATTTTCCTCCTGAATCTCAAAGGCATGGAATTAGAAATTTTCCTTTGTTTTATTTTTTATTTAGTGCCAAAAGGACCCCCAGTTGGTTGATAAGATAATGCAGGACCTGGATGCCAATAAGGACAACGAAGTGGATTTTAATGAATTTGTGGTCATGGTGGCAGCTCTGACAGTCGCTTGTAATGATTACTTTGTAGAGCAATTGAAGAAGAAAGGCAAATGAAGAGAAGTGAAATGAAAGGCAGGAACAGAAACAGATCCAGTTATTTCCTTACTTTTCATCTATATATACTCATCGTAGCTATAGACACAGTAATGTCACATACAGATATCGGTATAATTACTTGCTAGTATTATTAAATTATGTGTACCTTAAAATACTGACTTTACAAGACCATTCTAAATCTTATGCCTTATTTAAAATGTACTTGTATTATTAAAAATGTCATTCAGACTCATTTGTCCAATAAAGAACATCACAAAAATTTTGTCCCTGTTGAATGAGACAAAAATGGAGCCAACTTATTTGTCACCCTTTGATTGTATTTTGAAATGCTTTCCCTATTAAAGAGATTAACTGGATTTCCACACACTTCCATGGTTCTTTTTTAAATGGAAGCTACAAAGTGCTCGTGGGTTCACACCTGTAATCCTAGCTACTCAGGATGGCTGAGATCTGAGGATTGTAATTTAAAGCTAGCCTGGGGGGCAGAAACATCTGTGAAACTCTGATCTGCAACTAACCTGCAAAAAGCTGGAAGTGAAGCTATGGCTCAAGTGGTAGAGTGTCAGCCTTGATCCAAATGAACTTGGAGACAGTGCCCAGGCCCTGAGTTCAAGCTCCAGTACCACCATCATGATACATACACACATACACTCACATCATATCACACATACATACACATAAAAAGAAATTGCTGCCTATGGATGAGCACTTGGCAGCAGGAAAGGGATGGGCTCAGGGCTGGGTGCCAAAGCCAAGAGAGATGAAGCCAGTAACTCCTGGGAGATGGTATGTGACTACCCTTTCATGCTCCTTGGGTTGGATAATCCTGAGCAAGTAAGTGTTGTTACACTCTTTGCTAGTGCTTCCCTTGGGGCGGAGCCTCAGCAGACCCTGGGGAGGGTCTCTTGCTTCCTGTCTCACCACACTGCCCCAAGCTGTCCCCTGCACCTTGATAACATGAGATTCACATATAATTCCTTAGCTTGGGGTCTGCTTCCAGGGACTTTTGAACTATGATAGATCTAGTGGAGAACTTGAAGGAAGGTTGTGGGCCAATTGTATTTATTTTTTAAAATCACTACCCTAGGTCCGGGGTGAAGAGAAAATTGCAGAGAGAGAGGGGAAAAGAAAGAGGGAGAGGGAGAGGGAGAGGGAGAGGGAGAGGACAGTGGTAGAGGGTGGATGAGTTAGGAGGCCGGTGGCTGTGGTCTAGCTAGGAGACAATGGATTAAGCCAGTATAGAGCAATGGAGACCAGGAGAAGCAGTTGAAGTAAGGTGTTCTGGAGGAGAGACTGCTAGGCTAGCACTGGTCAAGATGGATGGCAGAGCAGCCACTATTTGCTTACCTGATACCCACTTGGCCTTTCTTTCCTCCAGCAGAACCCCAAATTCTACAGCACATCAAGGTGCCCAGCTCAAAAACTCTGCTTCCCAGCTTGTTCAGCTGGGGTTAGGCTTAGAACACAGTTCTGGACAATGAGAGCTAAGCTAGGAACTTCTGGGCACGGTTTGCTCTTTCCATGATAAGCTCTATGCCTTTCATTTTGTTACTTCCCTTCTTTCTTTTCCATTGTTGTGAGGCCAGAAGTGAGTCCCCAGTCTGAGGGCAGTGCAGAAAAATGGTGGAAGAAGACTGGGACAATATGGTCAGGGAGGAGCTGTTGCTTCGCCCTGGTTGCCTGTCTCCTTAGAGGAAAGAGGTGACAGCCAGCCAGATATAATCTCTAAAATTAGATAGGGCAAGGGGGCGTTCAAGTCAATAATACAAACTCCTAAATGGGAAATACTGAGGGAGGAATAGCTTTGATGTGAATGAAGACAGTGGGTAGGGAGGAATCAATAGCTCTGTTTGATTGGCTGTAAGCTGTCCACGTGGAGCGATGGAGCAGGAAGTTAGTTGTATTGATAGTCTAGTCTACAGCTTTAAGAGGAACCTGGAGAAACAGAGTTGACAGTCACTTACGTCTACTTGGTCTTAAGCCTGTGGGCCAGAGATCACTTTGGACGAGTATGTACATAGAGAAGAAGAAAGGTCTAATAGGTTTCAGAAAAAGAATCTGACAGAGGCCTGGTTAGAGAGACAGAATGAAAACCAGGAGGGAGCAGTACTTTAGAAGACTGGAGAAGAAAGCAGGTGGAGAATTTGGGGAAGAAGCAGGGGAGCAGAGAACCATTAAGAGAATGAGATGAGAATGGGGAGTCGACCATTGGATTTGGCAAGATAGAGATTATCATGGTGCTAACTGGATTCATGACACCAGGCTCAGGGGCCAGAAAACTCTTGGTCTTGTCACAGCATTCAAGGATCGACACAGAGGAGACTTAAGTAGGAGCAGGTTTATTAATGCAAAGCAAAGCAAAAGTCTGTCTTCCAGATAGTGTGGGCAGGGCCAAGGAGCACTGTTCTGAGGGTCCTAAGACCTCAAACTCTTATTGGGGTTTGCAGACATGGGGATGATCCCAAAAAACTGGGAGGACTAGCATCCACTCCTAGAGGAGTTGTTATAGAGGGTACTTACTGGGTGGTTAGAAGGCGGGGACTGTCATTTTCTACTGGTTGCTTAGCAATGACAGGTATTCCAGATGTTCCTCAGCTCTTGGTTACAACATCAAAGGTTGGGATGCTACCCCAGGTTCAGCAAATGAATCGCAAAGCAGGAAGATAGTAAAGACTGACTTGTTAGCAAAGGAAAAGTACACCTTGAGGGTGAAGGCGCATACAGGGGAAGGACCGAAGCGCAAGTGGTTGGTGATTGGGGTTTTCTCCAATAAGACAGGGTTACTGGGTGGCAAGGGACTGAGGTCTTTCCCTTTCAGGTCCTAACCAGGTGGTACAAGGACTGGGCCGAGGTCACCTGGGTGTGAGAGTCATCACCCGCACCACCTGATCCTCTTTTGCCGGCCTCAGATGAGCAGTGCTGGTGGAATGTCATCAGGAAGATATGGGGCCATTATGTTAATCACCCACCCCGGGTGAGGGCCCTCTGGAATCCTGTAGCCCAGGCATTCAGAATTCCTCATCATGACTACCTAGCTGCCTGCACTAACAGTTGCAAGGGCTGTGGGTCAAAGACTCTGCTGTGCATCCGTGAGTCAATCTGTTAACATCAGCATGACAGGATGTGATGTGATGTGATGTGAGTGTGTGTGTGTGTCCATCTGTCCTGGAAACTCAGGGCCTGAGCACAGTCTCGTAGCTTTTTTGCTCAAAGCTAGTGCTCTACCACTTGAGTCACAGCTCCACTTCGGACTTTTTGGTAGTTAATTGGAGATAAGAGTCTCATGGACTTTCCTGCTGGGACTGGTTGTACTAAAAACCATGATCCTCAAATGTCAGCCTGCTGAGTAGCTGTAATTACAGATATGAGCCATTGGTGGCCAGTGAAAATATGATTTTTTAAAAATCAACATTTAAGCCATCATTCTCAGCCATCAGCTTTCTTACTCCTATTCATTGGAATTCTTTTCCTTTTTTTTTTGTCGGTCGTGGGGCTTGAACTCTGGGCCTGGGCGCTGTCCCTCAGCTCTTCAGCTCAAGGCGAGCGCTCTACCACTTGAGCCACAACGCCACTTCTGGTTTTCCGGTGGTTTTATTGGAGATAGGAGTCTCACTGTCTTTCCTGCCCGGGCTGGCTTTGAACC
>NW_012267299.1:3163898-3167872 GCF_000151885.1 Dipodomys ordii
CCCCCCCCCCGCCAAAGTTGTAAAGTTCGTTTTTCCACATAACATCTTGTACATCTCATTGTTGCAATGGGTCCACCTGTATTCCTATTTAAACTATTTGGTTTTTTTCCTTCCCCTCCACAAATTATACCAACAGCAAATACAGTGAAAGCAGGGGTTATACCATGGGGGAGGGACATAAAAAGCAACAAAGAAACATCTTATAAATGTGTTAGAAACAATCACAAGAAAGAAAAAAACATTTGAATCCTTATCTCGGGGTTCATTTCACCTAAGATCAACTTATCTGATCATTTCTGCTTGTCTCAGACATATACTAGTAATTGCAAATAAGGGAAACCATGGGACCTATGTTTCTATGGGCCTAGCTTACTTCACTTAATATGATTTTTCCCAAGTCTTTCCATTTCCTAACAAATGGGGCAATATCATTCTTTCTATGGAGGCATAGAATTCCATTGTGTATATGTACCACATTTTCTTGATCCATTCATCTACTGAGGGGCAACTGGGTTGGTTCCATATCTTAGCTATGGTAACTAATGCTTTAATAAACATAGTTGTGCTGGTAGCTTTAGTATGGTCTTGTTTGTGATTGTTTTGGTAAATGCCCAAAAGTGGGATTTCTGGGTCATAGGGGAGCTCTATGTGAAGTCTTTTGAGGAACCTCCATACCGCTTTCCAAAGTGGTTGGACAAGTTTACACTCCCACCAACAATGAAGTAAGGTTCCCTTCTGTCCACATCCCCTCCAGCATCTGGTGTTATTAGAGTTCTTGATTATAGCCATTCTAGCTGGGGTGAGGTGGTATCTCAATGTTTTGATTTGCATTTCTTTTATGGCTAGGGAGGTTGAGCATTTCTTCATGTGTCTATTGGCCATCCTTCTTTCTTCTTCAGAAAAGTTTCTCTTTAAGTCTTTAGCCCACTTAATTATTGGGCAGTTGTTTCTTTGAAGGTTTGTTGTTGGGGGATTTAATTTTTTGAGTTCCAAGTATATTTTAGATATGAGACTCTTGTCCGTTGTATGGCTAGTGAAGATCTTCTCCCAATCTGTGGGCTTTCTATTGATCTTGCTAGATATGTTCAAGGCTAGTCTTCTATCTACTGAGTCACAGTTCCACTTCCAGCTTTTTGCTGAAGATAATTGGAGATGAATCTTATAGACTCTCCTAGACAGTTAGACAGTTCAGGCTAGCTTTGAACTGTAATCCTCAGATCTTAGCTTTCTGGCATGAGCCACTTGTGCCAGCAACATGAGATATTTTTGTTCTTAAAAGTAACAAGACTGAGAGAAAGCCCACTTTTTTGTGTGTGTGTGTATGTCTGGTGATGAATCTACCAGCACTTTCCTTTTTTTTTCTTGATTGAAATTAAGTGATTATATAAATTCCACAAGATTCACAGTATTGTGGGATAGTAATAGTTAAAGTCACAAATACATTTTAACCTTCACAAGGCGCATTGTCATTATCATGGTCTATAAAGTTTATGGTCTCTACAAACTTTGACATGACAGTGATTTTTTCCAAGTAGGGTGATATGTACATTTCTTTCCTTTTGCTTAGAGTAAGCTGTTCCCCCTTTCTATCACATTCCCTTCCTCCCATTGCTACCCTTGAGTTGCTTAGTTCACTTTCATCAATGTCCAGTGCAGTTAATGGGCCCCTCTGCTGCATTTTTTCCCTCTGTTTCCCTCTGATTCTGTGCCCTTCTCCTATCTCCCCTCAGATATGCACATGTATATACAATATATGAGGTTAAGAACATATCTAAAATGATGTAACAAATTAAGAAGAGGTCCCTTGTTTCTTGAGTCTTGTTTACTTTGCCATATCCCCTTGCATTTAGAGTTTATCATCAGCACCCCAGGGAGCTCATGTGCTGATTGCTTCTTTGATCTTGGCTTATCTCGTTCAAAATGACTCGTTTTAGTTCCATCTATTTCCCTGCAAATGACATTATTTTGTCCTTTCTAATGGAGAAAGCCCACTTTTGAAACTCTGGTTAGGAAAATGAAGCCCTGAACTGCACCCCATAAATAAAGGACTTCATCCTTATCCTTTCTACAGAAAAATCACTTATTTATTCAACCACATCCAAAAAATAAAAATGAAATGAAGCTAGACTCACAAATGTATTTTTTTTTCTGCTTGGATTTGGAAAGAAAGATTAAAACCAGAAAATCAAGAGGGAAAAAAGCCTTTAATGATTCCTTGGAACATTTAAAACCTACACAAAGCAGCTTAGTGCCAGTGGGAGCCAAAACCAATTAGAAATCAAAATTACATTTGCATTATCAGTGTTGAAATAAATCTAAGGGAAAACAAAGAAGTACTTTTATAATTAAATTTAATTTAGCGTAATAATGTTAGTCTTGCTATTTGCAACTGCAGGAGTTATTTTTTTTTCCCCAAAAAGATTATTTAGGATGTGCTCTTTAGAATCAGTACAGTGCTGGGTTTGTGTAGGATGGAGGTGAGTTAGGCAGCAGGTGGTGGGGTAGCTGCAGCTTCGGGAAAGCCAGGCAAGGCCCCTGATATCAGGCAGGTCCCCAGGGTGAGGCTTCCTCTGTTCTCTGGGTTGCTGGGTGAAGTTGTGCCTCACTCAAGGGACAGAATGGAAAAGACAATGTCCCAGCGGTGTCTCTGCTGTCAGAAGCAGTGAAGCAAGGGAGAAGCCTGTGGAGCGGGTGTCAGCTTCTTCTAAAAGTTCTAGAATTGGGGGCGGGCCTGGAGCAGACAGTGAGCATGCACCTCAGAGCTGAGATGTCTCTGGTTTGCCTGGGTCTCCGCCTCCCCTGACCAGCCTCGATGCATAACCACTCACATCCCAGGAAGCCTGGGGAACATTGCCACGAACAGGAAGAGCTGTGGCCGCCATCCTCAGGTAAGGGCTCCCAGACTCGAAACATTTGCTGTATACCAGTCCCTGCCACAAACACTTTTCTTGTGATGCCTTGTTCAATATTCACTATAAACTCAGACAACAGAAATGACTATCCCCAACCTAAACATACAACTTGTAGATTGACGCTTGTTCCTTCCTGGCCATATGTTTCTTTTCACCATGATAAAATATAAAAGTCACCACCTTGCATGTACATTTCAGTTATAGAGTGATATTAAGTATACTCACCGTGTTGGGTAGATGTTACCGCTAGCCAATTCTAGAAACTTCTATATTGGCTAACAAATATCCCCATACCTTCGTCCCATAAGCCTTATCTCACTTATTCTAGGTCCCCCATAGTCATATAATGTTCATCCTTTCAGCGTTATTTCACTAGACAAAGTGTTTTCAAGGTTCACTTATGTAGTATTCCCATTTCATAGACTGGGAAATGACTTAGGTTAAATAATTCGTTCCAGGTCATAAGCGTCTGAGGAAGAATTCAAACCCAGGGATATGGCACCAAGATCCATGCCCTCACACTTACTTTGTTTCTCCCAAATATGATGGTCATATCACCTTATTTTTTAGTGTTTAAAAATAATTTCCAACAAACTCCCCTACTGGGTTCTTATACGAAACTAAACCTTGAGAATTGCTTCATTTTCCTATACTAAAAATACAACTAAGAAAGGGTGGTGGTGGTGAACTGGGCACCCATGTCTCATGCTTATAATCCTATTCAGAGAGCTGAGATCTGAGGATTGAGGGTCAAAGCAGGAAAGTACCAATTAACTACCCAAAAAGCCAGAAGTGGAACTGTGGCTCAAGTGGTAGAGTACTGATCTTGAGTGGAAAAGCTCAGGGACAGTGCCCAGCCCATGTCTTCAACCCCAGGACCAGCATAGAGAAGCAAGCAAGCAAGCAAGCAAGCAAGCAAGAGAAAGCAAGAAAGAAAGGAGAAAAAAAGAAAAGAGTGTGCTGAAGGTATACACAGAGGACCTGGAGCTTGTGTATGTGTGTGTGTGTGTATGTGTATGTGTGTGTGTGTGTATGTGTGTGTGTGTGTGTGAGAGAGAGAGG
>NW_012267299.1:3167922-3174465 GCF_000151885.1 Dipodomys ordii
ACTGTCTTTCCTGCCCGGGCTGGCTTTGAACCGCGATCCTCAGATCTCAGCCTCCTGAGTAGCTAGGATTACAGGCGTGAGCCACCAGCGCCCGGCTTGGAATTCTTTTCCTAATAAGACCAAAAATCTACTGGCCCTGAATACCATAACATGGCACCAGTAATGCTGTAGGAGACTGACTTTGCTTATCAAAGGGCCCATTTCCCTACTTGGCAGATAGTAGATATTCAATAAATATATAATGAAAAAAGGAAAGACTCACCAATTGTTGATCTTTCTAGTGCGAAGGCTCATTATTTTTTACTTTAAACTGGACAGTGTTTTTAGTATTTTGTTTTGTTTTTAATATTTTATTGTCTCCCTCAAAGCAGTTCTGAGTAGATACTTTAGGACAATTTTAGAAGACAGAGTATTCAAGAATAAACGTATATTCTTGGTATTTCCTCCTGTCTTTGAAAAGGATACTAAACAGAGGAAACAAAATTGAAGAGTGGTGCTATAGCTCAAAGTGGTAGAGCACTAGCCTTGAGCAGGAGAGATCAGGGACCATGCTCGGGCTTTGAGTTCTGAGTTCAAGCCTTATGACTGACCAAAAAGGAAAGAAAGAAAGAAAGAAAGAAAGAAAGAAAGAAAGAAAGAAAGAAAGAAAGGAAGAAAGAAAGAAAGGAAAGAAAGGAAGAAAGAAAGAAAGAAAGAAAGAAAGAAAGAAAGAAAGAAAGAAAGAAAGAAAGAAAGAAAGAAAAGAAAGGAGAAAGAAAGTTGAACACATATATTGTGTTTATATTCATATAAGCATATAAGTTGATTCCTGACTCAAATAAGAGGAGGGGACTGTCAGCTTTTCATTTGAATTTGATCTTGGTTGTGTATTCTAAAGTGAGCCATACACTAAAATATGAAAAGCTTCCTCACATTTTTCCTACATTCTATTCTAGCAAGGACATTCTCAACATAGAGAAATAAATGGAAAAACAATGTTCATTTCATGGTGTTTCTAAAAACTGATCAGAAGAGAGGAAAACAATTTAAGTCTCAAATTGGAATTCAAATGAGTAAGAATTATATGATGTATCAAATGGCCTTCTTGAGTAAAGGCTTTCTTTGTTTCTTTTTCTCCCCCTTTGGTTAAGTACAAGCAATAATTCTATAGAGGGAAAAATTGATTATTTTCTATGCCCAGGAGCACTGGATATTTGTTGGAGTTTAAATAAACTTAAGTTTATACAACATTCCCGGGCCATCTCTGAGTGAGCACGCTTTAGGTTATTTTTGGATGCTAGTACTGGGGCTTGAACTCAGGGCCTCAAGTTCTACTCTCAGCCTTTCACTCCCAGCTGGCACCCTACCCCTCAGCCATGCCTCCACTTCCACTTTTTGTTGGTCAGTTGGAGATAAAACTCTCTTGGACTTCTCTGCCTACCCTGGCTTTGAACCTTGATCTTCAGGTCTCAGCCTCTTGAGCAGGTAGGACTACAGGTATGAGCCATTAGCACCTAGCTTAATGTTTATCATTTTCTGACTGTGGTTATTAGGCAGAACATCTTATAGGTGACAATATCCCACTCTTCCTATGGCCCTGGGTTTGAGATTAGAACACTGAAAACAACATCCTAATATTTAATTTTGAATAGTTTTTTTTCTCTGTTCCCTAAAGAGAGTGAGGTCAAAGAAAGCTCTCCAGAAGCAGTCAAGTCTTTGCTAAGGCAAAAGATTGGGGAGAGGTTATCAAAGGCAGAAAGTCCTGAGTTGGGTCTTAGTGGCTCACACCTGTAATCCCAGCTACTCAGGAAGCGGAGACCCAGAACACCTTGGTTGGAAGCCAGCCTAGAGAATGAAACTTTATCTCCAACTAACTAGCAAAAAGCTGGGTCAGAGGCATGGGTCAAGTAGTAGAGTGCCAACTGTGAGTAAAGAAGCCAATACTAGTCTGCACACACACACACACACACACACACACACACACACACACACATATGAAAGGAAGAAAGTGAGAAAGAAAGAAGGAAAAAGATAACAGAGAAAGAGAAAGAAAATAAAGGACTGGGCAAAGATGTGCAAATATGAACCAGCAGGCTCTGCTGGGGAGAATGCAAGCTTTGTTTGTGTGCCCTACGGGGACTAAATATGGGTATGGATGGGTGGGAGGGAAGACTGGGAAGCAAATGGGGTCTCTAGATCGGACAAGGCCCTTGGTACTGAAGTAAGAAAGTTGATATTTATCCTGAATACTATGAAAAAACTATTGTAGAAGTTTCCACATATTTTCTCTTTACTTATTTTTCTAAATATCCTCCTAAAATATTTCCATCTTTAAAGCAATGGTTTGGGACCAGATTTCACATTGCCCCAAGAGTGGCGTTTTTCACAATGTAACTGAATAAGCTCCACCCTCACAAACATTCTGATTTAGGAGTCTGAGGGAGGGCCCCGGCATCAGCATTTTTCCAGGTTATTTTGTGTTTATTTCTCCCCAAGTGTACCTTTTTACATACAGTGTCCCCAATCAGCTTTTTTTTTGTCGGTCGTGGGTCTTGAACTCTGGGCTTGGGTGTTGTCCTTGCACTCTTCAGCTCAAGGCAAGCGCTCTACCAGTTGAGCCACAGCACCACTTCCGGTTTTCTAGTGGTTTACTGGAGATAAGAGTCTCATGGACTTTCCTGCCCGGGCTGGTTTTGAACCAGTAGCTAGCATTACAGGCATGAGACAGTGGTGCCCGGCTAATTAGCATTTTTTTAAACAAGTGTAAGCCCAAGCTAGCCTCAAACTCGCAATCCTCCTGCTTTGGCCTCCTGAATGCTGGGATTACAGATGTTTACAACCATGCCTGGCTGACACCCACATATTTTAGAGAGTACCAAGTGGTTCTAAATGAAACCAGAGTTGTAAATCGCTTCTTTTAAGGCTTCAATCAAATGGATCAATAGCTGAGAATTGTCTAGGCTAGCAGATGTTTGAACTTTAATGTGCATTTGAATTGATTAGACCTGCCTAGGTCTGGATGGGGCCTGAGAACCTGCATTTCTGTAAACTGCCAGTTGATATGATATTGCTAATAGCAATGGTCTAGGCTCTAGGATGAAGAAAGGCTTCGAATGGCAGTATGGAAACACAGTTCGACAGCACAGGCACCTTAGCTCAGTTCTTGCTAGGTGATACTTCCTTTGAAAAAGGTAAGAGAACACAAGAACATTAAGCCCAGAGAATGCCAGGGAGAAAGAAGAGAGTGACCGAGGACAGGAAGAACATTCCCAGAGGCCCTAGGAAAGCCGGTGGAGGAAGGTATGAATGCCACCAGGCTGAGTTCAAAAGTCTTGGGCACATCATTTAACATCTTTTTGTTGGTCCAAGCAGGGTTTGAACGCCAGACCTTGTGCTTGTTAGGCAGGTACTCTACCCTGTGGGCCATTCTGCTGGCCCTTTTGGCACTGGTTATTTTTTTTTTCAGGAGCAATAAAGTTTATTTCAAACTCAGGAGCCTCCTGTCTTCTTCCAGTGTCTGTGACATTGGCAAGCAAATGGCATAACATCTCAGATGCTTTGAAGATACTGAGAAAGGAGCAACCTTCCCTTCGTCAGAGGCAATGTGAGAAAGAGCAATACAGGAGGGGAATGGCTACAAGGGGAGGTCCTGGTTCTTCGTCAGTGGACCACACCTTACTGTAGGGATGGGGTATATAGGTGTTTGCTCTGGTTCTCTGACCTGTCATTTCCCCACCAGAGTATGGTAAACCTGGGCAGAAGGTAAAGGAATCTGACTTTCACTGATGGTTTTAGATATATAAAATGTATTAGGTGCTTATAGGTCTAAACGTTTTTCTCATAAAAATCTGAAGGCTGTAAGGTAATGTGGTGTCTGTTTTATAAGTAAGGAAAAACTGAGGATCAGAGAGATTAACTCTAAGATGGGGATATGTAGCTATTGGTGGAAAGCCAGGTTCTGTATTTTGACTTGGATCTACAGTGGCCTTTGGGTTCTTTCCCTTTTTTATTTTTAATAATTTTTTATTGTGATTAAGTGATTACATAAATTTCACAGTATTCTGAGATAGTGGTACTTAGTGAATGTCATAAACACATTCTAACCTTCACGAGGCAAATTGTCATTATCATGGTCTATAATGTTTGTGAATTCTATGAGCTTTGACAATACAACTATTTCTTCCACATCGGGTGATAGGTACATTTCTTTCCTTTTGCTTAGTGTCAGCTGTTCCCTCTAGCCCTCTCATTCCCTTCCTCCCATCGCTGCCCTTGAGTTGCTTAGTTCATTTTCATCAATGTCCAGTGCGGCTGATGGGCCCCTCTGTTGTATGTTTTCCCCTGTTTCCCTCTGATTCTGTGTCCTCCTCCTAGCTTCCCTCAGATGTGGCACTGGTTATTTTTGAGATAAGAGTCTCGTTGTATGCCTGAACTGGCTTGGCTTGGGGCTCTCCTATCTGTGCTTTCTCTCATAGTTGGAGTGACAGGCATGTACTGCCATGACTGATGATTGTGCTTTCACTGGTACTGGGATAACAAGCATGCACTACAACACCCAGTCACTGGTTGAGATGGAATCTGGTGAACTTTTTGTCCAGCTTGCCCTCAGACCATGATCCCTGACCTTTATTTTCTAAGTAGTTAGAGATACAGGCTTGAACCACCAAACTTGTAATACATGAACTTCTTTAGGTGTCATTTCCCCCTGCCCATGTTCATTTACATCGGTCCACTTATAGGAGAAAAACACTGGACCTCCCAGGCCAGACCCAGTCCTAATAAATCAGAATGGAAGAAGAGGAAATGTGAGAGTTTGTATCCATAGAAAGAACTCTGGGGGATTGTTATGACCTCTTAAATTGGAGGATGATTGAAATAAGATAGCAAATGCTGGGTGCCTCTGGCTCATGCCTGTAATCCTAGCCCCTCAGGAGGCTGAGATCTGAGGATTGCAGTTTGAAGCCTGTTTGTGAGACTCTTATCTCCAATAAATCACTCAGAGAAAGCTGAAAGTAGTGCTTTGGCTCAAGTGGTAAAGTGTTAACCTTGAGCCAAAGAAACTCAGAGATAGTGCCCAGGCCCTGAATTTAAGCTCCAAGACTGGCAGAAAAAAAAGAAAGAAAAAGGAAGAAAGAAAGAAAGGAAGAAAGAAAGAAAGGAAAGAAAGATAGTGCTGGACTGTAATGATACTCAATAAGTAGTAACCATGGTGATAAGATGGGATAATGGTGATTTGGCCAGCATATCTTGGCCTAATCTAGATTCCACGTGTAGGAGTTTAGAATGTTTTCTGTCAGAGTGGTTGCTTGACATCGCTATTTTAAGGGTAGCTGCTAGCTTACTAGAAGTTATTTTAGAATTGTTTTCTAGAGGCTGGAGGTGTGGCTCAAGTGGTAGAGCACCAGATGAATAAGAATTGTTTTTCTGACAAATTCCTGCTTTGGATAGGTGTCTTGGTTTTGGTTGATTGCTAGAATAAACTTTCAACACCTTTCAAAGTAGCCAGTTGTGCAAGATTATGAACCTAAGTTCTGACCAATCAATGCAAAGGGTAGAAACCCATCAGGATAAAACCTGGGCAGGCCGCCCATTCAGTGCATTGCTTTACTTGGCTTTCTTTCAGTAACATGCCCTTCTGCAGAAGTAAAATTTTTCCAGGTTCCTTCCGAGTTGGTGCCCTTATTCCTGTGGGACACTCCACTTCCTGTAAAAAAAAAAACCAACTCCAACACAAGGCCCATGGTCCCATTCATCTCACCGCCTCAAGTCTGTCCTAACAGAGTTAGCTGCCAGATGGCTGTGAAGTGTACTGTCCTGCGTTGTTCCTTCCCCTTGGCTTTGCCAGCTTTCTCAAAGGGTCCCTTCTAAGAGCTGGACTCTGCTTTAACCAAGAGCTTTGGTAAGGGCCTCCATTGGATTTAAAAAAAATCTTAAAAGTAATGCCTTATTCTTATAGTTGTCACTTTATCTTAACAACATTGCCTTAAGAAGGAAAGTGGGTAGTAGAATGGGAAGCTATTTTCCTGTAAACTATTTCTGTCTCTAGCTTTTATTGTCTAGAGTCTTGGGCCCTGGAGACCACTATGTTAGGTGTCTCTAAGGAAAGGGTCAAGGGAAAGTTCTCCCCTGAGATTGAAGAGATTCACCTGAGCTCAAGAAGGGAGATAAGAAACAGACTTTCACACTGTCTGGGAGTCTTCTTTCAATATCTAACCTTTCCTCAGCCTTCCTCTTCCTGAAGGATGGTGAGTTTGTTAGGATGCACTCTGGGTTTTCACCACCTCCTTTGACTAACCCTGTATGTGTCCTCCAAATTCCCTTTGGAATGTAGCACCCATTGCTTTGAGGTCTCAGTCAAAATCCTAACATCTGACTACATATGCCTAGAAGACAGAATTGAAACCTTCCAATGATAGTAGCATTCTAGACAGTCTTGATGGTGTCTTCATACTTTATTTCATTTCTTTTCTTTTTTTTTTTGGGTCCGGTCGTGGGCCTGAACTCTGGGCCTGGGCGCTGTCCCTCAGCTCTTCAGCTCAAGGCTAGCGCTCTACCACTTGAGCC
>NW_012267299.1:3181205-3215899 GCF_000151885.1 Dipodomys ordii
AGAGAGAGAGAGAGAGAGAGAGAGAGAGAGATGGTCCTAGGGCTTGAACTCAGGGCCTGGGCACTGTCCTTGAGCTTTTCTGCTCAAGATTAGTGCTTTACCCTTGAACTACAACTCTACTTCCAGTTTCTTGCTAGTTGGAGATAAGAATCTCACAGACTTTCCTTTCCAGTTTCAAACCACGATTCTCAGATCTTAGCCTCCTGAGTAGCTAGGAGTACAAGCATGAGCCACGGTGCCCAGATCTACAGTGCAAGGATACTAAAAGATATGGCCCTGAGGGTGTTAACCTCAGGAAGGATTCGTACAGTACCCTCACAGATGCCCCAGGTGAGAGGAGTGCTCTCCCACCCTTTCTGTATGTGATGTCACAGCATCTCTACCATCAAGAGGATGCAACACTCAGCCAACTTGGAAGCAGAAAGTAACCCTTGCCAGACCTGAATCTGCTGGCCTCCTAGTCTTAGACTCCCCAGCTTTAAGAACCGTGAAAAATGAATTTTGTTTATGTTACCTGGTCTGTGGTGTCTAGTTAATTACAGTACAGATGAAGACAACAAAACTCTTTTTTTGGGGGGGTCCGGTCGTGGGGCCTAAACTCTGGGCCTGGGCACTGTCCCTCAGCTCTTCAGCTCAAGGCTAGCGCTCTACCACTTGAGCCACAGCACCACTTCCAGCTTTTTTTTTCTGCTTATGTGGTGCTGAGGAATAGAACCCAGGGCCTCATGCATGCAAGGCAAATGCTCTGCCACTGAACCAACTTCTCAGCCTTAAGACAACAAAACTCTTAATAGTTGTCATACCTGAAATCTTCTCTCAAGTTCCCTGGACTGATTTCTAGTGTTTTCACCTTATATGTCCTTTGTGGCCTCACAACTCACCCTTTATGAAGCAAATGGATACATCCTTTATACTTATATTTATCTTTTATACTCAGTATTTTTCATTTTCCTTTGTATAGTTTCTGCCAATATGTCTTATGAATGAAAAACAAACAAGCTTATGGCATGATAAAAGAAAGACACAAACCATGTTCAGAGGTGTTGTAGCCTCTGCACAATGTTGCCACAGACGTGTCCCATTTAGCAAGGGTCTGCAAACTCACCTTCAGGAGGACTTTCACCTTGAAATCTGGTGATGTGTGGAACAGGTGTTTCAATTTACCTAAAATAATTTGCCCAATCAATTTTGCATGTGCTTTATCAAACCTGCCAAAGAGCAGGTGAGAATATGGCCTTAATATGATTATTAATTTGACACACTCTTGAGGTTAATTTGGCCTCCTTGATCTCCTAATATCCAGAAGTTTCTATAGACAGAAATAGCATGCTAGGAGATGCCATATGTAGCAATCTTAAACCCTCCATCTCAGTCTCTTAAATAAAACCTGTACTTAACCAGCCTGCCACATGCCCCTGATCCTTTGCTTTCAGTCTCCTCAAAAAAAAAAAAAGTCTCCTTTAAATTAGAATGATGGCAACGAATGGACATTGGGAGACACAGCTGATTGAGTGCTCATGATTCTATGAAAAGTGATCTGTTTCTCTTCTCATGCTATATTGTCTTCCCTAAAGTCTGCTGATTTATCCTTGAGCCCAAACTCAAAGAGGGATCACTTGTAAGGGAAGAGCCATTGATAAAGGGGTTTGTTTTTTTCAGCATACCCTAGTTACATAAGGGTTCATTGTAAGATTTCCATAGTGTCTAATGTATCCTCTTGTCACTTCTTTAGCTCCCTTCTCCTGTTTTAAACAACTGCAACATTGTTCTATTCTCATACACGCAAATTAACCACTTTGACCATATCCATTCTCTGTATCCTCTTCATTAGCCCTCCTCATCTGTTTCCCCACAAAAAAATCCTTTATTACTTTCTCGTTATTTTATCTTTTAATGTATACTAATTGCACCAAGGAGTTTCACCAAAAATAAGGGATTTTAAATTATATATTAGTTTGACTTACAAAAGTAAATTACCAAGAACAACAGAAATGTTCATCAAGAGGAGATTAGTTAAAGAAAATCATACTTCATTCCAACAAAATGCTTTGCAGTCAGTTAAGTGAAAAGGGAGAGGTATATTATTAAGAAGGTTCTTATGACATGAAAAATCAAATGATTTTTTCTTGTTTCATGAGGAGAGGAGGAAGGTGAATGTAATCGGGTAGAGCTCTTTAGTAATGCTTGATTTCTTAAGACCTGAAAGATTGTGGCTGGTAATCAATTTTATTATTACACAATAGTAGATGTTCATTTCATATACTCTTCTCTGTGTTCTGTGTAGTTTCTAATGGAAAAAAAAAAGGTATTACCAGGATTAAGACTAGGAATAGGTAACTCAAGAGTTCATCCTTCTGGGTTTTTTTTTCTCCCTTTCTTTTCATTCCTATGCTAGTCTCTTGTTTTCTTTTCCCTTTTTATTTTTCTTCTTTCCCCATATCTTAGATTCTCAGTCATTCCAACTGTTTTTCAAGGAACAAAAATTTGTTTATACCTCCTTGTGTGCCAGTACCAAAACTTGAACTCAGAGTTTCACACTTCTTTTTCTCTGCTTTAAAGAAGTTATACAATTTATCCATTAAAGTTTTTGAAAATTGTCATTATAAAGGTGATGTGCACAGTGGCTATAGTTATATAACTCAGGTAATAAGTATATTTCCTTTTTTTGGGGGGGGTCTGGTCGTGGGGTCTGAACTCTGGGCCTGGGCGCTGTCCCTCAGCTCTTCAGCTCAAGGCTAGCACACTACCACTTGAGCCATAGCACCACTTCTGGCTTTTTTCCCTGCTTATGTGGTCCTGAGGAATCGAACCCAGGGCCTCATGCATGCAAGGCAAGCGCTGTACCACTGAGCCACCTTCTCAGCCCCATAAGTATATTTCTTTATGGACAATGTCACCCCTTCCCTTGCTCTCTCCCAGTTTTTCCTGTCCCACTAACAAGTTATATGGTTCATTTTCAACATGGTGTCCAGTGAGTACCACTTCTGCATTTGTTTAACCTTTGTTCCTCCATTTCTGGTCCTCCTCTTACACTCCTAAAGAACTCTCGGTTTTCTGTTTCAAGCTGGCACTCTACCACTTGAGACATGCCTCTACTTCTGGCTTTTTGCTCATAACTGGAACTAAGAGGCTGCTGTGTTTTTCTGCCCATAGTGGCTCTGAATCTCAATTGTCAGATCTCAGCCTCCTGAGTAGCCACCAGTGCCTGGCTGTCTTTTAGAGGTTTTAAAAGTTATCACACAATTCCCCTTTGATTATTATCTCTTAATATTTTTAACTGGACATAACTTGTGCATGATAAAATACACACATTCTAACTGTATAATTTGTGAGCTTTGATGAATGCACATACCATGTAGCTACTCTCCCACTGACGTTAGAGAACATTTCTATCCCCCAAGAAATTTTCTTTTGCCAATCAATCCTCTACCCATGGAGACCAACATTGCTGGTCATAACTAATTAGTTGTTTTCTCCTCTATACTTTCATGAAGTTGGATAATGCAGTATATGCTCCTCTTGTATCTGGATTTAGCTTTTTTCTCCTCCTTCTCTTATAAACATATTAAAAAAATCCACTGAGTGCCAGTGACTTACATGTATGATCTTAGCTACTCAGGATGCTGAGATTCGAGGATCATAGTTCAAAGCTAGCCTGGGCAGGAAAGTCTATGGGATTCCTATCTCCAATTAAAGTTAGCAAAAACTTGGAAGTGGAGCTGTGGTTCAAGTGCTAGCTTTGAGCAGAAAAAAAGCCCAGGAATAGTGCCTAGGACAAGCTCTAGGACAGATGTACAAACACACACACACACACACACAATACACTTCATGTTTGTTATGCTCTGGGCATTTGCAGGTCCAAGGAGAGTCTGTGTGTCAACAAAAGCAGCTTGTAAGCACCTGTAACAGGTTATGCTCCCCTTTCCAGATGGAGAGTTTCAACATAAATGATTTGGGGCTTCTGCATTGGAAACTTGTCTCTTCTCTCTACTTTCTGATTTATTCAGCCATTTATTTACATCAATGTGGACTTTACAGAAATTGATTTCATTTACTGAGTTATAATCCAATACTATGTTTGTTTTATTGCTCAAATTGTTTTAATTTTGGCCATTGAAAGTTCGATTGCATGTTTACTTTTTAATCTTAAGCATGTTTAGTAATTCTGCTCTGTTTTTGTAGCATGAGGTTTAAAACTATGAATGAGACCTATAGCTATGACATTGGCAAAATCTTGATTTCCTCAGTCAGTTTTAGAGGGCCTTTCTGAAGTGATTATGCAGAAATGATGACTGAAAATGTCACCATGGAAAAGGGAATTGTGTTTATTGATCTTTAGGACATTAATTCCAGCACCAGCTGGTGAGGGATGGTTGGTTCCCGGCTGACTTGGGGATTGGTTCCTATCTGTTCTCTAGCTACTTCCTGTCCCCCCTTCCACCTCTGCCTCCCACAAGCCCAAGGCCCCCCAAGCAGCTTGTTTTTACAGATGTTGGCTCAGTCTAGAAGTAGCTGTGTGGGCACAAGGCCATGGCTCACAGATGGTGATTCAGCTTGAGGTCTTCTCAGACAAAGGCTATCACATGAACTCCAGTACTTGGGAACCCCCAGAGGCAAAGCCCAGGGAATTACAGAAGATGGAAATCGGAAAGGGACTTATTACCATCTTATGGCCAAATCACTTTCCTCCAAAACAGTGGCTTAAAAAATGGCAGTCCTTTATTTCTCCTGATTCCTCTGGTTGGGTTCAGAAAGCACTCAGTAGGGGGTTTTGGTGTTGTTTTTTACAGTGTGGTAGCTGAAACTGGGGTCACTTTAGGGGTCTATAATTCCTGATTTCTTCCATGGAAGGTTGTCACCAGATTAACCCCCACAGTGCTAGGCTGAGCCACAATGGAGCCTGAAACAATGTGTACCCAAAGTGTTTTCATTTCAAATGACGTTTCATTCCTTATGGACTTTTATATTCATTTTCATTTCATAATGTTTTGCACTAATATATTATCTTGGTGTCTGAGCTTTTAGCACCCCCTTAAACTGCCCGGTTTGCCTTATCCTCTCATGGAGCCCTGTCCCCACAGCCCCTTCCCTTCTGTGTCACCAGACCACTGTGGAGCCGGCTTTTAGAGGTGATGGCAGGAACTGGGTCAGCATCTCTCACCTCTCCATTTCTCCCTCTCCCTTGAGGTCTTCCGATGGACCCCTCCCTGACGGGTAAGTGCTAGATTACTCGGTGGGGTCAGCCACATCTCAGTGGAGGGAGAAGTTTGTATTTATGTTGCTTTTAGGTATGCTCCAAGAGTGCCAGGTGTTTGTGGCAGGGTGCTGGGGAGGGAGATGGAGAATGTGCAATGGCCAAAGTAGACATTTAGGGTTCCGAACAGACATGTAAGGTTAGAATAAATTCATGCCGAAGGCCATTCAAGCCATATACAGAGTCTATGCTTATGTAACAACTATAGCTGTTGGATCAGAGTTTGTTCAAGAGGGGCAGAGAAAGAAGGGAGGGAAGAAGGGAAATTTACAAAGGTCTCACAAAAGCAAGGTAAAAGCTGGGCACTAGTGGCTCATGCCTGTGATTCTATCTACTCAGAAGACTGAGATGAGAATCTCAGTTTGAAGCTAGCCCAGGAAGACAAATCAAGAAACTTATCTCCAATTACCCAGCAAAAAGCCAGACATGGGGGGTATATCTCAAGTGATAGAGTGCCAGCTTTGAGCAAAAAAGCTAAGGGACAGTCCCTAAGTTCAAGTGCCAGTATTGAAATGTGCATGTGTGCGCACACACACACACAGAGTAAGGTAAGAAGGTACCACAGATGACTGAATATTGCCTAGTATACAGTTTTCTCTGTTGCTGTCCTTTTCAGAACCTCAGAATCCTTCTACACAGCTGGCAGGCTTCTTTAGATTTATTCCAAGGCACTAAGGACCACGACTCATTCTTCATTCTTTTCTGTCAGGGAGGAGCAGATGTTCCTTGCTGATGCTACATTCCAATGCACGTCAGCATCGCCTAATGACACAACACACCGACATTGCACCTAGCTGTACTTTTCCCTTTGATGTAGCCAGTGAGGGACACAGAGTGACATTTCATTATAATCTGCTGGGTAAATGTTAGTCATGAGATATTTCAGAGTGAGCCTGAAGGAAGCTGAGATAACAATGTCACTCCAAAGTTAAGAAAGCCATTGTACAAACACGAGAAAGTTTTTCTTCTTTCTTTTTCTTCTTTTCTTTTTCTTTTTTTTAACAGCATCTTACTTTAAGCCCTTAAATGTCACTTTTGCTCCTGTCTAATTGTTTCTTTTTATTTTTGTCAGCACTGGTATTAATTCTCAGGGCCTTGTATATACTAGGCAGGCATATCCCTAGCCCTTCTAGATTTTTGTGTGTGTGTGGGAGGGGGTAGGGAGATGAGGTGGTCATGATGCTTGAACTCTGGGCCTGGGCCCTGTCCCTGAGCTCTTCAGCTCAAGGCGAGCGTTCTACCACTTGAACCACAGCACCACTTTCAGTTTTCTGGAAGTTAATTGGAGATAGGAGTCTCATGAACTTTCCTGCCAGTCTGGCTTTGAACCATGATCCTCAGATCTCAGTCTCCTGAGTAGCTAGGATTACAGGTGTGAGCCACTGATGCCTGGTCTAGTTATTTTTATTTATTTTACTTAATAAATTAATTTTATTAAGGCTTGAACTCAGGATCTCACTCTCACTTGGCTTTTTAGCTCAAGTTTGGCCTACTACTTGGGTTAGACCTCCACTTCTAGCTTTTTGCTGGTTAATTGGAGATAAGAGTTTCTTTGATTTGTTTGCCTGAGCTCATATTGGACTTTGGGCTCCAGATCTCAGTCCCCTGAGTAGCTAGAATTGCAAGTGTAAGCCATTGGCACCCAGTTCCTCTAGTTATTTTTAAACCTTACCTTGTTATGATTTAGGTTCACTTACAGCGCTGTGGTTTTTGGAGAGGGATTAACTACATGGCTGGCTATAGAGAGTTCTTTTGAATTCTGACTTTGTTTCTTATTCACTGTGATAATCTAGGAAGATTATTTAATCTCATTTTCTTCATTAGTCCCAAGATTTTACAAATGACATTACCCAGCATTCCTTTATATGGGATCAAACTATTTCCTCCTTCTAGCAATTCCTAATTATCTTCTTCCTTTCTGCTTTATTACTAACTTCCCTGTTCCTTAATCTTCCCAATTCTACTCTGCTCTTCATTTCATCTTTTCTCTCTGATGAGCTAAGATACTCTCCATTATAGCATATAATTTTTAATGGAACTCTTCTTAGCTCATCTTTTGAAATGCAGTTCTGTCATTATATCCCAGCCTACTTCTCTTTTTTTTCTAACTCTGGCTTTTAATGTCTGCTAATGTTCTAATATGAAGCCATTCATTCTAATTTAATAATGATTATGAAAAACATACCTTTTGCATGTATTCCTGCAAAATGATTATTATTACAGAAGTAAAATTCTAATAATAAAGGTAATATAACATGATTGATGTTATTTAATTGTAGCTACCATTTCAATCTATCATCTATATAATATTTAATATGTACAATAATTTCCAGTATCTATCACCATTTTATAGGTAAGAAAACTGATGAGGAAAATTGAAAAGTCATTGGAACCAAGAGAGTTTTCTTTTGTGTTTAAAGGTATCTCTTGTGTAGATACCTTTAACTTGCAAGCTTAGCATCACTGTTTATGGAAACTATTTCTCCCTTATTCTTCATTCATAAGGCTCTCATGGGAGATAAGAAGGGATAACACAAGATACTCTGACAGGATGCTATTTCCTGAGTGCTGAGCCTCATTCCATAGTTTTATGTACTGGTGATAATAAGAGCATTATCCAGGTTTTTTTATACATGAAATTGGTGATCTTTTTTCTTTCTTCTAGTGCTAGGGCTTGAACTCAGGGTATGAGTGCTATCTCTGAGCTTTTGTGCTCAAGGTGAGCACTCTATCACTTGAGCCACAGCAGCACTTCCAAATCTTTTGATGGTTAATAGGAGATAAGAGTCTCACTACTTTCCTGCCTTGGCTGGTTTTGAACCACGATCCTCAGATCTTAGCCTTCTGCATAGCTAGGATTACAGGCATGAACAGGTACCCGGCTGGAATTGGTGGTCTTTTGAACACCACAGGGGTTGTACCACAGGTGCAGTGTGGCAGTCTGTGGATAAAGAGCCTGGGAAGAACCATTTGAGTTCCTGCCTTTAGTTTTCCCACCCATACATTCTGGAAGGCATTTCTCTTGACAATGGGTTCTCCTTTTCAATTTTTGTGCTGGTACTGGGGCTTGAACTGGCTGCTGTCCCTTAACCTGGCTTCATGTTTCTTTCTTTTGTTTTTTTGAGGCCTTGTCTCAATAAATAAATAAGACAACCAACAAGGACCCGAAGATGACTTGACACATTTCAGGCTAAGCAAGAAGATGTGAAACTATTTACTTTTCTCCTCTTTTATTCCTTGCACGTTTCTTTTATATACTCTTTCTGAAATTCAGACATCTAGTCTCTGGGGAGGGGAGAAAGCCCTGGTGAAGGGAGGCTTTCCAAATAATAACAGATGAAACTTTAGAGTTCAGAATTGTCTTTGCTATAAAAAAAAGTCTAGTCTAACACCACTAGGCAAAGTTACAATTTATTTTAGGTCTTTTAAAGACTAAACATGCCATTTCCTTCCCTTAAAAACATAGTGTGCTGGATGTTGGTGGCTCATGCCCCAAATCCTAGAAACTCAGGTGGCTGAGATCAGAGGATTGTGGTTTGAAGTCAGCCCAGGCAGGAAAGTGGGAGATTCTTAATCTCAACTTAACCACCAGAAAAGCCAGAAGTGAAGCTGTGGCTCAGGGGCAGTGCTTAGGCCCTGAGATCAAAACCTAAGAGGAAGAAAAAAGAAAAACCTGTAGTATGGTCTCATTGTGAGATAGATTTGAGTAACTTATTGTCTATACTGAAAAAGGGGTAGAAATGTCAGAAGAGGCAGAGCCCCCCCCCATATCCCATAATCTTGGCCACAAAGCAGAAAGTACTTTTCTCTGCTAACAGCAGTAACTTGCACCTAATTTGTGTCTGCATCTCAAAGCCATCGCTTCACTCTGTGTATTTGCTGTGCACAGAGCACTTCTCAGTGGCTCTTTCTACCAGCAGGTAGAAATAGTCTGGGAATTCCTAGAGGTGGAACAGAATGGCACTTTCTCAGCTGTTTACATGGAGCTAAAGTCATGGTTATAGCCACTTGTCCTGGAGTGAGTACATGGTGTCAGACTTTATCCTTCTTCCCCACCTCCTTTGCCTCCACCTCTAGCTCAGGGAGTTGTAATGACAAAAGTCATCATTCTTGGTGAATAATGCTGGGCCATGCTAAAAATTTGTGGCTGAGGACCCCCCCCCCTCCACTGCCACGCATTTGGTCACAGGGTAACCCATGGTAACTAAGCTTGAATCTGCTACGGGGCAAGGAGCCTCCCCTGTCTCCTGCTGTATAAAAGACACCCTGCCAGGGACCCCAGCAGCTTCGCACTCCGCTGCTCTCTGGGTGTGCAGCCAGCAACTCCGGAGAGGAGCCTGCAGCGGCAGAGGCAAGGCGAGCATGCCACCCAACTTCAAACTTCAGGGCCACTTCATTCTCATCTTCCTGGCCGCTCTGAGAGGGGAGAGCAGGTACCTAGAGGTAAGCCATTTCTCCTCGCGAGTGGCAACCCTCTGCTTTTATTTTTTATTCTTTTATATAGGGTTAGTTCTATCTTCCCCCCTCGGTGGAGTCCTATCCCTCCCACTTGATTTCTGTCGGACAGTTTTTTCTTCCCTTCCTCTGAGCCTCCTGCCTGCCTTCTTCCCATGGGGGAAGCCCTGGTCTAAAGGAAGGGGTGTAAGACCCTCTCCGGACTGTACACCTTCTCCTCTGCTTTCCCTGGGCCGCATTCGAGGGGCTCCTCGCCCACTCCCCCCCATACTACCTTCCCATCCACTTTCTTTCCCATCCCTTGAACTTTTCTCCTCTGATTGCCTTTCCTTGGCAGATGCAAGAAGCGGTGGGCTATGACCCTCTCCTGCTTTTCAACGCCAACTTGAAGCGGGACCTGGCTGGGGAGCAGCCATACCGCCGCGCTCTGCGTGAGTCTGGGCGCCCTGCTGGCCAGCGATCGCTGGCGCCAGCCGGGTGGGGAGGATGGGGCTCTGCCCCGAGGGCGCCCAGGATCCCCGGGCTGGAGTCAGGGCCTCCGGGTGAGACTCCGGTAGGTAAGGATCTGTGGGATCCCGCCCCAGGGTAAGGGAACCAGGAGGAGTTCTGGCTTGGGGCGCTGCGCTCTACAGAGTCCAGGAATGGGGCGCGCGGAGAGGGATTGCGCGAGGCTGGCGCTGTGGAAGCTGCAGCTCAAGATGCCCTCTCACCCCAGCCCGGCTTGGTGCCCTCCCCCCAGGGTGCCTGGACATGCTGAGCCTCCCTGGCCAGTTCACCTTCACCGCTGACCAGCCGCAGCTGCACTGTGCCGCCTTCTTCATCGGGGAGCCCCAGGAGTTCATCACCATCCACTACGACCTGGTCTCCATCGACTGTCAGGGCGGGGATTTCCTGAAGGTGAGGCACCCCTCCCATCCCGGGGAACCCTTGGGGGGGAGGCAGGGGGAGGGCGGGGGGAGGGAGCGGCCTGGGGGACCACGGGGGAGTGGAAAGGACCGGAATCCCGCCCCAAGCACAGGGAGCCAGAGACAACTCCTAATCAAACATCATTGTACACATTATGGTGCCCCGAATTGGAGAGGCACGCGGGGTGCGGGTGCGGGTGCGGGTGGGGGGTGGGGAAGGGCATACTGTGGAAACCTCGCTCCAATTCCAAGAAAGACTTCATCCAATACATTGTAGGTTGGGTGTGCTGTACACTGCCCTGGGGTGGTTTAAATTCTTCCTATAAGCTTTAGAAGCCCTAGGAACTTGCAAACACTTGAACTTGCAGTGTGAAAACTGTGATGCGACCTGGGCCAGGCCAAATCTGATAGCCAATAGCTAGCAGGAGAGCATGGATCTTGGTGAGAAGGTGAGCCCTACACATCCCAGATCTGAGCTCACCTGGCTCGGCTCTTGTGGTGCACGATCTTGTCTTCAAAGCCTGGCAGTCAGATCTGGGAACAGTAGGGCCCTGCAGCTGGGGGAAGTTGGAGGAGGAATCTACTTTGAGTCAGGAGAGGGGAGCACCAGCCCTGCAAGCCCATGGTCCCGCCACACCCAGCTGCCATAATTGCCCAGGTTGGGTTAGGATGGCTGATAGACTCGACTGTCCAACGAGAACAATCAAGATTAAAACCTTCAGAGCAGAATTATTCTGAAGCCTGTCAAAAATGTTAGAAATAATTTGTAGCTGGGTTGCCTGCAGTTTGGCTGATGTACGCTGTGCTGGACGTATTGAACTGGAGTCTGTGGGATTCTGGGAGGAAAGTCAATTGCCTTTTGTCCAGCTAGCAAAAGTACCCCGTGGAGACATGGCTTTTCTGACAGCATCGCATAACTGAATCATTGTTGGTGTTTTAAATAATTTGGGATGATAGCAAAAAATAAAATAATGGGTGAGCCCAACGCTGGTGGCTCACACCTGTGATCCTAGCTACTCTGGAGGCTGAAATCTGAGGATCATGGTTCAGAGCCAGCCTAGGCAGGAAAGTCATGAGATTCTTATTTCCAATGAACCACCAAAAAAGTGCGAAGTAGAGCTGTGGCTCAAGTAGTAGAGTGCTGGTCTTGAGCACAAAACCCCAGGGACAGCACTGAGGCCTTGAGCCCAAGCCCCAGGACATACATAAAAAAGGAATGTTGCTTCCCCAGTTTCCTTTGCTCTTTGATTTTGAGATGTTTTGTTCACATTTTAATGACTAGAAGAAAGATAGGGCTTAATGAAATCCAAGTAATGCTTCTGTAGACTTCTTTTGGAAAACAATGACCAAGATAACAGTGTGCATTGTCTATAATTTCCTTTTAGCCAAATAATTGAAGGGCTAAGATAAAGTATAGGACAGTTTAGCAGCTTTAAGACCTATACTTGAGCAATTGTTAGCCAAAAAAAGTCATATGCAGGAAAACACATGAATTAATTATGTGTAATTACTCATCAGTCCTCACAGTCCAAATATACATAAATGGGAAGCAACTAGGCTGGGGATGTGAGCTGTTAATTTCTCACTTAATCTAGCTGGAGAATTTTTCTCTCCTTTTCAATGTTCATGGTTTAAGAGGTTATAAAAGTGACCATCTATGTATTTTATTTTTTGGGGAAAGGTGTTTGATGGATGGATCCTCAAGGGGGAGAAATTCCCTAGCTCCCAGGACCACCCTCTCCCCACCATGGAGCGGTACATAGATTTCTGTGAGAGTGGTCTTATCAGAAGAAGCATCAGATCTTCCCAGAATGTGGCCATGATCTTCTTCCGGGTTCATGAGCCAGGAAACGGATTCACACTAACGATAAAGATGGACTCCAACCTCTTTCGTAAGTGAGCTTCCTGTATTCTCACTCAAAAGATGAGACTTGGGGGAGAGGGTATCAAACCTGATTTTTATTCCATTTATTTCTTTTTATTTCCATCAGTCAGGTTATGAGTACAATGCATCTTGATCAATGTCACCCCTTCCATTATTCTCCTAAACCTGCTTTTTCAAGGTAATATTCTCCTAGATGTAGGAAATTTGATGAGAAATGGTTTGGATGGAAATCCATTCACACTTAGAAATCACCTAAAGAATGTTTTTTATTCACTACTGTGAAAATGAAATTAATAGTTTTAAGTTTGCTTCCTGGTCTATCCTAACTTATGGTGGATACGAGTCTATTTTTCTTCATAGTCTTGTTTTGATGTCCTAAGGTACTGTAATGCATTCTGTGACAAACTTTAATCTCCCCAGTCATTCTAGGAATCCAGGATAAGCTTAAAGGATCAGATATGCAGCTGTGGTCCTAGAGCTAATAGGCAAAAGCTGAAAGGCTGCACATCTGAGATATGCTAGACAGATGTCATGCCCTGAACACAGGATTGGGCTAGGTTATCTTTGTGTTGCCTTTCCATGCTGAATCTACCATCACATAGTTCAAGCTTACACTAGAAAGCTGTATAGTTGTATAGCTGATTATCCTAATCAAAATGAATCCACTCATCTGTTTATATTTCCCCATTGAAGGAAAAATCTTAAAGAAAGCGAGAAAGCAAGCTAGCAAGCATATCACTCATTACAGGATGCATACAAATGGATGTGACTATTTCATGTAATTGAGGGGTGAGCCCTAACCTCAAGGATAATGTGTTACTGGTCTTCTAATTCTATTAAAAAAAAGAAACAGCAGGACAAAGGATGAACTAATGCAGTATTGAAACTCACTTGACACTGTGTTGGACATACCTTATAACTTGGGTGGGGGGAGTAGTCAGGGGGTAAGCAGGAGAAAATGAGAGATGGGGTAACAGTGTTTAAAAACACTGTACTCATTACCTTACCTATATAACTGTAACCCCCTGCTCATCAATTTTTCAATAAAAATAAAAAAGGTTTTCCTTCCCCAGGGTGTTTCTAAGATTAGAGCAGAATAATTCTAGAGGATGAAATGCAATACTTTTTTATTCTTTATTTGTTAAGAAGTCACAAGACACCATTAGAACTGAGGCATTTCAGTTCTTTTTGAAATTAAGTGTGATTAAAAATAGAAGGAGGCAAGAATTAGGTTTAATCTGGTCAGTCAGAAACTTTTGTACCATAATAAGCAAAAATGCGAATTCCAATGCTTCAGTTTCATAGATAGAAGAATATCATTAAGTCTACATTTGAGACCAAAATTCAGAATTGAAACCCAAATTTCAGAAATTCTTGAGAGCATTACACATTAAAATTTTACTTTTTAAAGCTGGGTGCTGGTGGGTCATGCTTATAACTCTAGTTACTCAGGAGGCTGAGATCTGAGGATCACTGTTTGAAGCCAGGTCGGGCAGGAAAATCATGAGACTTACCTCCAAGTAACCACCAAAAAAGAGCTGAAAGTGGAGCTGTGGCTCAAGTGGCAGAGCACCAGCCTTGAACACAATGACAGTGCCCAGGACCAGCACAAAAATTAAAAAAGAATTAGTCAATATCCAGCAAACATTCATCTGACTTAAGCCTTCTTTCTATTTAAATCTTAGCCTGAAGGTTTTACTTGAGATAAAAGTATTTAGTTAATTACAAAAAAAAAATATGACCCCAAATTCTGTGAGTAAATATTTCAAACAGACAGGGTTTGAGTTCAGGCCTTACTCTGAAGCCTTGATTCTCCCAGATGCCTGCCTTTAACCGAGATGTTAGTAAACAGAAAGATTTCTAGAACTTCTACCAGGCAGTTCTATTGTCTGGTTGGTAATGTCCTCTGATTGTAATAAAACAACTCCCTGCAGCTGAGGACCTACCTACAGGGTCCATGTCAATGATGGTTTTTATTCCTCAACTCTTTCCTTTTTGCAGATGTCATTATAATATATATTCTGTCTCTGAGTACAATACTCTAGACCATGAACAGAAACCTAGAATAGGGGCATGATCAATTTCTGTAAATACCTAGCACATCAACTAATGTAAACATCTCTCTGTGTGTGTGTCTCTCTGTCTCTCCCTGTCTCTGTCTCTCTCTCTCCTTACAAAGCTTGCAATGTCATCTCTCAGACCCCAAATGGCAGGTTTACCCTGGTGGTCCCGCATCAGCATCGAAACTGCAGCTTCTCCATCATTTATCCAGTGGCCATCAAAATATCTGATCTCACACTGGGACACTTCCATGGTCTTCACTTAAAGGTGAGTGGTTTGCTTCCTTGCTAATCACTTGGCAAGAGCTGAATTTTATCAGAGCCCCAGCAGATGTGACATCCAAAAATTGGAGCAGCCTTTCCCTTCGGCTATTAAAGCTCCCCTGCACTGCCCTGGCGGCTTTAGCTTAAGCTCTCTTCTATTTCCATCATGCTGTAAGCCTCATGCTCAGGTGCCCATTCTGACTACTTCAATGTTTTGCTTGTGACGTAAGGAATGCTCTCAATTGGTAAACTTGTGGTATGTAATTACAATTGAACTCGCTTGTACTCGTCTTCTTTTACAAAAATTCTCTCCTAGCAGAACCTAGTGTGAGTCATCAGCACAGCTGCTTTTCTGATTATTGGAATTTTCTTTTGATATGAAGGAAGCATCTCATTGGTAGAACTGGGCTAGCGATGGAAGAATGCTAACTGTAGCATAAAATACAAAATTGGATTTTTAGATTGCAAAAAGCGCCAAAGTGTTTGCATTACATTTAATTCAATCCATTTGCTTTGAAAATATTATCTGAGAATTCCTATCAAGTTACTTTCATATGAACTTCCACACGGGCCTTCAACTGAATACTAAACTTAGCCACATTTATTTGTGCTGATAGCATCTTCCCTGTGAGTCATCCCATTTCCTTGTATGTATGTGCTCAAATGCTGAGGTGAAGATAACACACCTATATACTGGTATCAAAGGTAGCCAGAGTTCCTAATCAGACAGATTTTAGTGGAAGTCAAATAAATTGGACCAGGGCTGAGAAAAAGAATGCATATCCAATCTCCTCTAGTGGACCACTGCCTATTTTTGCTGTTGTTGCTAGGCCTTGGTAAAAGAATGATCTTCTGATGAGGGTGTATTTGAATGTGTGTACTTCAGCCTCATTGGTTTGATATTGTTTGTATGTCATCTGCCATCAGGCTTGAACTTTGAGCCTGGATGCTAGCCTGAGCTGTCCAGCTCAAGGCTAGCTCTCTACCACTTCACCCATAGCACCACTTCTGGTTTTCTGGTGGTTAATTGGAAATAAGAGTCTCATGGGCTTTCCTTCCCTGGCTGGCTTTGAACCGTGATCCTTAGATCTCAGCCTCGAGTAGCTAAGATTACAGACATGAGCCACTGGTGCCCGGCTCTTCCCTTAACATTTTAGAGCCTTATGTGTTCTAGTCATCTATTCCTTAAAAAAAAAAAAAAGTATTTCTTGAGGGCTGAAGATGGTGATACACACCTGTAATTCCAGCGCTGGGAGGCTGAGCCTGGAGAATGAGAGAGGATTACAGAGGAGAGGTCAGTGAACACCAAGGAATAGCAGCATCTGTGCTTCTTTGTTTTGTCCCCTCATTTTACTTTCTACTTCTTCCCAATTTCTTTGTTTCCCACTTTACTCTTTCAAGCCTGCCTTTTCAGCACCACCTGCTGACATTTGGAACCTAAAGAATCAAACGGAAATTTCTGTCTTTGGAGATGTTCCCCTTGGACACCCTCTACCCAGGGGAAAGGCAATTACTTTTTTTTTCCTTTCACCCCTATATAGTTTAATTTGACTCTCAATTCACAAACATGAAGCCTTATGCACAGGGAGGTTAATTAAATCTCTATTTCATCACTTGATGAAGTTATATGTAAAGTACCTAAATATAGAATCCCACACATAGTAGGCTGTTTTAATATACCGTCCCCTGGGGCTCCTTTCATCAGCGGAACAGTTGTCATTATAGTATGTGGTAATTCATGGTGTAGTTTCCATTGTATTTCAATGTCCTCCTCCTTCTTCTTCTCCTTCCTCCTCCTCCTCCTCCTGCTCTTCCTCCTCCTTCTCCTCCTCTTCTTTCTCCTCCTCCTCCTCCTCCTTCTTCTTTTCTTCTTTTGGTGCTGGTCCTGGGGCTTGAACTCAGGGGCTGGGGACTGATCCTTTTGCTCAAGGCTAGTGCTCTACCACTTGAGCCATAGCACCACTTCTGCCTTTTTTTTTAATAGTTTCTTATAGATAAGAGTCTGAGAGACTTTTCTGCCCAGGCTGGCTTTGAATCATGAACCCCAGATTTCAGCCTTCTAAGTGTCTAGGATTATAGGGGTGAGCTACAACAGGTTGGCCAATGTCCTTCTAAAGGTGTAATATGTGCACTTCTGCCTGAGTCCCTATTTTCAATTGTTCCCTTTGTGCTAGTTAACTTATAGATACCTATCAGGCTTTGCTACATTTCTGTGAAGAACAGGATTACAGGCAAAATGAGCTATGCAAATTGTAGGAGATATTACAGAATGAAATTGAGAATTTCAAGACAGCTTGGTATGGAGGCACATGCCTGTAATCCTAGCCACTTGACAAACAGGCATAGGATGATCCCAGAGAAAGGTAGAGTGAGATCTCATCTGAAAAACTAAAAACAAAAGGACTGGAGGGGCGGGGCTACCAAATACAAGGCCTAGAATTGAATCTCCAGCACTAGTGAATTAATTACTTCAATACAGAGAGAGCAGAGCATTAAAGTCAGTACTCAAGCTGGGCCCTGTGTTCTGCAAAGGTGGCATGCTGAGGAGGCAGTCTGCTCACAAGAGAGGGGGTACCCAAAGCAATTCAGTAGGGCCAAGAGTAGCTGTTTTCTTTGTGTTTGTGGAGTGAGGCACATGAATTGCTGTGAGTAAGACTAGGGGAAGGGTGAGGGGAAGCAAGGGAAGCTACAGTGGGTCTCACAATCCATTCTTCTGTTGAGTACCATCACATAAATCTGTTTTCATTGAAAGGAGAAAGATGATTGGTGTGTTCAGTGAACTTGGGGCCCTAAGTCAGTTTTATTCTTTCTTTAATAGGATCATAATTAATCAAAATCTTTGTTGATAGAAATGATATGTTCCAATGGAATAAAAATTCTTTTATAAAGAAGAAAGGAGAGGCCTGGGAAGTTGGCTCAGTGGCAGAGTGCTTGCCTCGCATGCATGAGGCCCTGGGTTTGATTCTTCAGCACTCCATAAGCAGAAAAACACCAGAAGTGGTGCTGTAGCTCAAGCAGTAGAGCGCTAGCCTTGAGCTGAAGAGCTGAGGAACAGTCCCTGGGCCCAGAGTTCAGCTCCCATGACTGACAAAAAAAAAAAAAAAGAAAGAAAAAAGAAAGGAGAATTGCTTGTGGCTTATGCCTGTCATCTTAGCTACCCAGGAGGCTGAGATGTGAGGATCATGGTTCAAAGCCAGCCTAGGCAGAAAAGTCCATGAGACTCTTATCTCCAATTAACTACCAAAAAGCCAGAAGTGGAACTTTGTCTCAAATTGTAGAGTGCTAGCCTTGAACACAAAAGCTCAGGGATAGAACCCAGACCCTATATTCAAGCCTCAGGACTAGCATACACATTAAAAAAAAAAAAAAAAGGTTTCTGCAAGAAAAGGAAAGGAGATGAGTTAAAGGAAAAAAACCTGAAATCCTGTTTATAAAGTACAGATAACTGATTTCATTTAACTCTGCCTGCCTACATTAAGAAATTCAAATAATTCCATGTGTCCATGTGATTTGAAAAGCAAAGCATTTTAATATTTCATATCAAGTTTATAGATTCCTATAAGCACATTTTAGACAATATGCTTGATTTACTCAAGCTATTTAGGAAAGTGATTCTTATGACTAATTTCCAGAGTTCCAGATATTAAATACCAATGGCACTTCCAGGGTGCATAGGGCTGATTAAATGAATTCTCCTGCCCAACACTGATTTGACTTCTGTCACTGATTTAAACATACCTTGCTCTGTTGTTTTATTTTCTTAGAGACCTCCAGCAGATTGCGGGGAAATTGGAGACTTTGTAGAGCTACTAGGAGGAACTGGATTAGACCCTTCTAAGATGATGCCATTAGCTGATCTCTGCTACCCTTTTCATGGTCCTGGTAAGCTAGTTCTTCAATTATTAATCATGTGCCCACCCATGTTACTTTACATAAACACCCCTCCACCCTGTGTTTCTATATATTGGAAAACAAGTTCTTCCAAAATAAACTCACTGAGCCAATATTAGAAGTATATGTTTGAGCTTATGCACAGTATTAAAGTGCATGATCAAATTATAGCTATGAAGCGAGTAGGATGTATATTTAACATTGGCCCCAAGTAAAAGTGAAAAGATAAAACTTTCCACTTTTTTCATATTCTTGGGAATCCCTCCCTTCATCCTCTGTTGTTAAAGTATATATTTATTGAAAGACTAATGGTTCAAATGGTAGATGTACCAAGGATTGGTAATAATACTAACAATGACAACAAAATTAATGCAGCAATATGATAATAGTTAAATATATTTTCCACTTTTGTGTATGTGTTTGTTACTTATAGCAAATAAATAATAAAGGATTAAGCCTTTACTAGAACTGCTGTCTGAACTGCTGAGGGGCCCCAACTTCTAGCAGCTAAACCAGCTCCTTAGAGGCCATTGCAGCCCAAAAGTAAATGGTCAATCCTAAAATGGCTGCTTATAATTAAAAAAAAAAAAATTGGGTCGGGCATCAGTGGCTCACACTTGTAATCCTAGCTACTCAGGAGGCTGAGATCTAAGGATTATGGTTCAAAGCCAGCTCCAGGCAGCAACGTCCATGAAACTCTAATCTCCAATAAACCACCAGAAAACTGGAAGTGGCACTGTGGCTCAAGTGGTAGAACGCTAGCCTTGAGCTAAAGAGCTGAGGGACAGCATCCAGGCCCAGAGTTTAAGCCCCACAACCAAAAAACCCCAAAAAACAAAAAAGCAAAAAAGGTCTGGGAAGGTGGCTCAGTGGTAGAGCACTTGTCTTGCATGCTTGAGGCTCTGGGTTTGATTCCTCAGCACCACATAAGCAGGAAAAAAAAAAGCTGGAAGTGGCACTGTGGCTCAAGTGGTAGAGCGCTAGCCTTGAGCTGAAGAGCTGAGAGACAGTGCCCAGGCCCAGAGTTCACGCCCCATGACCAGATCCCCCCCCCAAAAAGCAAAAATCCCCAATTGGTTCAGTATACAGCTGCCAAGCAGAAGCAGACCTTCTTTATTAGAGACCAGTGAGGATTTCCATGTGATCATGTACAGGTGGATGAGGATGGGATAGAAATGACTGGCCTCATGACCAAGCTAACCAAGTGTACCTGTGTGTGTGTGGGGATTACATTAAACATACCTCTAGCATGCATTTCTATATCTGTGCTTCAGGTACAGGAGTCTATGTGCATCATTTTTTTTTTGTCAGTCATGGGGCTTGAACTCTGGGCTTGGGCACTGTCCCTGCACTCTTCAGCTCAAGGCAAACGCTCTACTGCTTGAGCTACAGCGCCACTTCTGGTTTTCTAGTAGTTTATTGGAGATAAGAGTCTCACAGACTTTCCTGCCCAGGATGGCTTTGAACCGTGATCCTCAGATCTCAGCTTCCTGAATAGCTAGGATTACAGGTATGAGCCACTGGCACCTGGCTCCATTTGTATCTTAAGAGAAATAAAATAAAAAAAGAAGATGAAGCATCCCAGTGTCTAATCTCATAGGTAATTCCAATCATAGACTCTTCCCTACATAAGTAAGAAAACTCTAAGCAGAGAGTCACTTTGGTCAGTTGTGCCCAGTTATCTTTAAAACCAGGTCAACTCAACAGTGTTTTCTTTCTCTAACTTGATGCTGAGACCTTGATAGGAAAAACAAGGTCTGAGACAGAATTAATACATAGAGGTAGACACTATAGCCTAGTGTGGTCTCTGTCTCTACCCTCCCTAAACACAACAAGACTTCAATTTTTTTTTTTTTTTGACATTCCCGGGCTTGAGCTCAGGGCCTGAGCTTTTTTGCTCAAGGCTAGCACTCTACTTTGAGTCACAGCTCCATTTCTGACCTTTTGGTGATTCATTGGAGAGCAGAGTCTCATGGACTTTCCTGCCTAAACAGGCTCCCAACCTCAATCCTTAGATCTGAGCCTACTGAGTAGCTAGGATGTCAGGGGTGAGCCACTGGCACCCAGCTTAAAAGGAAAGTTTAGATTAAAGAACATTTGTTCTTTAAAATCTACATCATTAAAGCCAGGGTCATTTTTCTGATTGAATCACATGACTTTGAAGGTGGCAAAAGAGCTAGACAAGGGCCAAAAATACTTTTGCCTAATTTATGTACATAACTAAAGTTAGTTTTTAGATGACTTTAATAATAATAATAATATCAGTTTTTAGTTCATTTTAAATGTTTGATTGTTTTTCTTCCACTCTAATCCCACAAGTCCTTCCTAAATTATTAAAAAGTATAAATTGATTTTGTCCTTTAAATTGAATTTTATTAAAATCTATGTCAAAATAAATAATCGTTACATTAAAGGAAATAAGATGTATTATATGAAGTTTGGAATAAGATCAGAAGAATAGCCTTTCAAATTCTTTAAAGAAAAATAAATGTAGGCTGGGAAGGTGGCTCAGTGGTAGAGCGCTTGCCTTGCATGCATGAGGCCCTGGGTTTGATTCTTGAGCACCACATAAGCAGAAAGAAAAAAGCCGGAAGTGGCACTGTGGCTCAAGTGGTAGAGCACTAGCCTTGAGCTGAAGAGCTGAGGGACAGCGCCCAGGCCCAGAGTTCAGGCCCCACAACCGGACCCCTCTCAAAAAAAAAAAAAAAAGAAAGAAAAAGAAATGTAGCTGGGCGCTGGTGGCTCACACCTGTAATCCTAGCTACTCAGGAGGCCGAGATCTGAGGATCACAGTTCAAAGCCAGCCTGGGCAGGAAAGTCCATGAAATTCTTATCTCCAATAAGCCACCAGAAAACTGGCAGTGGCATTGTAGGTCAAGTGGTAGAGTGTTAGCCTTGAGCTGAAGAGCTGAGGGACAGTGCTCAGGCCCAGAGTTCAAGCCCCATGACCGACAAACAAAAAAAAATTGTGGCCCTCTAGTCATAAAGTAAGTATGAAATTCTCTCATATTAACTAAAATAACTAAAAAATTTACAGGATCAATGTTTATGATGTTTTCAAATTGACTTTTACCTTAAAAACATGGAATGGTTTTGCTTTATTTCAGCCCAGGTGAGTGTTTGTGAGGCTCTTGTTACCCAATGGTAATGGAATTTGTCTCCTCAGAATTTAGAAACACCTCATAGAGACAAAAAGTATGGAGGGAAGTTAAGGAAATTACAGCAGCAGGAAGAATTATTGTGGGCAGCCGAATCTTTCCTAGGAATCAGCTTGAGGCTGGAAAAATAAAAGGAAAATGATTTTTTAATTAAAAATATAATGTGACTTTTAATATATGACTACTCAGGCACACCTTCATGAGAAGAGTAAGTTGACAGATGTTCACATGGATAACAAGAATAGTGGATAAAAGACAAGTGCTGATATTAGAAGTTATTTCAGACATGCAGAGCACTGAGACAGAAAAGGTGCAGCTGGGCCCTAGAACAGGAGCTAGCCTACAATGTGTGTGTCTGTACTGTGCAATTGACCTTTGATTTACATGCACAACACTTACTATCTAGATCAGGAAAAAATAAGCAGGTGATTTTTAAATCTTTGCTCTACATAAACATCCAGTGGTACATGCCCTTAGCCCTTTATCATTAAACCCCAGGTGTGGTGACACCCTCTTGCAACTGTCTCTGTACATTTCCAACCTGTCCCTAGGGACAGTCTTGACCCCACCTAGAGAAAGTTCATGGATAGCCTTTGCCCACTTTCCCACCTGATTTCATGATATATCAAAACAAAACAAAAACAACAACAACAAAAATGCTTCACCCATTAGTGTATGTAAGAGAATGTGTAGAGAGATATGCCTACCATGTTTCACTGTGTTTAAATGATCTGGTGGACAGCAATAGTATGTATGGTTTCTAACCTACTGAGAAACTCCTATTTCCATCCATTACAGCCCAGATGAAAATTGGCTGTGACAACACTGTGGTGCGCATGGTCTCCAGTGGAAAACACATAAATCGTGTGACATTTGAATATCGTCAGCTGGAACCATCTGAACTGGAAAATGAAAATGGAAACAGCATCCCAGAATTCTGTTTGTTGAGCCTTTGAATACCCAAATGACTGGTGTGCTACTGACTAAATGTGTTCTTAATGGCTATTGTCTATAATTTTGATGACCAGCTAGTGAAAAGCTTTTCAAATCAGTCGGTATTTAGGCCATGAACATACAGACACGTTAAGTTTTTGTACTGTGCTCCCTTTTTCTTTGTAATATATTATTGAACCAAGGCACATGGCAAGTTTTCTATTGCATGGTAGGAAGCAAGTTTCAACTGGAAATGTTTGTAATTTACAGGTGTGTTGCAAAACTGAACTCTTAAGTGTAAAACAATGTTGTTTTCAAGGGAAAGGACTACAAAGGAAGGAAAAGATGTCACTAATAGTTTTCTAACAGAAAACTTCAAAGGCTTGTATATACCAAAGGAGCTGCATCTGTTTATTTTCTGTTAGCAATTCTGTTAACAATAGATAGAAGTGGTAGCCATTTTTGGTTGATTTTTAACCAAACTTTGTACTTTCCATCCACAAATACAAACATGAATAAATGTGTTCAAAACATTGGCATCTTGACAATATGTTTTATTTGTTTACTTCTTCATTTATTATTTTTGTTGGTGCTTGTACTAGGGCTTGGACTCAGGGCCTGCGCACTCTCCTTTAGCTTTTTCACTCAAGGATGACACTCTTATCACTTGAACCATAGTTCCACTTCCAGCTCTTTTGGTGGTTAACTGAAGATTAGAGTCACATGGATTTTCCTACCCAGGCTGACTTTGAACCACGATCCTCAGATCACAGCTTCCTGATTAGCTAGGATTACAGGTGTGAGTTACAAGCTTCTAGCAATGTTGTACTTTGTTTTCCTGATTCGTCTTTTCCTTTGTAACCCTCAGAAAATGATACTCTCATGTACTTCAGAACTAAATGCTAAAAGCGATTCTTAGAGATTTCTCAGAGTTGGTAGAACTCTGGACTGTTGAGATAATTATGAAGAGCAGAGGAGGAATGGCAGTGATTGGTTGGTTGTAGAGGGGAAGCCTGGAGCAGGAATCTACTTTCCATTGGTCTCTGGAGAGACTCAGTTCATGTCTTTATCGCAGTGGTCATACTTTTCAAGAAGGACAGCAAGGACCTCAAAATTCTTGTAGACAATTTTCAGAAATCTGAGTACTTCTCTGGTTCTGAAAACAGTTTACTGCTCCCTGAATGTTTTGTGTTTGACAAGCAATATGTAGACAACATCTCTGAGCAAAAATATCTTCTGAAGAATATTCTGAAGTGAGCTCTTTATGTTAATGGAGGAAACTTCAAACTATGCAGTAATTAATGGCTTCATTATGATTTTCGAAACATATTTAACATAAACCTCATTCAACTATCCTAGAATCCATCAACCAAGCAGAAGGATTAAAAACTAAGGGGAAGTAGAGCTTAGCTCAAGTTTTAACACAATAGATATTCTAGAATGAGTGACTAATTTAGCAAATGGTTGAATAAATTTCTGGATGGGTGGGTGATTATATAATGCTTTATAGGCATCTGCAAAATATTGAGTTCCTCAGTTTACTAAAAAAAATTCTAGCTGGGTTCCAGTAGCTCACACCTATATTCTTAGCTATCTTATTAATAATTGCCAAGCAAGCATTAATATCACAAGTCATACCCCTTGCCCTTTTGTTTGTGAGACAGAGTCTCGTTAACTTTGCCTGATCTGTCCTCGCAAAAGTGTACACAACATACAACATACAACACTCCTGGATCTACTTACAGAGTATCTGGTGTATGCACCACCACGTTCAGCTATAGCTTACACGCTTCAAGAGGATAGCCACTCTTAAGAGTTTTCATTCCAAAAAGATGGAGTGGGTTTTTGGAAACAAGATAAGAGGTGAGATTTCTGGGGGAAAATTCTAGGGAGTCTTGGAGTTCTGTCACATCCACTGAGTGAGTATATGGGGCAAACTTGCCTTTCTTTTCCTTTTTTTTTTTTTTTTGGTGCCAGTCCTGGGGCGTTAACTCTGGACATGGGTGCTTTCCCTGCACTTCGTTTGCTCAAGGCTAGTGCTCTACCACTTGATCCACAGCTCTATTTCAACTTTTATTTATTTTTATTAGTTTGTTGGAAATAAGAATCTCACTGTCATTTTGCCCAGGCTGGCTTTGAATTGGATATCAGATCTCTACCTCCTGATTATACCTCCAGATCTCTACCGCCTCTCAGGAGGTATAAGCAATCTACTCAAACCTGCTTTTCTGAGAAAGGTCATTGAGCAAAGTTATTAAGATCATTCACTCAGTTGAGTGATTCGGGCTCTTAAAATTCCAACTTTGCCACTTACTTGAGTAAGTCACTTACTCATTTTACATCACTGAGGTTTTTAATATGTATCTTCATCAGCTTTTTTTCAAAGTGAAATGTTTAAATATATCTAAAACCTTAAAAAATATATTTATCTAAAACCTATGTGAGGGCTTAAGAGTCTCTGTCCTCTCTTCAGCATTAGTTGCAAACACTCCTTCATTTGCTTGTAATTGGTTGTATTGTAGTAAATGAAATCTTACTGCTTTTCTGTTATTTAATTTTGCCTTTTACTAGATGAATCTTTATCTACCATGTAGTTTTTCTCAGGATTGAAATTCAGTTGGCTCAGTATGAAATTTGGTGATAAAGGATTTTTCTAAATCTTCATTTATTGCATTTTAATAGCAAAACAGTGTTTGCCTGCAAAGTAGAATGTTTAGGAAAGAAAAATAAGGGTTTGATGGACAGGATTTACTTGTAGGCAGTGTGTTGATGTGCTCAAAACCACCCAATAAGAGATTTGGGGAAAAGAGCTCTGATTATAGTTAATCATAGGAAATTATATCTCAGTACACTCTTCTTTGTGCCACTATTACAGAAAGAGATACACTATTGTATCTTCTGATAAACAGATAAAGGGCTTGTGTTCTAATGGGTCATTTGTACTGATTACCAGACATTTTCCTCTTTGCATCCAAGTATTTAGTGTGTGTGTGTGTGTGTGTGTGTGTGTGTGAAGACAAACTACACAAAGAGAGAGGATCCAGAGATAGGACACAGGAAATCTGGGTGAGAGAAAGAAGGCTTGATTACAGGGTTTGAACACATAAAGAAAATCAAAGTCTCTAAATTGGACTCTAGGCTTTGCTCTTAGTGACAGCAGTGTTGCCAGTTGCTCAGCTGAGCAACAGAAAACAGGAAGTGTCTTATGCTTTAGAGGAGAGACTCAGTGTTGATGCTAGGACAGGAAGTCACCTGAGCAGGACAGAACTATAACTCTCATCACCAAATGAGTTATCAGATATTGGAGGTTCCCAGTGAGGAGGAGTCATCCTGCTGATTCTCCTCAGATTTCTAAGAACATTTCCCCTGTCTTGATGGTTAGTGGTTCAGATGCAGTCTAGGCGCCATGTGCACAGGCCATGTGGCTACCTAGGTGAGTAAAAGTTCCACGTGACTGAAAATATCGTCCTTCGCCAAAATTGGATCGCTTACAGTGCTTTTCCTTGTGTTCTTTGTTTTATTTTTTATAATTAATTTACTTTATTGTTATTATAAAAATGATGTACAGAGGGATTACAATTATGAATCAGGTAATAAATATATTTCCTTTCATACAGTGTCTTTTGTTTCCTCCCTCCATCCCAGTCCCTCACCTCCACTTACAAGTTGTATGGTTCACGTTCATCAGTGTCCAGTGAGCTCTCCTGCTGTACTTTTTCACCCTTTTCCCCTTGAGTTCTGTTGCTTGCTTGCTTTAGAATGTATATTTAACAAAACAAGTGATTTACTTGTACCTGTAATTAGTTACTTTTCTTGTGGCTGGGTCAAAATACTGATGTAAACACCTTATGGGAGAGGGGAAGGATTTCTTTTGGCTCAGAGTTTTGGAGATTTCAGACCACAGTCTTGTTATTTCTGGGCCTGTGGCAAGACAAAACATTATGATGACAGGAGCATGTGGAAAAGAGACCATTCCCCTCATGGTGGACAGGAAGAACTGGGGCCAGGTAGAACTTTCCAAGACTTGTCCAAGAGACTTGTTTTCTTCAACTAGGCCCCATCTCCTAAAGTTTTTACCACTTCCCCAAACAGCAACACCAAAAGAGGACAAAGGGCTCAAGCTGTGAGCCTGTGGGTGATATTTTCATACTCCAATTGTATAGCATCTGATGGTTTCAAAGATTCAAACAGCAAGAGGTAATTAGTCAGTGGTTGGCCTTGCAACTTGGTGCTTATCATTATGACATGCTGTAGAAATGGCAGACAAATGCTGAATAAAGAAGGGGGTAGTGATATTAAGAGTTAAGAAATACCATAAAAGAAACAGACTCAGGTGAATGCTCCACTCAAAGCTATCTGGCCAGCCAACAAGAGACTAATGGAGGTGCAGGCTGGCTAGAAGTTCTAAAAGGTATAAAATGAAAGCTCATCAAAGATAAACTTCATGTACAACTTAGTCTTCCCAAGATCAACTCAGAATGGCATCTTGCCCATGTGAAATGGATGGGAGCAGCTTTAGAAGCAAGACCTAGACCTGTGAGTACAGACTTCATAGTGGAGGGTAAGAACCTAGGCTGGGGAACCTAGACGTAGGGTTGAGTTCTGACTCTGCCACCAACTAGCTGCATGCCCTTGGGCAAGTTGCTGCACCCATCCACCAGCTTCCTCAAATACAGAACAGTTGCATCTGCCATATAAGTGGTAATTTACATGAAGTACTGAGTTCTTGTCTAGATACATGGAAGACACTGTATATAGTGTGATCCCTTTCCTGGAGATATCATCAATTACATCTTTGGGGATGTAATTTCATCTTAAATACTATAAATAATTTTACCAGTTACTATTATACTCCCCTCTCCGCCTGGTATTCCGGTCTGAACTCAGGATCTCATGCTTGCTTGCTTGGTTGAAACTCTACCATTTGGACCATACATCTAGCCTAGCTTTTTGCTGGTTATTTTGGAGATGGGTCTCATGGAATTTTCTGTCCAAACTGGTCTTGAACCAAGATCCTTTGGATCTCAGCCTTCTGGGTACTTATAATAATGGATGTATCCAGCTTATTTCTTTCTGTTTTCATCAGCATATATTAGTGTGCAAGGGGGTTCATGGTCTTATTTACATATATGTTTACAAGGTATCCCCATCAACTTTACCCCACCATCATTTTTCCTGATTCGCCCTCCCCTTCTGAACACAGTCTTCATTGTTCTATTTCATGTATGCATATAAAGGACTGGACTATATACACCCTCTTTACCCTCTCTGTTTGCCCTCTCCCTTATCCTAGTCATTCATTTTAAAGTGTATATTAATTATTCAAAGGGTTTCCTCTGTGATATGTCACACATACACACAGATAATAATATATATTATTTAACAAGGCTTACGTGATGATAATTTACTTTGTGAAAAGAAAACAGCATGTTGTTTTTGTAATATTAAATGCTGACTTTTTTTTACCTCCTTAAATGGCCTTACCACTATGGAATTTAGTCATCAATTCATTAAAGTAGGGTGGTCCATTTGCCAGGTTAATAACATGGTAGGCCTGCCTTGCCATTGGCTCAAAGGTAACCAATCCCTTCATAGTTAAGTCCCAGCTGGGGAGCAGGGACCTCCCCTGTGATAAACAACACATGACACCCAGGGCTTCTTGGGAGCCATGGGAATACCAGCCTCAGGGTAGAGGTAGGATAGGGTAAGGTTGCTGTAATCCTCTGTTAAGTTTTCAGGCTTAAAGAGAAAACCAAACCAAACTAAAACAAGGAGAAGGGGAAGCAGAAGCAGAAGCAGAAGAAACAAAAAATATTCTACAAAATTATCTCTAAGATGACAAACGTGAAAAGAAATATTGGGCTTTCTTCATTTACATTATAATAAAATGCGTATTTGTAGATAGCACATGTTCCTTATACCATTTAACAAACTTCCCATGAGTTAAAACATTTATGCCTCTGTCTGCTTTACAGATGGGATAATTGAGGCAGATAGGGGCAGCAAATTGCACTATTGGAGAGCAGAGGAGTCAGGACTGGGACTTTAGGGGCGTGATCCAGGAGCTCGTGTATTTAATGCTCCCTGCCTTGCTAGAGTCTGTTGCCTTTCTGAAGGGCTCCACCAACCGGGCAGTGCCAGCAAAAAAAAAATTGTTGTTGTTCTTATTTCTTTGTCCAAATACACCATTCAAAGTGATTTTAGGGCATTTTTCTGGAGGTTCTATAACAAACGGTCCTGTTTCTCACTTTCAGAGTGGCCAAGCATGATGGCTCATTTCATTTGCGAATTTGGTGAGGCCAAGGTACTCAGATGTTTGATGAAATACTCATTGAGATATTGCCATGAGGGTAATTTTTCAATAAGCTGAACACTTAAATCAACACACTTTGAATAAAACAGATTATCCTCCTTTATGTGGATGGGCTTTATCTAATAAGAGCTCTTGAGGAAATGCAAACATGTGATTGTCTGGTTTGTCTGTAGAACTCTCCACCTGCTCACTTTCTTTTTGTTTTTAACTATATTTTTCTTTTGTCTTTTCTTTTTTTGGTCCTGAGGATTGAATCCAGGATGCTGCACTTGCTAGGCAAGTGCTTTGCCACTGAGCTACATCCCAGCCCCAGTCATTTTTATTTTATTTATTGTTTTGCTTGAAAAGTTGTGCTTTGCAGTCAACCATGAAGTGCGGTATGCCAAGCTGCTGTCAGACCAAGGAAGGGTCTTCAGTGATTATGGCCTTTATCTTTGTTCAAAATTTCAGTGGTGGTCCCTTTCCACGGCCACTTTGACCTCACCTACAGAAACACAATGGGGCGAATTGAAAAGCAGGCTCCTTCATTATCTACCTGAGAATCAGCTCTCCAAGATGGAAGGAGCCAACATGAACCCTATTTCTCCATTGACAACATGAGCGAAACGAGAATCTGAATGAAAAGAGGCTGACATACCGTTGTCCCTGTTTTTAGGAAGAACTATAGAAAGAACCATCACCAGTGACACAGAAACTGAACAGTGTGCCTGCGTAAATTCTACGCAATATTCTATTTAGAACCTGTGCTAATTAAATGTTATCAGTTAACATTTTCTCTTAACAAAGCTTTTCTGACTGTTGTCAGATTTCCAGTGAAAAACATTTAGCTTCCGCATTTCCCTTCAATGAAACCAATCTGGGAGTCACTTTCAGTGCTTAGCTTTAATTGAAAGGCTCTCTCTTACGCGCATGAATGAACTAAAAGTCTCCTTAGGTCATTGATAAAATATGCTTAGAGCAAACAGAAACTTCATGGTAGGGCTTTATTTAGGACTGGAGAAACATCTGGAATGTAGCTCTGAGAAGACAAGAGCAAAACCTTATGAGGAAGAGGAAATGCCGGTTTTAAAAATGTGATAAATATAAAAATGAGGAAAAGACTCATTAAAATATATGTTGGGGATGGTGGTATACACCTGTAGTTCCAGCTACTTGAGAGGATGTGATAGGAGGATCTTGTATAGTACCTCAGTTTCTCCTCCTCCTACTTCTTGTTGTTAGTCTTCTCCTTTTGTTAGTCTTCTCCTTCCCCCTCCCCTCCTTTCTTTTTGTCAAAGGTGCTCTGTGCCTCTGTTTTGTACAGTTTCTACGTGGCTTTTCTAGACAAGCCTTCGCTGTTTGTGATCATGGAATATGTCCATGAGTCACAGATGAGACTCTGGGGTGACTGGTGAGGCCTGTTTCTCTCCTCTGCTTTCTGTTGAAATCTTCACAGGCATCAGAAAGAGAAGAACAAGCTATGGGTCAGAAGCCAGTGCAGGCAGCTGCTGCTGGTGTCACTCAAAAAAGACCATATTTGGCACTGCTTTCTGAACACTTTTTAATTTTTAAAAAAAAATTGTGAAGGTGATGTTGAACATGTGTGTGTGTGTGTGTGTGTGTGTGTGTGTGTGTGTGTGTATGCTGATCTTGAGACTTGAACTCAAGGCCCGGGCACTGTCCCTGAGCTTTTGTGCTCAGGGCTAGCACACTGCCACTTTGAGCCACAGCTCCATTTCTGGCTTTTTGGTAGTCAGTGGAGATAAAAGTCTCATGGGCTTTTTTGCCTGGGCTGGCTTTGAACTGTGATCCTCAGATCTCAGCCTCCTGTGTAGCTAGGATTTCAGGCATGAGCCACCAGCGCCCAGTTTGTACTTTGAACTTTTACATGTCAATAAATTTCCTTCACTGCAGGATCTTGTTAATGCTCAAATTCTGATATGAGGTGGGGGTCTGAGATGTTGCATTTCTTTTCTTTCAGATTTTTTGTTTATTCAATTGTTTTTGTTGTTGTTGTTGTTGTTTTTGTCGGTCATGGGGCTTGAACTCTGGGCCTGGGCACAGTCCCTCAGCTCTTAGCTCAAGGCGAGCGCTCTACCGATTGAGTCACAGTCCCACTTCCGGTTTTCTAGTGGTTTAGTGGAGATAAGAGTCTCACAGACTTTCCTGCCTGGGCTGGCTTTGAACCATGATCCTCAGATCTCAGCCTCCTGAGTAGCGAAGATTACAGGCGTGAGCCACTGGTGCCCGGCTTTATTCATTTGTTTTTGAGACAAGTCCAGGAGGACCTGGAATTCAGTCTCTTGCCACAGCCTTTCCAGGGCTGGGATTACAGGCATGAGCCACCACCGTGGGTTGAGAGGAGTCTGTATGTCTCTCAAGTTTCCAGATGTGCTGTTTGTAGGCAACATGAGCCACAGGGATGGCAGAGAAATGAGGAGGGTGATGGTGTTTCAGGGCAACTCACTGCTGGTTGGATTATTTGTTTTCACTTTTCTTGAAGGGTTCTGTTAAATAATAAAATCTTGTCACTTGTGTTGTGAGCAACACAATGGAAGGAGCAAGCTGTGACTTGTGAACGGGAGACACATTAATAAGAGAAAGCTCTAGAGAGAGCACCGAAGGCTGGCCTGTTGCCATGACGCCAGATTAATGACACTGAGCTGGAAGAATGATTCTCCCGGCAGTAGTTATCAAGCGACACTATCTTAATTACCCATTGAAAAGAGCGCCTGCTTCCAGCAAACAATTATTTCCTGATCGATCCTCCTGTCTCGTTAAGTATACCTTTTGGCCATTTATCATCCTACCTTTGACATACCTGACCTGATAGAATCACCCTCACAGCCTTCATCTACCAGCCCCTAGCCCACGCTACGAACAATGCTTCTTGCTCTGCTATTCTGAGTGGCTTGAAATTCTTCATTTTCTTTTTCGTATGCTTCTTGGGTTTGGGGCTGTGGATAAGAAGAGTATATAACTTCCCTTCTAGCAACTTGTTTTCTGCCCACAACTTGGGGGAAGGAAGGAAGACTGTGGAAAGCCCTTTTGAAGGCATCTTTGCTTTCATTTCCGGTTTCTACCTCCCAGAGGCCTAGTGGATGACTGTCGCTTCCCACAGGTCTGGGAGGTGAGCAAGCCCTCAATTCTCATGTCCTTCTTCCTACCCTCTACAACAACATCTTGCCAAGTGGAAGATGTCATGGATCAGTGCAGAGGTGAATAGTGTTCTCCCAAAACTTAACCCCAGAATGCAACCTTATTTGGTAAGTGGATATAGGATTAGTTAAAATAAAGTCAGTTCTACTGACATCTTGACTTTGAACTTTCGGTATCCAGATCTATGAGGATAAAATTTTTGTTGGTTGAAGTTTCTCAGTTTGTGGGGCTTTGTTATGACAATTCTGAGTAACTAATGCAACAAGGAAGGGTAATTAAAGGAATTAAAAGATTCATAGCTGGGTGCTGGCAGCTCAGGCCTGTAATCCTAGATGCTCAGGAGGCTAAGATCTGAGGATCATGGTTTGAAGCCAGTCTGAGCAGCCAACTACTTATCAGCTGAAGGCTCATATGAAAACTCAGCTTTGTATCTCATTTTTCTCATGTTCAGTCTGTGGGGATATGCATGGAAAGTTATAATAACAGGTATTTAAAAATTCATTAAAAGCCATTTCCTCCTAGCATGGTAGCACATGCCTGTACTCTCAGCACCTAAGGAGACCAAGGCAGAAGTATTTCAAGTTCAAGACCAGTCTAGCCCTGTCTATAAATCACTAGCCTAGCATGTACTGGGCCCTAAGTATATCTCCAGGAATGAATAGAATCCTTGTTTCAAAACAACAGCTGTGGCAATAATAATATAGTAGTTGTTTTCTCCTAGTTTTATGTGTTACTACTTTGTTTTGAGTCATTAAGTAATGCCTATAGTGAAGCTCTTTTGTTTTTTGTCGGTTGTGGGGCTTGAACTCTGGGCTTGGGCGCTATCCCTGTGCTCTTCAGCTCAAGGCAAGCTCTCTACCGCTTGAGCCACTTCAGCACCACTTCAGATTTTCTAGTGGTTTATTGGAAGTAAGAGTCTCACGGACTTTCCTGCCTGGGCTAGCTTTGAACCTCAATCGTCAGATCTCAGCCTCTTGAGTAAGTAGGATTACAGGCATGAGCCACTGGTGCCTGGCTTTACAACGAAGCTCTTAAAGACAAACAGAAGTGTAAAGATTAAAAAAAAAATAAAACAACATCATATGGGATCTTCCTCAGAAGACTAACATAGAATTTGTCTTCACATCCCTATACAATTCTGATCCTGGAAAAGAACACATTTCATTTTATGGAAATATCAATTCATTTTGACATCAGAAAATAAGTTCATATTTCTGTAGATGCTACTCAGAATGATCTCTGGTCATATAATTGCTTTCTGAGTTCACCCAAGGTGCTGTAGGGAAGCAAACTTCTGAGATGAGAGTCTAGGATAAGGGTATGGCATTGGAAGCCAAGTAGATAAGAGGCGCTGGGAAGGAATTGGTTACAATAAGATCACCTTTTATCAATGATTCATTTCTCCTTTTTTATGTAGGAATATCATCAGATGTGCTCATCCCTCTGTTTGAGAGACTTCCTTGTTTAAACCCAACAGTGAGAACTGCTTTTTAGTCATCACATCCTCCCTCAGACCTCTGGATGGGAACTGCCGTGAATTCACAATGAGTTCACCAAATATCTGTTTGATTGAATTACTCATTGCTTAGACTCCACATATTCTCCAGATGAAACCCAAACCCTAACGTAATGAACTATAAATGCTAATGAAACAGAATCCATATTCTTAAGCTATCATAACATAGATTAAAAGGAGGGTATTATTCAAATGCAAAGTTAACTTTGATCAAGTCTATCTTTATTTTTTATTGTGAAAATACTGTACAGAGGGGTTACAATTACATGGGCAAGATAATGAATACATTTCTTATCAAGCATTGTAGCCTCCTCCTTTGTTTCCCCTTCATATCCCTTCCCATCATCCCCCCCACCACCAAAGTTGTAAAGATCGTTTTCGACCTAATGACTTGTACATCTCGTTGTTGCAATGGGTCCACCTGTATCCCTATTTAAACGATTTGTTTTTTCCCCTCCTCTCCACAAATTATTTGAGGTCTATCTTTAAAGAGAACAACATACTCTGGAGCCTTTGTTCTCTGGAATCTTTCTACCTTCTGCTCTTGGTCAAAGTAGAATGTATTTTAATCTGGAAATAAGTAATGAATGTACTCACAGCTTTACACCTGGACAGGAAATAAAAACAGTGGCTTCTATAAATTGAAAGTTTGTTTGAAATTAGGGACTATAGTGAGTTCTCTATAAATAACTACCTGAAGCTGGGATCAGATAAAGAAATGAGACACAAACAGGTGCCTGCAGTTTGTGCCTGTAATCCTAGCTACTTAGGAGGGTGAGATCTGAGGATCATGGTTTGAAGTCAGCCTGGTCAGAAAAGTCCATGAGAGGGTTGGGAAGATGGCTCAGTGGTAGAGTGCTTGCCTTGCATGTCTGAGGCCCTGGGTTCAATTCCTCAGCACCACATAAGCAAAAAATGAAAA
>NW_012267299.1:3219869-3229545 GCF_000151885.1 Dipodomys ordii
TGACATAGCTAGCAAGATCAATAGAAAGCCCACGGATTGGGAGAAGATCTTTACTAGCCATACAACGGACAAGGGTCTCATATCTAAAATATACTTGGTGCTCTACCTCTTGATCCACCATTTATGCTTTTCAATATTTTTTTTAAAGTCTCACTTTTTGCCTGGCTGACCTGAACCATGGTCTTCCTGACAAGGTACCCATCACTGAATTTCGGTTTTTGTTTTTATTGGCTGAGATGGTATAGTGAGTGTGAACTTTTGGCTCAGACTAACCTCAACCTGCATTCCTCCTGATCTCTGTTTCCAGAGTAGCTGATGTCATATAGACATGAGCCATGGTGCCCAGCAATTTGTCCTCCCAGCGTATCAACCGTTGTTTTGTTTAAAGGCATTTTTTTTTCTTTTTTGGTGGTACTGGATATTGAGCTTAGGGCCTTGCATTTGTCACTCTACTACTCATTGCACACTTCCAGTCTCACCTGGTCCTAGGGCCTAGCACTGCTGTACATATACACTAACATGTTCTTGTCCTCCTAGCAGCCTAGGGCAGGAGATGCAAGTGTGGATGGAAGGCTAGATCTCAGAAGTGCTGTCCCTCTTAGTGACTAAGGAGTGATTCCTACAAGAGGAAATGGTGACACTTTACTACAGATGATCCTCTCTCCAGGCCCTCAGGACTGCCTGTAATACCTAGTGCAATGAAGACACCAAATTCCTCCAACTCCTCCTTCACCTATCCTTCTTTATTTACATGTCAATTTCTCGTCTTGGGAATTCCTTATTCTTGAGGGAACCCCTCCTTCTTTCACAACACTGGATACTAATCTTAGATGGATCACATATAGATTTATGATGCAATTAGGTGTCAACAAACTAGCTGAATGATCTGTAATTTCTGATACTGATTACTATTGAAATTAAGCTTCCTGAAATGGGACCATCACACAACGGGATTTGAGATCAGAGATACTACACATGCTCCTGAAAAGACTGCTGTTTATAAGCCGTTTGAAAGAATCTTGATTAAGCTGTAAGGCCAGTATGGATGTTTATTTCCAAGGAAAAGAAACACTGGAGTAATTTACATTCCCACGAACAACAATGTGTCAGCTCTCCCAATACATACTCCCTGACATTCGGTGTTGTTTGTGTTCTTGGCAGGGCTATTCTGCCTGGGCTGAGATGGAATCTCAGTGTTGTTTTGATGTGCATTTCCTTTCTGACTATAAAAAGTATAAACAATTTTTGAAATGTATTTATCAAGTCATTTGTACTTCTTGTTTTGGGAATTGTCTATTCCATTAATTTGCTCATTTATTGATTGGGTTATTCTTTTTGGTGTTTAGTTTTTTTGAGTTCTTTATATAGTCATTTGCAGGCAAATGGAATTAGAGATCATCTTGTTAAATGAAATGAGCCAGAGTCAGAAAAACAAATACTGTATTGTTTCTCTCATATGTGGAAAGATTTAAAAAAAAAAGACTTGCAAGTGGAATGTGGAAGGGAATCAAATGCAAGGAGGGGAACCAAAAGGAATAGGGTAGGGTGAGGGGTGGTGTGACTGAAAGAATGACTTGCAAGTACGCAAATGTCATCATGAAACCCACTGTTCTATAAAGTTGATAATGAAAAAGCAACACTGACATGTTTAAGGAGTAAGACAAATTTGTTTTTCTAATACCAGGCACTAGTAGTAGGAAGGAATCATTTTAAGTCAGTTTCTCAGATGTCCCGAGCTGCACATTTGCCTGGTTGGGCCAGATTCTCAGCCTCTCCACAGAATTCTGATTCTGTGGATCTGTTCCTAAGTTTCTGAAACCTCTTGTCTCTTCTAAGTGATTGTCATCATCAGGGCAGGGGACAGGATGTTCACTTTAACTAGTGATTCTCTCTGCTTGAGACTCATATAAAAAGCTTATTCAACACCCACCCACCAAGTTCTCTGGTGGTGTTGATGCAGCCTGTCCAGAGTTGTATTGACTTAAACAACCCAGCTTCCACAGGAGGAAAAGTTCATCCTGCAAAGATTCCCTTCGCAGCTCTCTCTCTATCCCTTCCTTTCCCAAAGAGGTGAAGGAAAAAGGGTTTGACTACACATAACTTCCTGGAGGCCATGCAGAAGCAGGTACACAGGTGTTGCATTTCCTCTAGGCCAATGACCTCCACAGTGGTCACTTCAGTCCACCTGTTACCAACGCCATCAAAGTTGTGTTGCTCAGATCTGTCTATGTACAGCACAAGACACCATATTTTTTAAAAAGATTACTTTTAAAAAGAGAGCCCATCGCTGGGAACGTGGCTTAGTGGTAGAGTGTTTGCCTTGAATGCATGAAGCCCTGGGCTCAATTCCTCAGTACCATATAAACAGAAAAAGGCAGAAGTGGAGCTGTGGCTCAAGTGGTAGAGTGCTAGGCTTGAGCCAAAGAAGCTCAGGGACAGTGCTCAGGCCCTGAGTTCAAGCCCCAGGACTGGCAATAAATAAATAAATAATAAAGCAAAGCTCACCTTGCTAACCTTGCACCGCAGCACTGTCTGTCATGAAACCTTAGTTCAATGAGATCACGTGGCTCAGACCTGTAATGACAGCTGCAAGGGGCACACTGCACAAGTAGGAAGATTGTCATCCAGGGCAGGCAAAAAAAAAAGCAGGATATTCTATCTGAAATGTAACTAAACAAAAAGAGCTGTGTGTGTATGTGTGTGGTTCAGGTGGTAGAATGCTTAAGCACAAGGGTCTGAGATGAAGCCTCATCACTGACCCCAAAACACACAAAAACATTACCTCAGAAATACTTCCTAGTCACCCCTATAATTCTACCATATTCTGCATAGTACTCCACCCTACAGATGTATATTTATTTATTTTAAATTTAATTTTTTTGGTGCCAGTCTTGGGGCTTGAACTCAGACTTGGGTGCTATCTCTAAACTTTTACTTTTTTGCCTAAGGCTAGTACTAGTTGAGGTACAGCTCCACTTCTGGCTTTTTGGTGGTTAATTGGAGATAAGAGTCTCATGGATTTTCCTGTCCTGGCTGGCTTTGAACCATGATCTTCAGATCTCAGCATCTGTGAATAGTTAGGATTACAGGAGTAAGCCACTGGCTCCTGGCCAATAGTGTGTGTGCGTGCGTGCGTGCGTGCGTGCGTGCGTGTGTGTGTGTGTGTGTAAAATACGTGTATGTTTATTTTAAATTAAAATTTTTTGGTTGGTCGTGGCACCACAACTTGCAGCTTGGGTACTGTCCTTAAGCAATTTTGTTCAAGGCCTACTGCACTTTGAGCCACAGTGCCACTTCCAGCTTAATGTTTTATGTTTTTAAGTAGGAAAATTTACTATGGATTTTTCGTAATAATTTTGGATTTATATTAAAATTAAAATGCGGTTGCTGGGAAGGTGGCTCAGTGGTAGAGCGCTTGCCTTGCATGCATGAGGCCCTGGGTTCGATTCCTCAGCACCACATAAGCAAGAAAAAAGCCAGAAGTGGCGCTGTGGCTCAAGTGGTAGAACCTTAGCCTTAAGCTGAAGAGCTGAGGGACAGCGCCTAGGCCCAGAGTTCAGGCCCCACGACCGGACTAAAAAAAAATTAAAAAAAATAAAATTAAAATGTTTTTCCCTAATATTTATAAAAATTTCACTCATGCACTTATATGTTTTTTATATTTAAAGTTTTGTATTCCTTTGCAATTTACTTTGCAACAAGGAATGAGCTATAACTTAACTTTCTTCTAAATGATCAGCCAGTACGTCCAACAAAATTCATTGGGAAAACAAGGCTTTCCATGCACAGGCTAAAAGCAACATCTGCCTATATCTGTTTATGTGTCAAACTTTTTGGTTAATCACTAAATTCATGTCATTTGATGAGCAGAGGAGGGGAGGATGCTGGGGTTCTTATACACGCTAAGCAAGTGCTCTACCCCTGAGCTATATTCCCATCAAATCTCATTCTTTTGACAATGAATATCAAGAAGATCTGAGAACATATGAGACATTTTTTAATGACCAAATAAATCTCAAGACACTTGGTATTTGAGTAGGATTCACTGTCTAAAACAGTCTGTTGTAGTTTCCAATTCTAGATCTCTTGAAAAGGAGCACTGATGAAATCTAAATCACCACGAGGCAGAGAAAAGAAGGTACCCTTATGACACGCATTCATTAAGATGCTTAGAGCAGTCACAGTGCACACACCAGCCTTTCTTTCCTTTTAGTTTTCTCTCTGAAAATAATATTCAGCTGATCTGTATAGCATTGTACATAGAGAAACTGAAAACCCTTTCCCAAAGCTATACTTAGGGCTGGGAATTGAGCTCAGTAGAGAGTGTTTGTCTAGTTGAGCAAGGCCTTGGGTCCTTCCCTGGTAACACACACACACACACACAATTCTTTTAGTCTTTGACTGATAAAAGCAAAGATTTTCATGTTCACCAGCCCCCTCCCTCCTGTTTCAGAAAAGTCTAGACCGTAGATAAGAGATGAGGACATGGGGGACCCCAGGCTGAACTGAGTGGGACACTTCCACCCATGTAGACAGCATCGCCTCAAGTCTGTGACCGTCAGTGACCAGGAGCCCCATGAAACTGCATCACACTAAACCAAAGGCGAGAAACCCTGAAGGGTGAAATAAATTGTGAAATAACACAAAAGTAGCTTTAAAAACAGCAGTGTTCACTGACTCATATTCACGAATTGAATTCTATAGGCATATAATACACTAAAGAAAAACTACTGGGTCTCTGATCGCCTTGTGTTTCTGACATTTATAGACTCTGAGATCAGATCCAGCCCTGGAGGCTGCCCATTTAGTCACTTATGACTAAAGGACATGAAAAGGCTTCCAGCACGTATGTCATGAAAAATGCAATGATTCATCTACTCAGAAAGGAATTAGAGTCCTGGGGAAATGTTGCCAATCTCTTTGCTGGTAAAAACAATGGGGTTGTAGGAAAAAAATGCATTGTATGGTACTTATGACACAGGTTTAAGATTTTTCTTGATAGATGAGTAAAATCTTTATGTAACTAAAAAGAAAAAAGATACTCTAGGTGCCAATGTGACCTGAGGTATATGTAAATAAATTTTGTTACAGACAGCTGCAGTGACATACATGCCTGCAACCCACACTGCTCGGAGGTAGAGATCAGGAAGATCATGGTTCTAGGCTAGCCTGGGGGAACATGTCTGCATCTTATGTACATCAATGAAAAGCTGGACATGGTGGTCATCTAAGCTATGTGGGAAATGTGAAAAGGAGGACTGGGGTCCAGGTTAGCCCAGATATAAATGCTAAAACCTATTTCTTTTTGGTCAGTCGTGGGGCCTGAATTCTGGGCCTGGGCGCTGTCCCTCAGCTCTTCAGCTCAAGGCTAGTGCTCTACCACTTGAACCACAGTGCCACTTCCGGCTTCTTCTGCTTATGTGGTACTGAGGAATCAAACCCAGGGCCTCATGCATGCAAGACAAACACTCTACTACGGAGCCACCTTCCCAGCCCCACTAAAACCTATTTTTTAAAAAGCAAGTAGAAACGCCTAGGGATGTGGCTCAAGTGGTACAGTGTCTGAGAAATACAAGTCCCTGAACTCAAACCCCAGTACCACTCAAAAACAACAACAACAAAAAACCAATTATAGTCACTTGGGCAACATTCTGATTAAGAGCTGTTACAATAATTGTGTTAGAATGAGGACATTTAATCAACAGAACCACAACTGGATCATCATTTGGGGAAGAGCCTCATGCTTCATTAAAGTTGCCTGGATAAGAAATTGCTGATACACCTATTTTATTATTTACTTTTTTTCCCTTTTTTCCCCCTTTCTTTGAAACAGGGCTTGAACTTAAGACTTTGTGCTGACTTGGTTTGCTTACTCTACCACTTGAGCCATATCTCCATCCTGGCTTTTGGCTAATTTCCCACCTGGGCTGGATTTGTGAGCCATTGGCAGCTGGCATCTGTCTCTTAAACAATTAGTAATATAATAAAACAAACAACTTGGAGTAATCTGAACAGATAATTTCTTTACAGGCTTTCTGTTTCTGCCATCAATAAACCATAGACAATGGGGACCTCAATTTCCTCTGTGTTGAGGTTATAGGTATGTATCACCGCACTCGGCAATAGTCATTGTCTTAATTGTGCTTGTACTGAATTAATATCTATCATCTATCTGTCTTTCTAGCAATCTATATCAGAAGACAGATTTCCATAGTAGTGGAAGGCAAAGAAGTAAGAGGACAAAGTAAGAGGCCCTGAACCAAAGCAAAGAGGAGAGTGTTTGGGAACATGAGATTAGGGCAAGCTAGATCTGGTTGATGATAAAGAGTCATTGTGATCATTCAGTCAGGAATTTTTAAGGCTTTAAATGTGTAGAGATCAGGGATGGAGTGGCAGAGCACTTGCTTAGCATGGGAGGCCATAGATTCAATACCTAGCACACCCCACCCCCCTCAAAGAATAAAGGAAGTTCTTTTTCTTTCTTTCTTAACACTCCTTGGAGGTAATATGAGATCCTAAAACCACTAGACCCCACTGTGCAGTCAGCTTTCAGAGCCAGCAGTTTCTCAGTAGCAGGTATTTATGTTTGGGCAGCCTGTCCCCTGCTGGAAAAATTGAATATGACAGGCAGTAGTTCAAAGCGGTCCAAAATTTCCCTTTGGATTGAATGAGTGAAAAGGTCTCATCTGCTGTTTCAGAGACTGGGGGAAAAAGTAATCACATAAGTAAGACTTTCTGAGATGATTTCTCACAGATACTTTGATTATTTTTGCTTAAATATTTAGGTAGTTTTATGGATTTTCATAGGAGACATATACAAAAAAAATTTTAGGGAAATGGATGGTCCCAGAACAAATCATGTCAAGTGAGGTAAGCCAAGCTCAGAGAGACAAACGATACATGTTTTCTTTCATGTGTGGAAGCTAGATCTAAAATAGATGGGGACATGATAAATTATACAGGTCTCTGGGCGTTCACACACAGCGAGACCAAAGGAGAGCACTCTTAGGAGAGGAACACAAAGGCAAAATGTCTGTGCCATGTGATCATATAAAATAAAATTTATTAAATTGAACTCCAGGAAATGGAAATAAAGAGAGTTGTTTTCTTTGTTGCTATTTTTCTTTTTGTCTTGTTTGTTCAATTATCTGTCTTTGGGAGAGTAAATCGGACACAGAAATGGAGGGACAAAGCATGAACAAATACAGCAGTGGTACTCACCAGATACTATGTTAAAAATGAACTATACAACTTGTGAGCATGGATGAGAAAGCGAGGGAAGGGATGACATTGTCCAAAAAGAAATGTACTCTTCTGAGTTATGTAACTGTAAATCCTTTGTAATACATTTATAATAATAAAAAGGACAATAACTTTTTTAAATGCCTTAAGATCCCAAAGAAATAACAACCATAATTGTCCAGGCTAGGACTCCCAAAGCTTTCTTTGAACTACTTTGTCCCATCAATTGGACATAGTTAATAGAACCAAAATAGCCAAGTTAAGTTAGCTCCATTCTTCCTTCTGAAAATTTGGAATCAAATCTCAAAGAAGCATCAGTCCAGGCTGGTGACCCAATTGAAAGTTAAATGCACTCAGAAAACGGGGGGCGGGGGGGGGGAGGGAAATGGAGGTTCTCATAGAGAAAAACAACAAGGACAGATGTTCTATTTTGGTTTCTCCTGAAACTCTCATAGTATTTATGCCAATTTGTCTTATTGAAATTAGACATTCCCCCTGTGTAACCTGGTGCTGGTGGCTCAAGCCTATAATCCTAGCTTCTCAAGAAGCTGAGATCTGAGGACCACGGTTCAAACCCAGCTTGGACAGGAAAGCCCATGAAATCCCAGTCAACCACCAGAAAACCAGAAATGGTGCTGTGGCTCAAAATAGTAGAGCACGACATGGCGAGCATCTGTGGCTCTCCCCTGTAATCCTAGCTACTCAGGAGGCTGAGATCTGAGGATCACGGTTCAAAGCCAGCCTGGGCAGGAAAGTCCATGAGATTTTTATCTCCAATAAACCCCTAGAAAATCGGAAGTGTGCTGTGGCTCAAGTGGTAGAGTGCTCACCTTAAGCTGAAGAGCGTAGGGACAGTGCCCAAGCCCAGAGTTCAAACCCCATGACCAACAATAAATAAATAAATAATAAAAAGTAGTGGAACTCTAGCCTTGAGCAACAGACCAGAGCTCAGGGAGAGCAAACAGGCCCTGAGTCCAAGCCCCACAACTGACAAAAAAATAAAAAGTACATATAATCATCCCTTATTATTGGAACGAGTTGATTTTAGGACAGGACTGTCTGGACATCAACATGAGAGGACATTCAATTCCTTAGCCTACCCATATCCTGAACAAAATGAACCACCATTAGTTTGTAATCCCTCATACAATGTTAATTTTATTTAAATATCTGTGTGTGGGTGCATGCGTGCATGTGCATGTGTGCACACACATGTCAGTACTAAGGTTTGAACTCAGGGTTTGGGTGTTGTCCCTTAGTTTTTTCACTCAAGCCTAGTGCTATACCATTTGAGCCACAGTTCCACTTTCAGCTTTTTGGTGGTTAATTAGAGAGAAGAGTCTCATGGACCTTTCTGCCCAGGCTGACATTGAACTGTAATTCTTAGATCTCATCCTCCTAAGTAGCTAGGGTTACAGGTGTGAGCAACCAGCACCAAGCTGTGCAAGCATTTTTTGTAATGTGTAATTTAGAGGATGATAATAAAGCAAATCTGAACCCGCTCAATATAAGCATATATTTTTTTAAATTATCCATTTTCAGTTGGTTGAACTCAGGTATTTGGAACTCAGGGATATAGAGGGCCCATAGTACAGTCAAGGCATGTTAGCCATGACATGTACATATGAAAAAAATCTAGTGCTATCATGTCATCAAATCTGAAGCTAATATGCTATACTGAAATATATGCATCATTTTTATTGAACTCTGTGCAGTTTGGTTCTAATAAGGAAGAATTAATAAAAATGACTATCATTACTCTGATGTCAACAAAGCCAAGCCAAGAATTACAGAGTCAGCTGTAGGGAAGAAAGATTCGAGATAACCACTTGTTCTAAGTTTTTTGGTGGGTAGGGGGTGCGAGGGATGGGACTTGGCCTGTGGAAAGTGCTGGGTCCCCACTGAACTCTATTACCTCAATGACTTCTGCACAAGAGACACGGGGAACAATGATCAAAGGCAGAAAGAAGCCTAGAGCCCTGGGACTCAGCTGCCCAGAGAAACCAGAGCTTTAGAGAAAGAACAATTTAATATTGGAGGTATTCCCTCTTGCCCTCATTACTAGACCAATTCTCCAGCTGAGCTTTAACTACACATAAGTTCATTTGTATTGATAAGCGAACATTTGACTCCTCTCCTACATGCATTACTCACTTGAAATGGGGTCACTTCTACCATGTTAGATGACCTTGTATCCCTCATTATGTCAGATCTGTATGTTTGCTTCATTTTTCCCATGTAACATGTTTAACCAACTTAATGAACAGATTAGATCACATTGCAGCAGTTCTTAATGGACAAAGATGCCTTGTTCTATTTTAGAAATTAAGTAGCATATTCTATAGAAAGTATTGTCTGTGAGTTGTTTTTAACTTTAAGCAGTGTCTTTGGAGGTTCTGAAAGGTGAGCTTCAGTCTTTTTTTTTTTTTTTTTT
>NW_012267299.1:3229595-3231317 GCF_000151885.1 Dipodomys ordii
CCTGGGTTCGATTCCTCAGCACCACATAAGCAAAAAGAAAAAATCTGGAAGTGGCGCCTGGCTCAAGTGGTAGAGTGTTAGCCTTGAGCTGAAGAGCTGAGGGACAGCGCCCAGGCCCAGAGTTCAGACCCCATGACCGACAAAAAACAAAACAAAAATAATAAACAAAAAATCTGAAAGAAAAGAAATGCAACATCTCAGACCCCTACCCTTATATCAGAATTTGAGCATTAACAAGATCCTGCAGTGAAGGAAACTCATTGACACGTTAAGAAAAAAAACGAGGAAGAAAAGAAAGAAAGAAGGAGCTGAGCATGAAGTTATGACTACCTCAAGTATTTCATAGTAGCAACGAAAAACAGACTAATATAAGGAAAACACTTTAGTCCTTTGTCAGTGGTTTTGAGGAATGCTGGCTTCTACTCTTTTTTTTTCTTTTTTCTTATTTTTTGGATCAGTTGTAGGGCCTAAACTCTGGGTCTAGGCACTGTCCCTCAGCTCTTCAGCTCAAGGCTAGTGCTCTACCATTTGAGTTACAGTACCACTTCTGGCCTTTTCTGTTTATGTGGTGCTGAGGAACCAAACCTAGGCCTCGTGCATGCAAGGCAAGCACTCTATCACTGAGCCACCTTCCCAGCTCTGGCTTCTACTCTTATCTAAATTATTTTTATACAGTAAATACCTTGGGAGCACCTCCTATGTACCAGGCACTGTTCTAGGCCTGAGGATTGTGTAATAAACTTGATGGACAAAGCCAAAACTTATCCTCATGGACCTTATATTCATTTTCTAAGGAACTATCCTTTGTCTTTTTTATAGATGCCACTTGATAATTTTAGTACTGTGAATGGGTAAAGTGTAGTAAAGTTAGTTGACCAGAAGCAGAAAGAAATAAAGGTACTGTAGCCAAACAGCTCAACTCCTGACTACAGAATGGCTCTGGAGAAACTCAAGGGAAAAGCGAGTGTGAGGAGAGACTCAGGCACTTCACACACTAGCTTCGCAGTGGAATGACTCCGTGGGCTACCTGGGACTTTTCCCAGGTAGAAATGTGCACTTCTCAGCCTCAGATTTAAGTTCACCTCGAATGGCCAGAAGATGGAGGCTGAGTTCCTCTTTCTGTTCCTTCTTCTGGAGTACATGTGTAGCCTTTGACCCAGGGCTCCCCAGAACCACTACATCCCCATCCTCTGTCCTGTCTTCTGCATGGTGACTTTTCCCTGCTGTTCAAGAAGCTGCCTGCAGTAAATTGGCCCCTGGACCATGAAAGTGAAGGGTGAAGTGTTCAGGACACTGGAAGAAAACACCCTATGGATTGCTCTTCACAAATGCTGATTTTATCCTGTTCTCTTACTACCAGGTACTTAACTGCGCATGCTAGCTTGGAAACTTGTCATCTTTGGTTACATGCTCTAGACTAGGAGGCCCAATTTCCAGGCAAAGCTGGACTTTGAAGAAAGCTGCTGTTTCATAGCATGGGTAATGAATTGGGAATCATGACTCATGTCTGTAATCCCAGTTTTCAGGAGGCAGAGGCAGGAGGAAAAAACTTCATCCCATGTGGGCTATGTAGCAAGGCCGTCTGAAAGCAAGCAAGCAAACAAAAAATATGTAAACTAATGAACAAGAGGCATAAAAGCTTAAGAGTTTTTTTTTCTTTTTCTTTTCTTTTCTTTTATTTGTGAAGATACTGTACAGAGGGGTTACAATTACATGGGCAGG
>NW_012267299.1:3233576-3250085 GCF_000151885.1 Dipodomys ordii
TTGGTCCGGTTGTGGGGCCTGAACTCTGGGCCTGAGCACTGTCCCTCAGCCCTTCAGCTCAAGGCTAGTGCTCTATCACTTGAGCCACAGTGCCACTTCCGGCTTTTTTCTTTTTGTTTATGTGGTGCTGAGGAATTGAACCCAGGGCCTCAGGCATGCAAGGCAAGCACTCTACCACTAAGCCAACTTCCCAGCCCTGAGCTTCAGTCTTTATCTCTCACCCTGCATTCACAAACCGACTCCCAGGTTATATGGCTGCTGTTTGTGTATTTATTTTTGCTTTTGCACTTCATGCGCTTTGACTTAAATATATGTTCGTACAGTTTTTGTCTGTCTCAGGAAGCATCTTCCATCTGGCCTCAGCGATGGCTGAGACATCAGAGCTGTCAGAGGAAAGTACTCTTGGAGAAGTTCTGCCTGCTTCCCTTTTTTAAGTTATTAAGGATAATAATATTTGTATTTTAAGTATGTCTCCTATGCTTTGTCAGAAGTGGCGCATTTTTAAATGCAACCTCAGTACAAACATATTCTGATCATGCAAATATTATATACTGTAACGTGTAATGGCAGGAGAGGATTGATGCTGTCTTCTGTGAATTAACTCTGCTGGCAGCTGGAAGGAGACACCTTCTTGTCTAATGGTTTGTCTTTTATTTCAGCTCCTTTTAGGCTATTCTGAGGTTCCATGGTTCTTTTTACATGATGGTTCCAAGCCTATGGGCTTCTTATTTGGCAAAGCCTAGAAGCAGAATGCTGGGGTGTGAGAGTAGATGTGGGTAGGATTTTTGCCAAGTCTCAGTTGAGAGCACAAAAGTCCCAAGAGGGCTAATAAAACTGCTAGGAATTATGTGACATTTGTACAGAAGGCTTCCAAAGGCAGAGAGAGGCCAAACCACAAAGCTCAGCGGTGGCTGAGTGCCTGACATCTGGCTGAGTGCCATATATACCCAGCAGGACCAGACCTTCTGCAGAGTCCAAATGAAGGGTTTGCATGGAAAGCAAGGGGTCTCCCCAGAACTCACAGGGGACTTCTTCATGCTCAAGCCCCAACAGCTCAGGTACTATTTTAGTAAGGAGCAGGAGGAAAGAGGGAATACAATATAAAAGGAACACTGACACCATAAGAGAATGATGTATTATTTGTCGATTAAGCTGCTTCTATACCATACGCAGTGATAAACAGACTTAGGCAGAACATTAGCTCCTGAAACAATCACTAGAGGTTCATTAAACCCACAGGTAGACCAACTCTCAAGCTTCATTGTAGTTAGGGGTGAGTGACTTACGGCCAATAGTGTATTTGTGGGAGTGATATGGTCCATCTGAGATATGATGTAGAGGCCTGTGCATTCATTATGCTCCAGCTTCTAGTTCTTTTTCAGTGATCTTGATCTTGAAAGCTGTCAGTTGAGTGTGGTGAAGCCACAGATGGCAGACAGCTGGGTCCTGGAGATGGAAGAGTGGCTTATCAATCAGGAACACCTTCTTTTTCTTTTTTTTTTATGTTCAGGGTGTATTTTAGTTCCCTATGCTAGCTTGACAAACTGTTCCCAATCTTAGTGGATTAAAAATAAACAATATGTAATCTGTATCCGTATTGATGACAGCTCAGCTGGGAAGTGAGTCACTAGGAGTGACTCATGATAGCAGTTGATGTATGCATCTTCCTCTTTCTTCTTTTTTTTTTCCTCCCTCAATGCTGAGGATCAAATCCAGAACACATTTCCTAGGCAAAGGCTCTTACCACCGAATTATATCCTCAGCATCTCCATGAAGAGAACAGGAATAGAAGAGTCTACAAAAAAAGCTTCAAGGAGGTGATCAGTAAAAGGGACTGCACAGGACACAAGAACCCAAGAAAGCAACCGATATGGTCACAAAAACAACAACAAACAAAACAAACAACAGAAACAGGAATGGTCTGAGTTAGGTCAGGTATGGCAGTAAAATAAAATTTCCACCCAGTGGGAAAAAGGGATTCTAAACTTAAAAAAAAAAAAGAACACAATTCAGGTAGAAACAGAAACAGAGAGGTAAGAGAAAAAAACAAAAAAAGCCACCAGTCTGGAAAAAGACACGGGCTGGAAGTGGCGCTGTGGCTCAAGCTGTAGAGAGCTCGCCCTGAGCTGCAGAGCTGAGGGACAGCACCCATGCCCAGAGTTCAAGCCCCACGACCGACAAAAAAAAAAAAAAAAAGACATGGGCCAAAGTATCCATACAAAAGCTAAGATAAAACGACAGAGGAAGGAAGGGGCTGGGCAGAGGCCATCAGCAAGGGAAAATTATGGGGCCAGCTGGGACAGGGCAACTATCAGGACCCATGCACAGATCCATGGCAATCCTCCAGGCCCCAGTGGGTCAGGGCTGTAGGGGACCAGGCCCGTGCAAGGGGCCAGGTGGCAAAGGGCCAGCAAAGGTGGCAAGTCATGGGGGGAGGAGAGGGGACGAGAAAATACAAGGCCCAGTAGGGGCCACACAGGTGGCCGGCGGGGGGCTGGAGGGGGGGGGAACGGTGGAGAGGCAGGAAGAAGACAACAACCACATCAAGACATTGATGGGAGAAGGTGCCCGCGAGGTGGGCCAGGGAGGGATCCTGCAGGCCCGAAAGGCCTGGGGGACAGATCCTGCTTAGGGTGCCACTTCAGGACAGCCTTGGGCCTTAAACTGGCAGATTAGGGATGGAACCAAAGGCCTCCAAAGGGGTAGGAGGAGAGGGAGGAAAGCACCCAGGGGGTGGGAGGACGGTGCAAAAAGGGAGAAATAGAGCAAGCATGCAGAGTGAGGGCAGAGACCATGCAAAGGGAAGGAGAGCGGGGAGGCGGGCAGGGCGAGATGATTGGAAGGTCCAGCCCAGGCTGCCCTTTGGAGATGGAGTCGTGGTGCTTGGAAGTGGCAGGTTATGGATGGAAGCAAAGGGATCCATGGGGGCAGGTCACAGGCTCTTAGACAATGCTCAGGGACTGAGCTGGGTGGCTAGCAAGCCCAGGGAGAGGACACCTGGGTCCCCAGGAGCCCAGGTCGGACCTAGTGTCAGTCATTAGCCAAGACAAAGCAATGGAGCCATAGGTCTAAGGCAGGTCCTTTAGGGATGGAAGTGACCAGGCCACTTCCAAGGTAAGGCAGTCAGCAAGCAGTTTGGCCATGGGAGGGGGGGGGGCAGGAAAGTTTCCCAGGAGGGACCCAGGCCAGGAGCCCACGTGATTGGTCAAGTGGACCAGGGACAGGAGAGGTACTTAGCTCATCATGTGATGTGGGCTCAGGTGCAGATGAGAAAAACAAGCCAGGACCTACTGACAGGACTAGGGCTAGGGGAAAGGGGCTGGGATAAAGGCAAGAAGACTAGAAAGAGGCATATGCGTGTGTGTGTGTAAAATTGCAGTCTAGCACCATTGCAGTCTGTAATCCTAGCTACTCAGGAGGCTGAGATATACATGACAACAAATCAACAAAAGCAGGGCTGAAAGCATGGCTCACGTGGTAGAATGCAAGCTGAGCAAGTGTGAGGGTGATGTCCTGAGTTCAAGCCCTGGTATCACCCCCCACCCCAGAACACAACTATACATAGAGTTAAACATTTAGTTATATGACATTAGTAGAAGATGTAGTAGTAAAATGAGTTCAGTCTTTAATTTCTTCTTCAGCTACCCTTATGATAACTTAATAACTACCAAGAAAAACATGGCAACTATGTTTTTAGGTCCATCAACAAGTTTTGACATATAATGGAAAAATTAGATAGGATTTTTCACTCAAAGCACAATAGCTATATTTTGTGGGAAATTACACAACATGACCACTTGGTGGCGGTATTGTCAAAGATCCATATTAGGGCTGTAAGACTGAATAAATCTAGACAGTAACACTTTTAAGTTTGGAAGGATAAATGAGACTGTTAAGACAAAGTCTTAAGGCCCAGTTCTTTGAAGAAGAGCACAGAGAGTATAGTAATAATTTGCTATAGTTCAATTTAGGTAACTCTTCTGTCTTATAAAGGACTGTGATACACAAACAAATACAGGAAATATTTCTGATCAACTACGGTAAGAATATAAATTCCTGAAATGGTTCTCTTGAGCTTCCTATTAGTTTATGCAATCATGTGTCTGGAAATTGCAAGTAGTGGTTCAGAGAATCTTCTGATCTGAGCCTCTTGGTAGCTAGGTTTAAAGGCATAACTGATACAGGGGCTAAATATCTTCTGTTTATCCTGCTAGTCTGGGTTTTGAACTCAGAAGCCTCCTGCTTGCTAGGCCGGCACTTTGAGGCAGAGCCATGTCTGCAGCTCCTTATATACTGGTTCCATTGGAGATAAGATTTCCCTTGCTCCCAGGTGTGTGCCTAGACACAACTCTCACATAACCAACAGGGCACCAGGCTCTTGGTAGACAGGATTCTCGGAAACTTTTACCCAGCCGACCTCAAACTATAATCCTTCCTTTCTCGGCTTCACAAGGAGATAGGATTAAAGGTGTGAGCTACCAGTGCCTAGCAATGATCATGTCTTTAAAAATGTAAAGTTTGTACAGAATTTTAAGTCTCTAACTGATAAAGCATCAAAGCATCCTATACCTTTGCATTTCTACATAAGTAACAGATCAGACACCTAGAAAACCATAAAGCTGAGGATTATTTTCCTGACAAGAGGAAAGGGGTCCCTGAAGACCCACAGGGAGCAACCACTGGAGTTGCCCTGGTGCATTTCCTGCATTGACCTCACAAAGAGTCCCTGTGGTGGACAGGCTTACACAAGGATTTAAGGCCTGGGCTGAGGCTGGTTTCTGTCCTTTTGGTGCAGGAAGCATTGCTTCTAGGGTTGATGGTTCCATTTTGAGTTTTGGAGGTCTTTTAAATTTGTTGTTTATTGTTTTATTAATTCACAGCTGTTTCTTCTTGTTACTTGGACTTTTGTTTCTCCCTTATTTTTTATTTTAATAATTATATATATTAATTGTACAAAGTATGCTGTTTGTGACATTTCCATATTTCAATGCAAAGTACTTTGGTTGTATTCACAGCGCTCCATTCCCTTCTCCTATGTCCTTCCTAGACCAGTTCTAGGGCGTCCCAGGGAACAAAGCAGTTTGGTCAAATGTCACAGTGAGAGAAAGAGATGGACAACTCTGAATTTAGATACTAGTAGGTTTTTTAGCTTGTGGTGATTGAGGAGGCATTTTGTGTGTTAACTCAGAGCCTTGTGCCTATTAAGTGGGTACACTACCACTAAGTAACAACCCCAAATTCATTTTTACACTTTTTTTTTTTACATTCCTGGAGCTTGAACTCTGGGCCTGGGTACTGTCCCTGAGCTTTTGTGCTCAAGGTTAGTACTCTATCACTTGAGCCATAGCTCCACTTCCAGCTTTTTTTTTTTTCTCCTGTGGTTAATTGGAGATAAGAGTCTCATGGACTTTTCAGCCCTTGCTGGCTTCAAACTGTAATCCTCAGATCTCAGCCTCTTGAGTAGTTAGTATTACAGGTATGAGCAACTGGCACCTGACCTACACTGTTTACTTTTAAGGAAGAAACTTGCTTCTTCCTGTGTACCTGGACCTCAGCCCACCTATTTATGCTAGGATGCCAAGTTACATGACAGCACCACGCTCTGTCATTTCTATGATGTTGGCCATTTTTTCCATTTTAACCTCCTAAGTGGCCACGACTACAGGCTTAAATCAATGGTTGCTCTGCTCCTACCAGGTCTTTAGAAACCAAATGTTCTTATGAATTTTTAAGCCTCCAAGTGATAATAAGGTTATTGAAGCATCCTATACCTTTCAATCTCTACATCAGTGAAGATGCGTTCGCTTGTCATTTTATGAAGATGTGGGATAGGGTCTATGAGGACCAAGAAAGCCAGTGGAATTTGTGCCTCGAGTACTTCTGACTTTGACCTCACAAAGAGCCACAGTGGTGGAATGTGAAAGGTCATGGCCCAGGGCTCTGGATGAGCTGGTCTTTCTTCAGCGAGTTCCTCAGTGGGACCTTATCAGTGTCAGCCTTTTTCCTTTCTTATAATTTACCTGTATGAATTTTACAAAACAAGGTGTCTTACTGGGGCATTTGTATATAATGTCCTTAGCTCATGCTCACTCACTCTTTTCCCCACCCCTTTCCCTTTCTGCAACCTCGAATTCTACATGATTCCCCCCTTATTTCCACATGAGAGAAAACAAATACACTTTTGTTTTTGGTGAGACTTCGGGAAACATGATGTTGCCAGGCCCCGGTGGCTCATTCCTGTAATCCTAGTTACTCAGGAGGCTGAGATCTGGAGGGTTACAGTTCAAAGCCAGCCCAGACAGAAAAGTTTAGGAGTTTCTATCATCAAATTAATCATCAAAATACCAGGCTGGAGAAGTATCTGAAGTAATAAAGCACCAGCCAAGCAAGCAAGCAGAGCAAGCTTAAGGAAGGCCCTGAGTCCTAATCCCAGTTATCACCAGAACAAAATTCAAAGATACATAATAGCCCGCTCATTTCATTCTGCTTCGTGGCTGATTATTCACATGCCCCATTTTCTTTGTCCCGCCTCAGCTGACTCCAATTCATACAGGAAAACAGGCATTTTTACAGTAAGCTGACTTTGGGTATATATGCTGAGGAGTGGTAAAGCTGCATTATACGGGAATTATGTTGTTAACGTTTTGCAGAATCACTATACCGATTTCCATATTGGCCAAACTAATTTAAATTCCCACCAGTGGTGGTAACAGTTTTCCTCCTGTATTCTTGGCAAACTTTGCCATTTGTTATTTTCTTGATGATAGCCATTCTGGCTGTGGTGTTTGTTTCCCTGATGACCAAAGATGTCAACCTTTTCCCCCCATACTTATAGGCTATTGAGCTTTATTTGAAAAGGATGCACTTCAGTCTTTTATTGATTTCCTACAGGTTGAACTCAGGGCTTTGCATTCGCTAGGCAAAGGTTCTACTATGTTAGCCATGCTCCTAGCCAATTTTCCTTTAGTATGTTTTGTTTTCTTGGGTTGGATTTGGATCCTGATCATTAGTGCCTCTACTTCATGCTAGGACCACTGGTTGATTCCACCATGGCCAGCTTTTTCATTGAGATGGGGCAAGGGGGGGAGGTCCTCATTTTTCATTTTTGACCATGCCTCAAACTGTGGTCCTCTCATTGTGTGCTTCAAGATTAGTTGGCATAATTCCACCAGGCCTAGCTCATTTTCTTTTGCATAATTTGGTGAAATGCCCTTTGGCTATTCTTTTTAGATCTTTATGGATTCTACATATAAAACTCCCATCGAATAAATAGGTGGTGGAGACTTTCATAGTGTAGGCTGTCTCTTCATCCTCTTGACTGTTTCTTTGGCTGTGCAGAAGCTTTAGAATAAGATGTTCTTCTGTTGTCAACACTTGCTATTTATTTCCTGATCTGTTGGAGTTATAGAAGTGCTGAGCAGTCACCAACTATACCGCACGAAGTCTGTAATCGAAGCCCTGTTCAGAAAGCCATTGCCTATACTTATATCTTGCGGCGTTTCCCGTGTTCCTCTAGTGGTATCAGTGTCAGGGCTCACATTAATGCCTTTGATCCACTTTGGGTTGACTTTTTCTTTCTTTTTTTGGTCGTGGGGCTTGAACTGGGCCTGAGCACTGTCTCTGAGCTCTTTTGCTCCAGGCCAGCTCTCTACTACTTTGAGCCACAGCTCATGGGCAGTTTTCTGTGGTTAATTGGAGATAAGAGTCTCATGAACTTTCCTGGCTGGGCTAGCTTTGAACTGTGATCTTCAGATCTCAGCCTCCTGAGTAGCTAGGATTACAGGTGTATGCTACCAGCACCCGAGTACTATTCCTTTGAATTCCATTTCATGGATTTTAGCTCTGACTTTTACTATTTATTGCCTCTTACATTTGGGTTTTGTTTGTTCTTATATCCCTAAGAGCTTAAGGTTCATTGGCAGGTTATTTGAGGTGTCTCTCTGTTTTGGGAAGATTCTTGGTTGTATTGTGGTTTTACCTTAGGGAGGGCAGGTGCTCTTCCCCTTGAACCAAACTCTAAGCGTGGATATTTAGTGTAAATACTTCCAGCTTCTTCCTTCTTAGAACTACTCTTAATTCTTATTTATCTGGCACTCTTAGTTCATAGTGCCACCCCAAAAGAAAGAGCAATGATGGGAGAGAGCAGGAAGATGAGACCTGAGGAAGAAAAACTTATGGACTAGTACTGGGTTATACAATTAGGAGAGGTCAAACTTGCATGGCATTGAGTTAATGAAGACTGGAATCACAATCAAAATCTTGCAAAGAGAAGCAAACACCTATATTTGTACAGAGGTTGAAGTCATGAAGATGTTAGATCATCCCAACATAACATTAGCCTATTCCATGTGGTAGAAGACAGCAGATATATCTTACTTTAGTCACGAAGCACATGACCTGTGGGAATCTAATGGATCACACATCAAAAAGGAAGTATATTTGAAAGAAACAGGAAACTCATGGGCTATTCATACAAATCGTGGAGGCCCTGCAATATTGCCACACTCAAGAGTGGTACATCGTGATGTAAAAATTTGAAAACATATTAATTTGCAGACAAAGACACATAAAGCTATGTGCCTGATTCCAACCAGGCCAGAGAGAAGATAGAGTTATTTGTGGCACTGTGTCCAGCATAGCTCTTGAGGTCTTCCAGGTAGGGGCATACGATGGCCTACTTGTAGATATGTGGAGTCTTGGCATTGTACTCTACAACATGCTGACTGGATTAGAGCATGTCACCTACCAGGTGACACCTCTACTCCCCAGAGAGAGTTAACAGTGAGCATCTTTTTTTGCCTCAACCACATTGCTACAGAGGTACTACAGAGGATTTTATGGTTCAACTGTTGATATTGATCTCAAGGTGAGAGCTACCCTAGAAGAGATGAGGAGCTACCCATGGCTGAGTCAAGAAGGAGAAAGGGAAGAGTACTGAGATTAAGTCCAATAGCTGTAATGGTGAAATCATTTCAATAATAAGTGATCTTGGCTACCAGGCCAGTGACATTTATGACTCCTTATTGAAAAACTTTCAAACAATGGCATACTACCCCATACTAAAGAGTAGGGTGTGGAAGGAGAGTTACACTCCCAAGTGCATAAGAGACTCCTCTCTCTCTCATAGATCACCCTATCCTGATTGGCCCCACCAAGAGGGCAGTGAGCCAGCCCATCCTGCCCCAAGAAAAGAGGCACAGAGGAGGATGTCTACGAGGACCTCCAAGCCCATAGCTTGCTTCTATAGTGAGCAGATGAGCACTCTCATAGATAGCCTGGGCTCCTTCTATGCTGAATTCTTTCGACATGAGCAGTAGTATCTGGGAGTGAGCATGTGTAGGGAAGGGGGTGCTCAGACTGGAATGAACAATCACCAAGTACTTGGCTAGGAACTGGCCACCCCAGCTGTCGACATGGTTACCAAGTAGCCTGGAACTCTTTTTGCAGCCCACACAGCTGCCAGGCCATGTAAAATGGCTTGCTTGACACAGAGGTGTTCACATGGCCACTCCACAATGTCAACAAAAGCCACGAAGATGAGGCCAAAAAGATGATATCCCTTGAAGATTCGCCATCAGAAGGCACACATGGTGCCGGGAAACAACCTAGTAGGAATGTAGCCCGAAACAGAAACAGGACTGGAGCTTGGAAGAGATTAAAAAGGATCCTTGCTTCCAGTTCTCAAGGACTTTGTTGTGTTCTTCTCCAAAATACACATGAAGTAGGGAAAGTAAAGCGATTGGGCAACAGTTCCAAGACAGAGTACGTAGAGAGGTCACTGACCTTCTGTATTTGACCTTAACTTTGCCTCTAGTAATGCTAGCTCCACCGACACATCACAATTCTGTGTGTGTGTGTGTGTGTGTGTGTGTGTGTGTGTGTGTGTGCGCACCCAGTGCAAAGCTGAGGCATTTCTCTAAACACAGACAGGACTAAATCCTTCTACTGGATCTATCAATCCCCTCAGAAGAATCCTGCCGGACCAAGAGATGTAAAATTTAAACTCATGGCATAGAAGTAGACAGTAGGACCAGGTTGGCCAGAGGCTGAGGATGGGGAAGAAAGAGGGGCAAAGAGTTGGGGGTAAAAGGAATTGTGTTTCCGACAGGAGTAATTGGTCCAGAGATCGTCCCACAGCAGGCTGACCTCAGTCAAGTATAGCATTCTTTATACTGGTTTCAAACTCACGAAAACTGTTTCTCGGGTCTCCCTGCATTTCAGTGATAAGTGAGTTCCCGGTGGAGCTCTGTGGATCCTGCTTTCAGGGTGTGAGAGATCTGCCAGGGATGTGTTGACACCAGCGAGGGACCCAGCCTGCTGTGACAGAGGCCATTATACCATCCGCGGTGGTGTAGTCAGTGGCAGAATCTCCTTGTGGGATTCCAGTCAAGAGGGCATCTGAGATGGGGTGAGGAGAGCTGGCAGAGTGCCCGGGTGACTCTCTGAGAAGCCTTTGCCACCTCTTGGGGTGGAGGCTGTCACAGGCTGCTTCCTGATACTTGCCACGGATCCCTCATCCTTGGGTGTGTGTGTGTGTGGAGGGGGGTGTGTGTGGAAAAAGTTTTTTTTCATGGTGTGAGGCCACTCTTGTCACCATGTCAGACTAGCCTGCTTGTTGTTCCTAGTCAGGCTGCCCAGGTGGAGTGTGCAGCCCCAATGTGCCTAGAGACACTTCTCTGCCAGGCTGCCTCTTGCTACCCATTTTTCAGAGGCCTCAAAGGCAATTGACAAGTGCATGAGTTCGATAGGCCAAGTCCTCCAAGCTGGGCAAAGCACAACCATGTTGAGATCTGTGTTTCCTTCTCCCTCCCACAATACTCCCTACCCCTAACCCCTGTTCCCATTTGGTGTAGCCCCAGTGGCCCCAGAAACTCACAATGACTGAGGACCAGGAGCTGGGGCCAATGTCCCACTTATGACTGCTCTTCTAACTTAGCAAGGCTCGGGGTGTGCTTATCACATTGACAGGGAGAAGGAGCAACTCTGATGGAAGGGCTTTGATCAAAGTCAGAAAGTCTAGGTCAAAGGTTCTTTAGAATGCAGGTTAGTCCAGCACTGTTGGTTGTCCCTAAAGAGCCTCTCCCAGGGAGATAGGCTGAGCAAGGAAATTGTCAGCTCCGCTGAGGGAAGAGGGACGGGTGGCTTTGTGGCCAGTTGGGGGGGGGGTCAGTGAGCCAGCAGGACCAACTTCCCTAGAGAAGAGTCTAGAAGGATGAGAAGCATGGATAGCTAATAAGGGAAGGTTGCTCCTGATGGAGGCCTAGCTAGTGCAAATGTGTCATTTGCTTTGAGTTTTCATGCATGCCTGCATGCTTCATCTATTTCTTCACATATTCAACAAAACTACTTGATGTGCCGGAACTTAGGATCATCTAGAGGACCTGAGGCATCAACCTGGGATCTTTGATGTTCTTCCAGGTGGTCATGATCATAAAGACAGGACCCAGTGTCTATCAGTCACAGTTTCTACTTCCTGAGAATATTCTCAAAGTGGTTGCCCCATTTACTGAACCATTATCCCAGGTCATCTGTCCTTCTTCTATGTTCTCATTTGCTAGTAGTAATGTTTTGAACTCATGGCCTCCTATGACCACAGCAAGGGCTATGCCCCCCAGGACTTTTTAGCATGAGCCAAGAGGAGGTCAAACTAGGGGGCAAGCAGCCAGGCCCTGTGGAGGGGAATTTGTCTCCATCGTCTCCAGGGAGGCAAAAAAAAAAAATTTTTTTTTTAAATTCCCTGAACTCAAGCAGTCCATTGAATATTCACAGAGCCCAGACACAGCGGCAGCAAGGGTCTGGCATTTTATGACCCATGGGTCATTCTCTGGATCAGAAGTGTCTATTCTAGGCATTTCCCCCCTTTGAAGGTTCAAGGAAGGGTCCTCTGAGAGTTAGAGCAGAGTGCTGGAATGAAAGGTCTGCAGCCCTGGTGGGCAGGAGAGTGGGTGGGCAGATGCTCAGACATGTCAGAGCACTGTTACCTCTAACGAGGCCCCCAAAGAGGCACTGGCATTCAGAAAACATGTACCATCTTCTAGAGCCAGGGAGGTTCTAGATCAGCTGACCCTGACCTGAACATGCTCACTAGCTTCATTGTCACTATCTCTACTGCTCTCGCGCAGTGTCAGCCACCAGCAAGTAAGCTAGGGCTGCTCAATTGCTTTTCTCTATGACTTTTTTTCAGCCTTCTAAGTTTACTGACCTTCAAAAGGTTGTACTAGGCAGTTACAATGTCACGTGTGAACCCAAGTGTCCAGTGCTTCTTGATTAGCCCCCTTTCCCTCATGTCTCCTCATTGTGTCTGTTCTCTCCCTGCAAACTTTTTGTTGTTGCTGTTATTGGGGTTTGAACTTGAGGGCCTCAGGCATTCTACCACTTGAGCCCCACCTGTAGCCCATTTCACTTTAGTTACTTTTCAGCTAGGATATTTCTGGCTTTTTGCCCCAAGCCAACCTTAAACTATGTTTTTCCACTTCCTTCAGGGCACCTCTAATTGAGAAATTCTGACTGGGTCACAACAGTTGGAATGGCTCTCCATTGGATCAGCACAATATACTCACATACCTCTAGGCAAAGATAACTATGTCTTCTCCCCTATTGGCCAACTCAGTGAGATCCCCTTTCCTCTAGGTCAAGTTACCCCAAACCTCACTCTTGTAGGCAAGTCAACCTCAATCATTGTCCTTGTGGCATCTTCCTGGGCTAAGTCAGTACCGATGGTTCTCTGGGCAAGTTGCCCAAATGCTTTCATTGGAGCCAAGTTAAGAACCAACTATTCTATTCAGGTGCACTTGGAACCAAAGCTCTCCTAGAGCCAACTGAGGCCTATCAACTTTCCTCAAACCAAGTCTACCTGCTTAACTACTACTCTGCAGGCTATTCCTCTCAAACAGTGCTCTTGCAAACAGAACCCAAAAGTGCTTGACTGGTGGAAGTCAGCCCCACCAGATCTCTTCAGGAACGATCCCAAATCCTTCTCAAACTGAATGAAGACCAACTGCTATCATAGGCCCCAGCAAGGCCTAATGGTTTCAACGTCAGCTCTCCTAGGCCCCAGTGAGGCCTAATGGTTTCAAGTTAAGACATCAGGTCTCCTAGGTCCTAGGGAGGCCTAACTGCCTCCTTTAGGCAAGTGAGTTCTATCTAATCTCCTCAGAGCTGGTCTACCTGCTCAACTACTACTCTGCAGGCTACTCATCTCAAACAGAGTTTATATAGACATTGGTGGAAGTCAGCTCTACCAGATCTCAGGGACAATGATCCCAAATCCTTCTCCTCAGACTAAATGAAGACCAACTGCTATCACAGGCCCCAGTAGGGCCTGTAACAGTTTCAACAGAACTTCAGTTCTCCTAGACCCCCAGTGAGGCCTAACGGTTTCAACAGAACATCAGCTCTCATAGGCCCCAGTGAGGCCTGTTACAACAGAATCGGCCCTAACGGTTTCAACAGTTAGGATATCAGTTTTCTTAGGCTTCATTGAGGCCTGACTTCCTCCTTTAGGCAAGTGAGGCCTATCTAATCTCCTCAGAGCATGTCTACTGGTTCAACCACTACTCTGCAGGCTACTCATTTCAAACAGCATTTGTGCAGAGCCCAAAGCACTCTCCGTCATAGAAATCAGCCCCATCAGCTCTCAGGGACAACGATCCCAAACTCTTCTCAGACTAAATGAAGACCAGCTGTTATCATAGGCCCCAGTAAGGCCTAACAGTTTCAACAGAACATAGCTCTCATAGGCCCCAGTGAGGCCTAATAGTTATGACAGAACTCGGCCTGGTAAGGCCTAATGGTTTTCAAGTCAGGACATCAGTTCTCTGAGGCCCCAGTGAGGCCTGACGTCTTCCTTTAGGCAAGTGAAGCCTATTTAATCTCCTCAGAGCGTATGTGCTGGTTCAACCACTACTCTGCAGGCTACTCATTTCAAACAGCATTTGTACAGTGCCCAAAGTGCTCTTTGTTGTAGAAGTCAGCCCTACCAGCTTCTCCTCAGGGAAAATGAGTCCATCTATTCTAATTAGACCAAGCCAAGCCTAACAACTCTTCCATGCAAAACAGAGAGGACAATTTTTCTACTGAGGTGTAGTCAGACTGCCTTTTTACACGCAATCAGGACTATGAGCAAATTAGCCCGAAATGTTTGTCTAAAAAAACTCAAGCCCCAAGGCCCCTAGCATCAGATCAAGGCTGATTAGAGAATCTTAGGGCCAATTGGCCTCAGGTGGCCTGGATAGGACAAAATGAGCCCTGAGAAAGGCCCCCAGTTGCCTTCTGCAGGCCAGTTAGCCCAAAAGGTGCCCCCTGGAGACCAGAGGCCTTCATACTATCTGAGGTGGTGTACTGTGTGTGGCAGATTCTCCAGTCAAGAGGCATCTGAGGTAGAGGTGAGGAGAGCTGGAAGGGCGCTTGGGCGACTGGCGTGGAGGCTGTCACAGGCTGCTTCCTGACACTTGCCAGTGAGCTGTCTCTGTTCTTTTAGGGACACCTTTCCCACCCCTCACTGGGATTACAGGCTATTCCCAATACTATTTCTTTTCTGATCCATTTGGCTCTCTGCTTCAAAATACTTATCTATCTTATTTTTATTAAATTATTATAAAGGTGATGTACAGAGGGTAACAATTACATAAGAAAGAGTACGATTCTCTTTTGACAATTTCACCCCTTCACTTGCATTCTCCATTGTGCCTCATAAGTTATAGTTCATTTTCAACATAGTGTCTTGCACCACTGCTGCTTTATTTCTTAAGAACATAAATGTTCTTTCTAATCACAGTAATCAATTTTAGTATATCTAATCTGCCATCGATTTCTTAGTTTTGTCCAATGACTTAAAAGTGACCTTTGTATCATTTTTCCTTTCCTGTACAAGATTCAATGAGCTAAACATGATTAGTTGTCAAGGCTTAAAATATTTTGCCAATAGGTAACATCAAAAGAGGGGGAAGAATCCTGAAGTTTTATTTTTTTGGGGGTCTGGTCGTGGGGCCTGGGCGCTGTCCCTCAGCTCTTCAGTTCAAGGCTAGCGCTCTACCACTTGAGCTACAGTGCCACTTCTGGCTTCTTTTTTGTTTATGTGATGCTGAGGAATCAAACCCAGGGCCTCAGGCATGCAAGGCAAGTGCTCTACCACTGAGCCACCTTCCCAGCCCCAGAATCCTGAAGTTTTAGAAAGACAAAAGTACATGAGCTATTGTACACACAAAAATCATCACTGAGGTGATAATATTCCAAAATGTACCTACTAAAAACACCATGAATAAAATTTCAAGCAACTTCTATGTTTAAAGTAGTTGAATGAAAAGGAGCCAGAAAATTAAGATATTAGAGCCAGGCATGGTAACAGATGCCTAACCATAATCCTAACACTCAAGAGGCTGAGATAGGATAGTATCTTGAGTTTCAGACAACTCTAGACTACATAGTGATACCTTGTCTATGAAACAAATTAAAAAGCAAAGGTAAGCTAGCAAGTAATGTTATCAGAAATAATAAAACTAGGAAGAACTCCATTGCCTAAAACCAAAACAAAGGTTTTTTTCATGATATAAAGAGGGCTGTGGTAGTGAACTTGTTTGAAATTCATGAGGTACTAGGTTTGCTCTCCAGCAGTCATAGCAATGTGCTGTGGAGTCTAAGGCCATGATGGTCTAGAGCCAGTTTGTCTCTTCTACAATATTACTCTACTCCAAGTGGCAAAAACAGACATTTTTTTTACCCTGAAAGCTTGTGACTGTGACTGTCTTCAAACAGCCTAGGGATATCAGAGCTATGTGATAGCAGGTGAAGAGCAAAGTCAGATTTATATTCAGTAGTGGGCTGCTTCCCACCCCTCCATAAGGCAGGACGGTTCTGTGTCCCAGGTCCCAGGTTTGGGTAGGAAGCACCTGGAGGGCTGTGTGGAATCCTGAGACTCTCCACGAGCAACTTCTAGATTTAAGAACATTGCAGCGTGCAATAGGAAGGCTGATAGAATTGTAATTTCTTACCCCAGACATGTTCCCTGCTCTCGGCATGCCTCTTTAAAAATAAAGGATCTAGCCCAGCACTGTTGGCTCAGGCCTGAAACCCTAGCCATTCATGTGCTGAGATCTGAGGATTGAGGTTTGAATCCACCAGGGGCAAAAAAGTTCAAGGACTCTTATCTCCAAGTAACCAGTATAAAAACAAAAATATCTGGGCTCAAGTGGTGTGTGCCAGCTTTGAGTGAAAAAGCCAAGCAAGTGTGCAAGGCCCTGCATTCAAGCCCCAGAATAGCTGTGCACCTACACATAAAAAGACATGGGGGGGGGGGGCTGGCAGAAAAGAAGATGGACCTGCACAGGTGGGTGAGGCCACCCTGAATTCAAGCCTCAGGGTCACCCACCCAGCAGTTGTACCCATGCAGACACGAGGGGGCAGCAGAAGACCATAGGTCCAGCCTGGGGTGGGGGCTGGGGAGCGGAGGGGGTGGTGGTCCTGGGGTCCCTACCTCCCCAAGCCCCTGTGGGCTTCCTGAGGATTTGGAAA
>NW_012267299.1:3250135-3279211 GCF_000151885.1 Dipodomys ordii
CAGAAGTGGCGCTGTGGCTCAAGTGGTAGAGCGCTAGCCTTGAGCTGAAGAGCTGAGGGGCAGCGCCCATGCCCAGAGTTCAGGCCCCACGTCCGGACCTCCCCCCCCCCAAAAAAAAGAGACATGGTTTCAAAAGTTAAGAAATACATATAGCTCTCATTTAACAACTCATTATTTGACCACCGATAGAAAGTGCTATTTGTATGACTTTAGTCACTTTAATTTATCACCTCAGGATTAGAAATACTGAAAGAAAAATCAAAGGCAGCTCTTTTGTTTTTAAAAACTTTTAATTAGAAATATAAAAAGTTTTGTATCTTTTCAAATATGGTTTGTATATTCAGCAAGTTTCAAACTTCCTAATGTAAAATAGCCTTATATTTAATATACGTATTAGTTTTCAAAAACAAATTTTATTTGACAGTGATATTTATGATGCTGACATCCTCATAAGGCTTATCTGTTTTTGGATTGACTTTGACGTTGGAGATCCTCTGTACAACTTCCATTCCTTTAGTTACTCGTCCAAATACTGTGTGTTTATTATCAAGCCAAGGCTGTATTGGAGAACAAATGGAAAACATTGGCAAACAGCAATTTCTTAAATCACATATTCTGGGTGAACAAAGTGAGAAGAATTTAAGGTTATGTGGGGGACTGGCCCCCCACCATATCAAGTACACATATGCTAGCTATGTGCCTATCATCCTGTATACGTTAAAATCTCTCTCCACTATATTATCCACTACAATGTAATGCTATATTGGGGTTATGCTTTAACAAGAAAACAAATATAAGAAAAAAAAGTACACCCAGATTTACTTTTCAAATCTTTTGAATCTGTGATTGATCAAATGGCCAGCTGAAGAACCCACAGATAATAGACTATTTAAACCCTTTAGACCAAAGGGAGCTGGAAGAGTTTGCTAAAGAAAAGTTACTTTGCTTGGAAGAAAATTATAACTAAGGCCACAGAAATTCTCTGCAGGAATTTTGCATGCACAATTAAGAGGCAGTTTAGAATAGTTTACTAGCATATACTGAGAGTTCAGGAGGTGGCTCTGTTACCTACTTGATCTTGGTCAAGTTAATTATGTGTAACCATTTGTTTCCTCACCTATTACTGAAAACTGAGGATCAGCACTCTAAGTATTGTGAATAGTACCATGGGACTATGTGCCTGGCAGATAATAGTTACAAATATTTTTCTTTCATTGTTTGATACTTATTTAAAAAAAGTGTATTTTGTAATTTTGTAAAATTTCACAGCAATAGCCTTATGGCTTCATATTACATTTTATCAAATCTTAAATGCCATTAATAAATTATATCACATATACTACTGTGGAAAATTTCTCTGAAAATTCGTATCTGGAAACTCATATCTGAATTCCTGTATTTAAGAGATGAGGAAACAGATCCAGAGAGGTGACATAATTTGTTTTAGGCTACAAAATTAGTAGTGGCTAAGTTGAGACTTGAGACTCAAATATCTAGAAAACAGTTCATTGTTCTGTTTTACTAACAAACATTATACTTAAAATTTCTTCTCTTAAAAGTGTTCACTTTTGGGGGATGGGGGAGGGGGGAGAGGGAAAGGGATAGGAAGGGGAAACAAAGGAGTAGGCAACAATGCTTGATAAGAAATGTACTCATTATCTTGCCCATGTAATTGTAACTCCTCTGTACGGTATTTTCATTAAAAAAAAAAAGTGTTCACTTTTGGAGTTGGGAATTTAGCTCAGTGGAAGAACACTTGCAAGTGCAAGGCCCCAAGTTCGAACTCAGCTAGGGGAAAAAAAAAAAAGAAAAAGTGTTCACTTTAAAATTTTGGCAGATATAAATACTGCAGAGGTTACAGAATAACACAGCTCTCTCTTCCATTGAATCATAACCCATGAATCTATATTATATATTACATATTTTATAGACAATGATATATACTCACTGTTGGTACGACTGTTATGAAAAACTGGGATCCATTAGTATTCGATCCAGCATTTGCCATGCTCAGAGTGTATGGTCTGTCATGTCGTAATGTTGAATGAAATTCATCTTCAAACTCTCCTCCCCATATGCTTTCTCCTCCCATACCAGTACCTGTTGGATCTCCTGTCTGAATCATGAAGCCCTTACAGAAAACACACAAAAACACATTAACACTGTCCATCCATATCACATTACAACTTCCAGCTTAAACCTATAGGTATCTTTAAATTTGGATAATATATTTCCATTGCTCAATTACTACCTTATATTCAATGACTGAAACAAAAATACAAAGGTACTGTCACTTATAAGCATGCACTATCTTTCCTAATACAGAAAAACCAGCTAATACTATTTTTAAGTTTAGGATCTATATAGTGTCTCGTGTCTTACACAATTGTCCTTATCATCTCCCCACTTCATCAAATGCCCTGGATTTCTTGGAGAGTCATTTCACTAATAATTCCTTTAGAAACATGACATCTGACTTTTCTTCCTACCATTTCTCAAGACTCAAGTATCTGCCAGTAACCTGTGATTGCATCACTATCCCATCCACTCTACAGCATGCTGCTCAAAATTCTGGGACCAAGCTCACTCTGCTCCTCAGGTATAATAACAGTGATTGTCACAAGTCAGAAACCCTGTGGCCCTTCTGTGGTCTGCAATCTTATCTTATTGGTTTATCAAGCTACTGGATAGTAACCTCTGTGTGTGTGTGACCTGTGTGTGTGTGTGTGTGGCTGTTTTTTATGTGTTTGTATGTTGCTATTGGGGCTTGAACTCAGGGCATCTAGCTCAGCTAGATTCATACTTCATGCTTCCACTTCTGGCTTTTTGCTAATTTGGCAATTAAAAGTCTCAAAAATTTGTCTGCTCAGTCCAAATTTTTTGAATTTTGAGCCTCAAGAGTCCACATAGTTCAGAGTATAGGAATAAGCCACCAGCAGCTGACTATGGTTATTAATTTTATTTCTTCATGACCCTTTCCTCATTAGCTCACCCTTTTATTTGTTAACAAATATTGGCCCAGTGTTTTCTTGTGTGTGCTAGTAGAAGGACTGGAACTCAAGGCCTGGAGCTTTTGATTTTCCTTTCTGCTCCTGGCTGGCACACAACTACTCGAACCACACTTGTACTATGGACATTTTTACGGTTAATTTTAGTCTCTTAGACTTTTCTGCCTCTGCTGGCTTCAAATCTCAATCTTCAACTCTGAGTCTCCCGAGTAACAAGGACTACAGGCTGAGCCACTACACCTGGCTGTACCAGTGTTGATTAAAAGGTGGTCATGGTCATGCTATATTTTTTCCTTGATTAGTTTCTAGTCCATTTCGCTGTTCCTTTCAAATATTCTGATGAGTGTGAAAGGATTCTTTAGGCTTCAATCTCTTACTGCACAATAACATACCCTTTGTTAAGTCATACAAAATTTGCAGAACTTACTTTAATTATACGGTGAAATGTGTGTCCATTATAATAACCATTTCGGCTGTGAACACAGAAGTTTTCCACGGTCTTAGGGCACCTGGTAAGATATAAACCAATCAAAGCATCTTAAGATGATTTTCTTTGGAAGCAACTATATTTCCTAATGATGTTTTGAATGTCTGAACGATTCAGGAGTACTTTTTCAAAACCTTTAATCTCAGGACAAACAAGAGTTCAAAGGTCATATCAGTAGTGGTATATATTTTCACTGTAACAGAGTATCTTTATATTATGACTGATTAATATTTGAGTTTGACAGTATTTCAAGGCCATTATATAGTTAAAAGTAAAATGTAGCACCTTACTTAAGATATATATATATATACATATGTATTCATATCTTAAGTTACTTCACTATTTATAGTAGATTAAGTTACTGGGAAAGGTTAATTTTCTTATAACAACAACATTATGCTGGTGGCTCATGCCTACAATCCTAGCTACTCTCAGGAGGCTGAGATCTGAGGATTGAGGTCCCATGCCAGCCTGGAAAAAAAAGTCTGTGAGACTCTTATCTCCAATTAACCACCCTCAAACTGGAAGTGAAGCTGTGCCTCAAAGTGATGGAGCAATAGCCTTGAGCAAAACAGTGTCCAGGACCTGAGTTTAAGCTCCATGACTGATCAAAACAAAACAAAAAAACCCAACACCAACCCCTGCCCCACAACAACAAACACCCTCAAGACAGAACTTACATACTTCAAAGTTCCTAAAAAATAATTTTAAGTTACACAGTTTCAAATACACATTGTCACTGATACTTATATTATTAATATAACAAAAATAATACTTACTCAACAGGAAAAAGTTTGATGTGAATGTCTCCCATGCTTGTATGGATAATGGCACTATCTGAAACGCGTTTTGGTCCTTCAGCTTGAGTAGCTGCCATGACTTCTTCTTTAGAAGGTTTCTCATTAAAAACATCTCGGTCAGAGTCTGCACTTTTTGTATCTTCTGGTTCTCGTTTGGTAAACTTAAGAATATTAAGAAAGTGGGGGAGGGGAAAATGAAAAGTGAGAAAATGAATTAAACTTTTCACCAGAAAGTAAATTTCATTTCAAATGAAGTACTTGAGGAAAATAAATACTCTCATCAGATTTAATTTTTATCTCACTAACATGTCCTTTAAGACCTGTAAAGCAATTAAATGACTTGTATTATTTTAATGTTTAAATAATCCATGTAATATAATGCACATTCGTGATTCCGAATGAGATTTAACTTCTTTTGGTAGAAATTTTCTTGGTATGTAGTTAAAAATATAACCTTTATTAGCAGCAGCTCTTCTATGTTTTACTGCCACTTGTTGCTTACTTTTCACTATTAGGCTGCCTATGTATGAAGTCTGTCTCTTCCATTTACTAATTAAGTGAGATGGGGGAAGTGAATTGATTTTTTCCATTTCTCATACATAAGTGGGATAACAGTGCCTATTTCCTAATATAGGAAGTTATGAAACCCATAGGAATGGATATAAAATACTGACAAATCATTGCCTAACACAGGGCACTACATGAACATCTTACTACTATGAACAGAACATAGTGTTAAGATGAGGATTCACAAAGAGGACAAGTAATATATCTTGAGTTTTTTCTTTTTCCCCCAGAGTCTTACTTGATCTATTGGAACTCTGAAGCTTAGGAGGGAAAAAGCAGACTCTGAGTAAAGGTATGGAAATCTTACGATCTTCAGGGGACAAGGAAAAGAGAGAAAAATCTTTGGGATATAAAAGGTCTGGACTTCTCAAGGCCATTTCTCTTACTTAACTCAGTAAGTAGAAATTCTCTCCCAGGCCAGGTCTACCTGATGCTGAGCTATAGGAAGTCAAAAAGGTAATGCATGACTTCCCATCTTCCCTAACATCATTCCTTGATCCACTCAAGTAGGATTCCCAATAAAAAAACCAACCGAGAATGTTTCATCTTAACGTTTTACAATGTATTCTTCAATGGAACAAATTATCTATTGTATGATAATTTTTAAAAAGTTATCTTGAATTAGTTTGTGTATGGATTTTTAAAATCATAGTTTTAAAATCATAGTTTTATTGTTGGTTCTGGGGCTTGAACTCAGGGTCAGGGTACTGACCTTGAGCTTCTTTTGCTCAAGGATAGCACTATACCATTTGAGCCATAGCTCTACATCTTGCTTAAAATAGTACTATTTTATCTCATATGATGGATTTAAACAGGGACTAAAAGAAGAGCCATATATATGTAATGTATCTTAAGTTTAGCTTACGGCTATGTACATCTACTAAAACAAAGAAAATTCTTAATGTTAGCTGGACAAAGAAACAATGATTTTTAAAAAAAATTTCTATTTGCTTAAACCTTAAAATGAGTATGTGTACTTTAACCATGTATATGTAAACTCTGGGGAGTTTTAATAAAGTGTTAACAAAGTGTTTTAATAGACTGGTTGGAAATTAAGGTTTGTATTTTTAGAATATACCAAGAATTAAACCAGGTGGTGGGTGGCTCAATGCCTGTAATCCTAGCTACTCAGGAGCTGAGATCTGAGGATTGTGGTTTGAAGCCAGCCTGGGCAGAAAAGTTTGTGAGATTCTTATCTCTAATTAACCACCAAAAAAACTAGAAGTGAAGCTATTGCTCAAATGGTAGGGCACTAGCCTCGAGCACAAAAGCTCAGGGACAGCACCCAGGCCCTGAGTTCAAGTCCCATGAATGGGGGAAAAAAAAAGAAAAAGATGCAGACACATATGGCTCAAGCGGTAGAATGGATGATGCACTGAGATCACTTCCCAATAATGTATTGAAGAAAGAAAGAAAAAAAGCTGAAAAATAGTAAAAAAAAAACCTTTTTTTAATCTGTTGTGGGGCTAGGATTATAGGCATGAGCCACCAGTGCCTGGCAAAACATTAAAAAATTAAAACTTATGGATACTATCATGATCGTATCTACTAATTTCCTATCATCTTAGCACAAATAGTCATAGAAGCCAGGTTGAATTAAATAATATTTGAAGTGGAAGTATTTCAGTTGTTTAGACAGTCTACTAACATGTCCAACATTCTCTTACATTGAAGGTACAAATGTCATTCCCAACATGCCACACATACCATATAAAATCTATTCTTTTTGAAAGACGTACACACTATTGTAGGGTCAGCTTGAATATTCTGAAGAACAGGGTTTTCAGAAGCTTTCATCTCTATAGTAGTTGCAGCACGATGCTTTTTGGCTATTCCTTGAAACAAAGCCAGTTGCATCACTCTAATATTTTCTTGTTTGCCTAAGATCCGCACACACCTGGAAAATACAGCAATTTTTTTTTGATTGGTCATGGGGCTTCAACTTTAGGCCTGGGTGCTGTCCCTCAGTTCTTCAGCTCAAGGCAAGTGCTCTACCAGTTGAGCCACAGTGCCATTTCTGATTTTCTGGTCATTAATTGGAGATAAGAGTCTCACAGATTTCCTGCCTAGGCTGAATTTGGAGCGTGATTCTCAGATCTCATCCTCCTGAATAGCTAGGATTACAGGTGTGAGCCACCAGCACCTGGCTAGCTATGTTATTTGTCTTTTTTTTAAAAAACAATTAATTATCAGAATTAATTCCAATCATGACAACTTTACAGATAATAGACAAGGTCAACCACTGATTTATATAAAATAGCAGAAGATATCCTATGGTGTTTCACCATCCCCAAATGAGTATACTTTTTAGTTGGTAGACAAGTATAATTTTCAAATCACATAAACGTGAAGAAAATACAAACCTACTGACTGAGAGAAAACACTTGGAAGAGGAGTTTCTAGAGAACTGTTATGCTTAAGAGGAGTGAGGTCCCGAGTTCAAACTTTAGTACATGCCAATACCAAAGGTCTGTGCTGAATATACACTTTTCCCCCATTATTACTGGTCCCTAAACAATATATTGTAACTGTTTACATAACATTTACATTATATCAGGTATTATAAGTGAGAAATAACTTAAAAGTATAAAGGAGGATAGGAATAGATTATATGCAAATAAGCCATCTTATACGATATAACTAGAGCATCATAGCACAGATTTCTCTGATGTGTCTTTAAACCAATTCCTCATAGCACCGAGGGATACATGTACCATTTTAACCCATTCCTATTATTTTAATCTTTTTACCAACATTCCAAGATTTGATATTACCAAGAACGATAATATCAATGTTTATATATGGGAATGCATAGCATAGGGTTTCTTAAAATATCATTTAAGTTCTTTTCATTTACATTCAGGATATGAGCATAGATATTTTGTACTAAGACAAATGGAGTTTTTGCACAAAAGACTTATTGTGGCTTCATGCATTTTAACTTCTGATTTTATGTCTAAGCAGGATGTAATGCTGAATTCTGTGGCTAAAATATTTGGCATGATTAACATGAATGACACTAATTTAAATCAATAAGTAAAACAGACTGAAACTTGTTAAAAAAAAACCTTGAAAACTATTCATATCTTCTTCCATTTCTTTTACAAACATTGAGTAGAAACTTTTTACATAAGATTATAAACAACTGAGAGACCACAGAAAAATCCAGTCAAAACATTTGGTTAAGTTTAGACATTTGGGACCATTCCACTTTTCTTGTAACAAACAGAACTCTCATTGTTCTCCTAGTGGAGAAAATGGTCCTGCATAAATGTATTTTTAAAAACCATACTTATATTGAAGCTTACCGGTTTGTTTCTACATTTATAACTTTAATGCCAAGCATTGTTCCATATAGCACGAAGTGTCCAGTTTCATCAAAAACTATATTAATTAATCTTACAGCATCCACTTTCTCCAACTCACGCTCTACTGCCATTCGTCGACCAAATTCCATGTCTGGTAGCTGTTGCCTCATTTGTTGTAGTTCAGTAAACATCTAGGAAATAATGTGAAAAATGCTATTCCTTCTACCCCACCACCACCCAAACAAAACGAAGGAGAATAGAAGCACTGTACACATTAAGTACCCTTAAGAGTTTAAACTTCTATATCTTCAGAAACTTAAGCCCTAAAAGCAGGACAGAAAAGTTACTTCAGGTCTTCAAGTATGCTCAGTGGCAGATCTGGAATGTTTTCTTAGCCTGCATGAGACCCTATGCTTAATCCTCAGTGTAACCACTTATAAAATCAAAGTATTTTGCATTAAGGATAAGTGATTTTTCTAATTAAATATTTTCTGTACAGAAATGATAAATTGGCTGCTTCTTCCCTTTTATTTTTGCAGTACTAGAAATTGGACTCAGGACCTGGTGCTTGCTTAGGTAGAGGCTCTACTGCTGAGCCACGCCCTCTGCTTTTTTGGGGTCTAGTTGTTTTTGAGGATTTTACTTTTGGCTCTAGTTATTTTTGAGGATCTTATTTGACAGTATTTACCTCTTCCCTGAACCAGCTTGAATCATGTTGCCACACCTAACTTTTTCTGTGAATGGGTCTTGTGAATGCTTTTGCTTGGATTGGTCTCAAACTATAATCTTCCTAATCTCTATCACCAGAGTAGCTAGGAATATGGGTGTGAGCCACAAGAGCCCAGGCTATTGTACTGCCTTTATTATTATTTTCTTGGTGTACTGCCTTTTAAAAAGCCTCAGACTGGCAGTTTACAATGACATAAAAGGCACATAAATACTTTTAAATTTTACAGTGAGTAAGCACAATAAAAACAAAATTCGTCTGAATTTTTATTTAACTTAAGGCATCCAAAATATCACAATTTCCTTCTTTTTTTTTTTTTTTTTTTTGTTGGTCGTGGAGCCTGAACTCTGGGCCTGGGCGCTGTCCCTGAGCTCTTCAGCTCAAGGCTAGCACTCTACCACTTGAACCACAGCACCACTTCCAGCTTTTTCTTCTTATGTGGTGCTGAGGAATCGAACCCAGGGCCTCATGCATGCAAGGTAAGCACTCCACCATTAAGCCATCTTCCCAGCCCAATATCACAATTTCTAAAGTAACAATTTTAACAATTGAAACTTGTTTTTAAAATTTTGCATATATTTTATTTGAGTAACTCTCTCCTTGGGTCTAGATGCATCTGGCACTCAGTAGTCACCTGTCACTAATGAACAGCAGAGCTATAGACTTTGAAATCCTTGTTCAAGGATTATGTGTTTGATGTAACAAATACTCAAATTTTTGTTGAATGAACTATTATCTCACTAATTTATAACTAATTCTTATTTCAGCTAGAATTACAGATGTGAGCCACCAGTGCCTGACTTCATGCTTATCTTAACTGAAAGGCTTCCACAGTTTTTCTGGATATGTGAAGCACAAAAAATTAAAAAAAAAAATAAAGGGAGTATGTATGTCAGGATTCAGGTAGGAGGAGTTCAACATCTAACAGCTTACAGACCTTGTTAGGCTTTCTTGTCTGTAATGTCTAACACAGACAAGCTGACATACATTCAATTATTGGTATGCTAGGAATTTACGTACATTTTGATAGTTAGGGACCCATGATGGTTTCTGTTAGAAAACTCAGTTTTCAGGACGTAAGTCTTTAGGCAGCCATCAATAATATTATTTTGTGTATGTTTATTCAATCTAATAAGCATTTGACCATGTGTTTTTACCAACAGTATCCTATTCTAGTCTTCATAGCAAGGCCTGTGTAATATACAACTTCATAGTTATATGCACTGACAGTGCATATTTCACCTACTTAATAAATACTAAAAAGTAAAACTTCACACCAATTTGTTAAACTGTTAAAAAGTATTTCCACCTCATCAAAGAAGAGATTCCACTTACTAGTCATTATTTTTATTTGTAGTACAATTAACGTAATTAATGAATGCTATATTCCTATTAATATAAATGAAAACAGTCTCATTCAGAATCTCATAGCTTTACTCCTGATTTCCTCAACTCAGTTCTATCATTTCAACAAATGTTGAAAACAACAATAGTGTATCTAAAAGCTTTTTTCTGTATATTTCCTTCCTGGAAGAGCTTCAGAAAGCTGCACTCTGGTCATGTGTACAGAATGAATAGTTTAAGAAAGAATGAGGACATACAATAAGGGTTGAGGATCTTAAGAAAACTATAAATTGAAAACAAACATTGAGCTACATGAATACGTTAAATATCACATAATAAATCTAACAGTGCTGCAGAGAGCATCAACTCAAGATAAAAACTGAGTAAAAACTTTAATGTGCTAAGAGAAAATAATCATTAAGCTAGAAGTCTAGATGAGGGGGAAAAAAGCCCAGTGTTAGTGATTTATGCCTATAATCCTAGCTACTTAGGGGCTAAGATCTGGAGGATCCCAGTTGAAAGCCAGGGCTTGACTCTCTCTACAATTAATCAGCATAATGCTAGACTGTAGGTGTGGCTCAAGTGGTACAGCACTGCAAGGCCCTAAATTCCAGCTCTGATGTTGATTTACCCACTGCCCACCCCCAGCAAAAAAAAAAAAAAAAAAGGGAAGAAAAAAAAACTTTGAGGAACAGCACAAATAAAAACATTTTTAGACAAAATGATTAAATCCCAATTATACTTACACTTAATGATTCATCAAAGACTCTCATAAGTTTTCCAGTTAAAAACCTGAAAATTCTAACTTTTCTATCAGATCCAATGGTAGCTATTTTCTTCCCATCAGGTGAAAAACATATGCTGGTTGGAAAAGCCTTACATTTGGCAAATTCATATAAATCTGTGTCAGTTTTATATTCCCAGTTCACATTTTTTGGGAATTTATATTCATGAGGAGGCCCAGTCCAGTACTCAATCATTCCGGATTTGTCAGAAGACACCACTGCTTTGTAAACTGGGTTTAGCCTTATCTGAGTAAGAGGAGATGTATGGAGTTTGTCAAATATATGAAGTGGCTGGTTATCTCCACGACCATCATAAATGAAAATTTTTCCTGTACTCTTCTCAGAAGCAGCAACTGAAGATATTGCATCTCCTGGGCAATAGATCCATTCACATTGTCCTGGAAAATACCTAAAGCAGTAAACAATTAGGGGAAAGTGTTAATACAAGTACTCCTCCCTAGCATATTAACAAAACCAAAACATAAAATGACAATAATACAAGAAAAGTCCTAGCCAATGGTTTAGACAATTTTGGATGTTTACTGAAAATTAAGAGACAAAGAATGAAGAGGAACCACTAAGAATAGTTACTAAATTTTCTCTGATATCATCATTGTAATGGTAACGCTAAGGATCTACCATACCATAAGAAGAGATATGCATAAAACACCCTATATTTATTTCTCTTTGGTACACAGAAAAAAATCTAAACAGACCTGGGCTTCAAGGTATTTTAGGCCATTGTCTTTTGGATGTACATTATAACCTACTTTCAAATAGATTAGTAACTATTATTTAAGACTAATAAAAATATTTAAATTATGATAGTATTCAAGAAAAACATTGTCCTAATCAATATTAGTATTAAAACTATACACAAGCGTTGGAAGCTGGGTGCCAGTGGCTCACATGCCTCTAATTCTAGCTACTCAGTAGGCTGAGATCTGAGGATCAAGGTGCAAAGCAAGCCTAGGCACACTCTTATTTCTAATTAACTACCAAAGAACCAAAAATAGAGATGTGGCTCAAGTTGTAGAGCACTAGAGCAAAAGAGATCAGGGACAGGACCCAGGCTCTTAGTTCAAGCCTCAAGACAGGCATAAAACAAAAACACAAAAACCCAGTAACAAAAAAAGTGTAAGCTTTGGGCATGCTGCCCAATGAAGAAAAGTATAGAAGAACATGGACAGATTTAATCCATATACCAAGCATATTCAAATGTGCTGTCCTCTGCAAAGGAGTCACTTGGAGAAATGACACTATTATACAAAAATGGTGCTGGTGCTCAAAACATTTTTGGAGCTTTTTTGAATTTTTTTTTGTTGTTGTTGGTCATTGAACTTGAACTCTGGCCTGTGTGCTGTCCCTCAGCTCTTCAGCTCATGGCTAGCGCTCTACCACTTGAGCCACAGTGCCACTTCTACCTTTCTCTGTTTATGTGGTACAGAGGAATAGAACCCAGGGCATCATGCAAGCAAGGCAAGCACTCTATCACTGAGCTACCTTCCCAGCCCCAACCTTTTGAATTTCTGTCAATTCCTGAAACATATACTTCCTTTGAATATACTCAAAGGTCTAATGTCTAATACTGATGACTGATTGGCTTTTTTTTGTTGTTGTTGTTGTTGGTCATGGGGCTTGAACAATGGGCCTGGGCGCTGTCCCTCAGCTCTTCAGCTCAAGGCTAGCACTCTACCACTTGAGCCACAGTGCTACTTCCGGTTTTCTGATGGTTTATTGGAGATAAGAGTCTCATGGACTTTCCTGCCTGGGCTGGCTTTGAACCATGACCCTCAGATATTGGCCTCCTAAGTAGCTAGGATTACAAAAGTGAGCCACTGGTGTCTGGCTTGAATTTGCTTTATTTTTTGTCAGTCATGGGCTTGAACTCAGGGCTTAGGTACCGTTCCTGAGCTTCTTTTGCTCAAAGCTAGCACTCTACCACGTGAGCCACAGCACTACTTCTCGCTTTTTCTCTGTATGTGGATGCGAACCCAGGGCTTCATGCATGCTAAACAAGCACTCGACCGGGGCTGGGAAGGTGGCTCAGTGGTAGAGTGCTTGCCTTGCATGCATGAGGCCCTGGGTTCGATTCCTCAGCACCATATAAGCAAAAAGAAAAAAGCCGGAAGTGGTACTGTGGCTCAAGTGGTAGCCCAGAGTTCAGGCCCCAAGACCGGACCAAAAAAAACCCAAAAAAAAAACCAAAAAACAAAAAAAAAACAACAAGCACTCTACCACTAAGCCACATTCCTGGCTTTTTCACAATAGCAAATGTATAGAGGAAACAATCTTGTAAAAATACAGGATATCAAGTTAATCAACTCTGTGATTAAAAAAAGTTATCGTAAATGAGAGACTTTGTTGGTTTTAGTGGTTCATAAAATCTGATTCAAAGTTAGACTTGAAATATGTATTCAGTGCAGTCCACAATATAATAGGTTTCTTGGATATAGTACTCTTTCATAGGTAATTAGGTTAAGATGATGTCATAAGGGTAAATCCTTAATCTAAAAAACCTATGACCTTATTAAAAAGAGAGGGAGCTTTCCTGTTTATTCAAACTAAGTCAAGAAGATACAATGAAAAGGCTGGCAGGATTTTTTTGCAGGAACCTGGACCTTAGACTTTCCTAGCCTCCAGAATACTGAAAAAATTTCTGTTAAAGACAATGTTCAGTCTAAGGACTGAACTCAGAGCAGGACTCAAACTTGGTACCTGAGGCTTTCACTCACTGGTTAGTGCTCTATCAACCGAGTCACACCTCCAACCCCATTCAGAAGCAGAGTAAGCCAAGTTCCAAAGCTTTCTGACAATGTTATGATTCTCAGGATGACATTCACTGAAATATATATGAATATATCACTTTTACTACTGTAATGTCTAACCACATATGAGTATATCCTAAAAGCTTAAAAATCAACAAATTCTGAAAACCCTTATAAGAATACAATTCTGCATTGTCAAGTACAGTATAGCAACGAAGTTAGTTCCGAATTAGCACTACTTAAGACAATGGATCTTCAATAATGTACTATGAGGTATTAGTTGAATACAATCTGTTATGATGTTGCTTAGAAATTTCTGTGATTAATGATTAAAAACACGAGTATCAGCCTCCAAACAACATCACAAGGATTAACTTAATTTTCCTAAGCAGAACCCCAAAGCCCATTTTGTTAATATATTACGAAATGGTGAAATTTAACTTAAAAAATTATTTATTTAGGTTAAAAGAATACTTTAAAAAGACTCACCCAAGCTTCAGCATGTTGATCATGTCAAAGTTCACTACATCAAAGACCTTCATTGCTTTATCGTCACCCACAGAACAGAACAATGCTCCCTCAGAGCTAACTGCAATACTCTCAATAACTCCTATTTAAATAAAATACTCTAGTAAATACCAATGAAATAACTATGCATGATTCAAAGAAAACAAAACGATTTTTTTTTTCGGTCTGTCATGGGGCCTGGGCCTGAACTCTGGGCCTGGGTGCTGTCCCTCAGCTCTTCAGCTCAAGGCTAACGCTATACCACTTGAGCCACAGCGCCACTTCTGCTTTTTCTGCTTATGTGGTGCTGAGGAATTGAACCCAGGGCCTCATACAAGCAAGGCAAGCACTCTACCACTGAGCCACCCTCCCAGCCCCATAAAGTATGATTTTGAAGGAAACTTTAATCAGCAGTATTTCAAAGAGAGATACCAAAGGGGAGAAAATGTAATGTTCTTACCAAGGTGGCTACGAAAATGCTTAACAAATTCGATTCCCTCTTCTATTTTTTTCCAGAACTTCACATGACCATCATGACTGGCAGTAATAATAAAATCTGTCCTGCACAGATGAAAAATTTTGAAGTTAATTTCTATGACAGATGCTTGAATCACTCTGTACATTCAAAAGCAAATGTCCACTAACAATCCTGACTTAAAAACAGCCTTATTTTTGTTGTTATTATTCCCTTTTCTCCTTTTTTTTTTTGTTGAGCTAGGGCCTCTCTATATAGCTAATTCTGGCCTCAAATTCAAAATCCTCCATTTTCAGACCCTCTAATGATATGATTACAGGCTAGTGCAACTACACCTGGTTTTCTTTTTTGGTTGCTGGCTTTTTAAAAAATATTCCCTTGTGCAGACCCTTGTTGGAATACATATAAAACACTGCAATCCACTTTAATCCTGGATTTGGCTCAGAATTCAACACTGAAATAAGTGTAACTTTCTTAAGGCAGTGCTGAGATGTGAACTCAGGTCATCAAGCTTTCAAATACTCTACCATAAGTCACACTCTCAGCCCTGTTTCCTGGCTAGCTGGGAATTATGGTTGTGTTCCACACACACATTTTTTTTTTTTTGCGGGGGGTGGGGGGCCGGGGAATATGATCTTACTAATTTTTACCAGACTAGCTTCAAACTTCTAGTCTCTTATTTCTGCTCTCCTGAGCAGGTAAGACCAAGACTTTAGGGTTTCTTTTTCCCTTTTTTGGTAGTACTAGGGTTTGTACTTAGGCCTTGGGACAAGTACTCTACCAGTTGAGTCATACCTCCAGTCCTTTTTGCTTTAGTTGTTTCTCAGATAGGGTCTTGTTGTGTCAGGCTGTTCTTGGACCTCTATCTTCCTACCTCTGCTTCCTGCATAGCTGAGATTATAAGCATATGTGGCCAGTCAGGTTTTTTGAGATAGAGATCTGGTTAACTATTTTTGTCTGGGCTTACCTGGAACCACCATCAACTCATCTTTGCTGCCTTTGTAGTTGGGATTACAGGCAAGGCTGCAACATTTTTACGGCTAAATATTTTCTACATGAAGTCTTTTACGGAAAGGTCTACTACTCTTCAGAAGTTGATACAGAATGCTCATATTAAAAAAACATTTGTACCTTAGCCAAGGTATTTTGGTTATTTAAGGGCCAAAAAGATTTTGGGTAGAACAGTTTCTTCTATAAGGTATAGAAAAATAGAAACCATTTATTGAAATTTAGTTTATGTAAAATACACACAATAACTTAATTGACCTTTACAACAACTATTACATGGATATTTTTTTTTAATCACTGTTTTATAAATCAGAAAATAGTTTTAAAATGCCCCAGGTCCAAAGATAGTGAGTGGCTTTCAGATTACATAACTACAAAACATATAACTCCACATCTCTAGTTTTAAAAAAGAATAGCCGGGCGCTGGTGGCTCACGCCTGTAATCCTAGCTACTCAGGATGCTGAGATCTGAGGATCGCGGTTCAAAGCCAGCCTGGGCAGGAGAGACTGTGAGACTCCTATCTCCAATAAACCATCAGAAAACCGGAAGTGGCGCTGTAGCTCAAGTGGTAGAGCGCTCACCTTGAGCTGAGGGACAGCGCCCAGGCCCAGAGTTCAAGCCCCACGACCGACAAAAAAAAAAAAAGAAAAAAGAATAAAATTTATGAGAGTACTATCAATGCTAGCATCTATAAGCTGCTTTCTACATTGGCAAGTTTGGATTAGGCAAGATGCTCTTATTTGATAAGCATCTCATATATAAAATATGAAAAGAGAAACACTAATATCTGAAATGTAATTTGTGTTCAAGAGAAAAACATAGTAATCCATCCAAACATAGTAATCCACCTACTTTCCATATTCAACATCCTCTAATCTACCATATCTCATACAGATTTCTGTTCTCTACCTATATTTGCTCTATTTAAATTCATTCATCTCACCATAGCCAGGGTGTTCCTTAAAAAAAAAAGTGATTCTATTCTCACAAGTTCAAAATCCATATAAAGAACAGAAATCCTCTGGGATTTAGCCCTTAACCTTTTCCTCCTAAACTTCAGTTTCATCATCTATAATATGAAGATGATATACTGTTCAACACAATTGTTCCAAACTGGAAATTTGTGAAATTGAGCAATTCATGAAAAAAACCTTAGCACAGTACTTATACATATAGTTGAGATCAAGAAACACTAAGTATTACTGCTATTATTTCCTTTCTCCAAATGACCTTCACAGCCATTCTGAAAGTCTTGGATAGTTCCAAAATGTCTTAGTTCCCACTATTTATTGGTGCCAAAGACATCAACAATTATTACCATCTTAAGTAATAGTCCCCCTTCTTTTACTATCTTAAGTAATAGTCCCTCTTCTTTGGATAGCTCAGTTATGAGCTGCCTCATCTCTCTCTTGGTATTTTATCATTAACACACACACACACACACACACATATGTATACGTGTGTACACACACATATCAGAGGATTTCTTTTAGAGAATTTATTATATAGGAAAGAACATATAGAACATAAGTTTTTCTAAAAAATTGAGAAAAAATATCACAGACTTACTTGGTGCACACCACATGGGTGATAACATCTCTATGCATGTAACTGCGCTCATACATGGATGCACTGGGGAGATTATCAAGGTAGACTCTTTCAAACTCAAGAACTGAGGAGAATAAAAAAACCACTTATTTCAATAAACAAATAATTGTACATTTTGTATTTAGAATATTTTAAATTCTAGTTTGCATTTTACTGTAGGTTTTACTTTCTCTCAATATACATATATAAGGATTTATTCATTTAAATGCAGTATCTGTTGTCAGAAAACTAACTAGCATCAATATTCAGTCAGTTATGACAGGTTCCCTAGGTACTATAATATACATGCTTAACTGTTCCAAAGATTTAAGAACTGAGTGGTTTTGGCTTAATATAGTTTTCAAAACATTAGAAAGTTCATGAAAATAGCATGATCATGTTCCTAAACAATGTAGATCCTAGGAACTAGTGCTGATTTAAGAGGTCAATGACTATCTGTGGATGTAGAGTCATACATTTACCTATCATGTCTTGTGAAAGTGTATATACAAAGGTCTAATACTCAAAGGCCATGTTTGAATGAATAGCCCTATTTCTAGAAAGCCTATTAAATACCTATTCTTTTACACCAAATTTTGTCCCTCCCCTTATCCTTTTCTTTTGTGGTACTAGGATTGACCCCAGTGCCTTACACGTGCTAGGCAAGTGCTCTACCAATAAGCCAAAATCCTAGCCCTAGATACAAATTTTGACACTATTTAAAAAGAATTCTTCCATGAATTTTATGTTAGGTGAAAACAGGAGTATTATAGTTGAGACTAGCCCAGGCATAAAAGAACCTTTCTCAAACCATAGCTGGGTACAATGGCTAGTGCCTGTCATTACAAGATGTGTGACAGTGAGGCTTGGAGGATAGGGGTTCTAGGCCAGTTGGGCAGAAAAGTCCTCCAGACTTACTGTTGGAAGCTGGATATTGTGATCCTAGCAAAGGCAAGAAGCCTAAAGTAGGTATTACAGCTCAGATACGAACATGCAGAAAGTTGAGATCCTATTCTAAAAATAACCAATGAAAAAGGACCAGAGGCATGGCTCAGTGGTACTGAACCAACTTAGCAAGCCTGAGATCCTGAATTCAAATCCTAGTACAACTATCACCACTAAAAAAGAAAAATTCTTACATTGTTTCTAGTTTTTCTTCTCCAAGCAGAATATACTGTTGATTGACTTAAAAACCCGAAAGCACCTTATTAAGAATATTGTTTAGGGGCTGGGAAGGTGGCTCAGTGGTAGAGCGCTTGCCTTGCATGCCAGAGGCCCTGGGTTCGATTCCTCAGCACCACATAAGCAAAAACAAAAAAAGCTGGAAGTGGCGCTGTGGCTCAAGTGGTAGAGTGCTAGCCTTGAGCTGAAGAGCTGAGGGATAGCGCCCAGGCCCAGAGTTCAGGCCCCACTACCAAAACCCCCCCCCCCGCAAAAAATATTGTTTATACTTACTTCCTAATAGCATTTATTTTTGGGTTTTCCCATTTTCATTTCTTTTAGTACAAAAATGCATGTCAAAATACTTAAGTGCAGTAAGATAATTAAGCAACATCATAAGCACTATAGTTCTCATAGACATATTTATGCACTGGAGCAAAACAGGCATAATTCCTGTCCTTACATGTTTAGTCTTTAAAGTTTCAATTAGAAAGCCAATGAATATACAATTATAAACAGTAGCAAGTGCCACAAAGGAAAAGGTTGATACGGAAACATCCAACAGGAGGATCAGAAAGTTAAAAAAAAAAAAGATAATATATGGGTGAAATTTCTAAAAAAAAAATCGGCTTTGTCAATTTGAATCCACAAAAATGTAAAGGCTACCTGCCTTCACATATACTCAGTGTCACAAACCTTACCTCAGAGTTAAGATAAATGTGTTTCTGAAACTCAGCCAAGACTGGGGAAGTCACATGCTTCTCAGATGAGGTGACATAAAGGCTAAGGGTTAAGTGGAATTCAATACAGTGGAAAAATAAATTATTCTAGGTAAAGATAAGTAATATTTTAGAAGAAAGAGTACATGGCCCATTCTCAAGTTGCTTAGTATGGCTGGAACACAAAACAAAGGATTGGGAGATAAGGCTAATGAGAGATGTACTGGGGAGGTAGACATCAGATCATTAGCTAGGGAGTTTGAGCTTTGCTTTGAAAATAAAAATCACTGAAGAGTATTAATTAGGGGAAGGATGATAAGTTCATATTTGAGCTTTAGAAAGATCATGTTTTAACAGTCTTAAGTGTTTCACTAAAGAACATTTTACAGAAACACAAGAGAAATAAGAAAACTTACCTTTTTTTCCCCTTAAAAATATTTTACTCCACATTAAGTGGCAAAATACTCGTGTCTCAGGAATTTTGATCTGGAAACCACAGACCTCAGGTTTGGAGGAAAACATTTGTGACCCAAAAGGCTTAAGTCACTTTCCCAACATCTTGAAAACTCATGGAGTAAGGAGTTTAAAATTCTTTCCTAATTGTTTGATTTTAAATTTGCATCGCTTTCCTTCCTTGAGCCAAACAGTAACACCACTCGTTCTTAAAGCCTCAGAACCAAAGTACGACTCTCTGACACTGGCTACCTTAGAAATTTCAATCTCAGCCGCTACAAGGACCAAAGGAGAGGGAGGCGCCCCGTAACATTACGTAAGGGTAAGTGGTGGTTTCGGCGTGTTATAATAACCCAGTGGTTAACAGGGCCACACACTCTCAAAAGGAAGCGGGTACTAAGCGCAAACCACAGCCGGGGAGGAATGGAAGACGATTTTCTGTCCGGAGGACAGGAACCCCTTCCCATCCTCCCCCCGCCCCCTGCCGACCCCGCCCCGGCGGCGCGCGGGCTTGAAATCCGCCCTCCCGCCAGCAGGCGCCGCGTCCAAGCCGCTCCCCGCGTCCATCGGCGCTACCTTTCCTCTTCTTGGCCAGTGTGGCCTCCACAGGTAGAGGCCCGACCCAGCGCTCTTCGTTCTCCTCGTCATTCTCTTGGGCTCCCGCTACGACCACCGCCAACTCTCTCTCGCTCGGTTCGGATTTTTCTGGATCTTCTGGGTCCCGGCGCCTTCTCCGCCTCGTTGGGGGATCGCTACCGCTTTCCGCCGCCATGTCTGACTCGTCAGGAAAGGCGCGACCCAGGGTTCGGGCGACGGGTTCCAGATTATCGGCTCAGGCCTTTGGCGTCATCTCCGAAGTGAGCCTCTGGATTGGTCGTGGGGAAGAGCCAATCAGCGAACAGCGCGCGCCGGAGTCCCGTGACCCACAGCCGAAAAGCCGTTAAAACCGAGCGGCGAGCGGCGGAGTCGCCCAGAACGTTCCGCTCGCGGCGGTGTGCGGGTGAGATACGGTGTTGGGGAGAACGCCTGAGCCGTTGGAAGCTTTTCCGCGGGGGGCAGGCAGTTTGCAGGGTCCGGAGCTTCTGCCGGGGCTGCGGGAGCCTAGCTGGGGATACCGAACGGCCTCTTGGGCCCTGGAACGGCGCGGGTGCAGGGGGCGGGGCTGGTGGGAGCCGAGGGGCCGGCAGGTTCCCTGCGGGCTCTGAGGAACTCTTCTCTTCCGAGCTCCTTTATTCTCTCCGGGGGAGAAGGCGAACTAACGCCCCTTAGTGGTTTCCGGGAGAGAAAACCAGCAGGAGCCCGCGGCCAGGCGCCCCCCCCCCTCACCGCGCCCCCAAGTTCCCCGCTTTGGTAGCAAGCGGCCTTTCCCCCCAGCAGGCCGGAGGACTGGAGGCCCGCCCCTCTCCCTGGTGCTGGGGAGTGAGCCGGGGCTTGTAGAATGCCATCTGCCCAAACGACCTTCCTTCCTTGGAAGGTGCAGATCCCGAGCCCTACCATGAGGCCAGTTCAGGCACAAAGTTAGCCATCCAAACTGGTGGTGGTTATGGCTGTGATTCTTGCTATGTCAGAGGTGCAGGTAGGAAGATGGGGGTTGAGGCTAGCTGGGCAAACGAGGCCAGATGGTATCTGAAAAATAGCTAATGGGTAAGGGCTGCCCGGGAAGGGGGTGTGTGTGTGCCTCTAGTGCCTGCGAGGTAGAGTTCAAAACCTAGCTTCTTCCAAATTGACATCTTGTTTTCTTTCAGAAAAAGAGAAAAAGCAGTTGAAACTTTGTATGCAAGAGCCTGTGATTGCCTATTTCAAACCAGGAAAAACTGTCTTGTTTACTTAGGCTTTGGTAGTCAATTTTCTTGTTTAAGAAGCTACTGACCTGTCCTCATGTCTAGTCTGCTTGCTCTAGTCAAATAACTTTTGTATATCATGTTTGTCTTACCCATTCTTATATCCTGTTTTTTGTTTTTATGCCTTGAAAACATCTCTACATCAGTATAGCTTATACTTCCAGCTTCTGGTCTTTGTGACAAGCCTGGTAATAGTAAAGAGACAGTGCTAAGGGTCGTAGTGTAGGGATCTAATAAACATTTACTAAGCTTTATTACGCACTGGCCTTATTCTTCCAAGTAAGTTTCTCTAACCTTCACTATTCTGAATTCTCAAGATAACTTACCACAAAGCACCTCTAGCTGGCTGAAATAATTTGACGGTTCAGTTTCTGTCTCTTTATAAGAATTTTAGCTTCACAAGGGCAGACACTTTTTCAACTACACATTGTTAGTTATGCTGTGATTAATGGTTCATATGAGGAACCATTTTTAATAAGTGAATATAGCTTAGAATACATAAAAACTTTAATGTTTAATGTTAATGTTATTAACACTAATGAATATTAATATTTTCCTGGTGAAAAGTGTGCATGTAAATTGGTATGGCATAATATTCCTAAACATAGTGATGTTCTTCAAGTGATTATGTATTCTAATCCTAACGAGGATTTCTAAAGTTGACCTGTATTATTTTTTCTTAGGAAGATATATTTAAAGATATAAAACGTGAGAAAAGGATAAAGGTAAACTCCTAAATGTGTTTAGGTGTATGTGGTTTGTTTTTTTGGGGGGCTGTCGTGGGGCCTGACCTCTGGGGCCTGGGTGCTGACCCTCAAGCTCTCAAGGCTAGCTCTCTACCACTTGAGCCACAGCACCACTTCCAGCTTTTTCTGTTTATGTGGTCCTAAGGAATCGAACTCAGGGCCTCATGCATGCAAGGCAAGCACTCTACCACTGAGCCACCTTCCCAGTCCTGGTGTATGTGTTTTGAAGTAAACAAATTTACTTCTGAAAGGTCTGGATACTGGAAGTCTGAGATCAGCACATCATCATTTTCTGATTCTTCTGACAGTAATTTTGCAGGTGGCAGACAACTGACTTGTGTGCTCCGGTGTGGAAAGAATAAATGTTAATGTTCTTATTTGTATATGAATGCTGCGTCATAGGCATACAGTTTTATAATTTTGCATACTGATAAAATTATTTTACATCAATTTCCTACCATACGGAAAAAGATCATTTCACACTTATGAGTTAAGGTGTATTAAAAGCAAATATTTATATAATTTATTATAGAATAAAATATTTTATAATTGTAAATTACAAGTTCTTGGCTTTATTACAGTTAGGTAAAGAACATATTTTATGTAAAGATTTTCAGATATGACATCAGTTACTTATATGGTCTAGCTACATTCATATTAATGATGTTCATGGTTAACAGTGATATAATTATTTGATAGATACAGATCAGACTTCATATATACTAGCTCATTCAATTATCATAACCCTATGGGATATTTATTTTTATTTCACAGATAAGAAATTGACTCAGAAGTAAATATTTTTGTTTATTTGTATGCTAATGATTGTCTAAGGTACCATAGTTGTTCAGTATCAAAGTTGGGATTTAAACCTAGACAGTTTGGTGTAGAGTTCATATCTGTAAAGTTTTTTTTTCAGGTAATGTCATTTTTTCTTTTTTGTTTATGGGGTGCTGGGGAATCGAACCCAGGGCCTCACGCATGCAAGGCAAGCGCTCTTATCACTGAGCCACCTTCCCAGCCCCATGGCATACTTGTATATAGTTATAAGCATGTCTGTAGGATTATTCCTAGAAGAAGAATTTCTATGTCAGAAAAACAGGGCAAGGGCTGGCACACTGGCCAAACTGGGGAGGGGGGGGGTGGTCAGAGGAGAGAAAGACCAAGCTAGACAGGGTAGCTCCAGGCTCTAATTATAGCTACTTAGGATGCAAAGATGGAGGATTGAAATTTGAGGCAAACTTGGGGATAAAAAGTTTAAATCATTCCATCATAACAAGTGGCTGGGTGAGGTGATACATGCTTGTTACTCTAGCTTTAGGGGAAGCACAATGGCTGCTGGGTGCCTTGGTGAGTGCTTGCCATCCCCATCCACATGGGGAAGCACAAGTAGACAGACCGGAGCCCAAGACAGCCTGATAAAAAGTTAGACCTTACCTTAAAAGTTATTAACACAAAAAGGAACTAGAAGCATGGCTTACGTGGTAGAATATGGTTAAGACTTGAGTTCAGTCTCCAATACTGTTGCTTATTCTGTGAGTAGTTGGGTCTCCTTCCATATGCTTGACTATACTGTTTCTTATCAAATTTTATATTGTTGTAGTCTGAATAAATACTAAAACTTGTTAATTTGCATTTTTGTAAAATATAGGTGCTTAGTTATTTTTGTGCATTTAAAAGTTAATTTTTCTTTGAATTCTCCATTTATGGCCATTACCCACTTTTTTTTTTTTTGGGTGTGGTCGTGGGGCCTGAAATCTTGGTCTGGGTTCTGTTCTGGGTTCTGTCTCTCAGCTCTTCAGCGCAAGGCTAGCACTCTACCACTTGAGACACAGCGCCACTTCCAGCTTTTTTTCTTTTTGCTTATGTGGTGCTGAGGAATAGAACCCAGGACCTTATGCATGTGGCAAGTGCTCTACCACCGAGCTACCTTCCCAGCCGAACCCACTTTTGTTGGGTTGTTTTTGTTGTTTACTGTAAAGTAAAATTCAGACACAAAAGATTGCATGTATTATAAATGCCTGGTTGAAGGATTATTATAGCCTTTCCCCCTAAAGTAATTGATGGTCCCTTTGATGGGAATCACTTCCTTAGGTTTTTTTTGTTTTTTGTTTTTATTTTAAATGGTGGTTGGTTGGTCTTACAGGCATTCATTATACATTAAGGAAATTGGTCTTGGTTGCTGTATTTATTTCTATGAGTTTTTTTTTAGCTTTCACATATAGGTGATAATGTGTTATTTGTTTTTACATATTGCTGCAAATAACAGCATTTCATTCTTACGTTGAAACATTTCATTTATTCATCTGTTTATAAGCATCCATATCTAGTCTACTGTATTTAGAGCTGCAGTAAACATGAGAGAGTACAGTTATCTCCTCAACATACGAATGTTCTGTCCTTTGGATATATACCTCATATTGGAGTTGTAAGATCAGACATTAGTTCTTTTCTATTGTCTGGATAAATGTACATAATGTCTATACTCACTTATTAAAATCTAGGAATACTATATTAATATTTTCCTTTAGAATGAAGGATTTTTGTCTATGTTGATCTTTGCTGTATTTTACCTAGATGAGTATCTGACAGGTAATGTGTTCAATAAATAATTCTCTTTTTTTTTGTGACCACCTTTTTTTATTCTTGAAAGATCTTTCTCCTTAGTTAAAAAAAATTTTTTTTTAACAATGTAGAATTTGGAGCTTGGAGGTAACACTATAAGTTATAAGCAGTGAAATGCTTAGGAATCTCCACGACCTTTACTATTGTTAATTTGTATTTATAATTCATTTCTTTGCATAGTGACTACAATCCTGCTATTAATTCACACGATACTCAGCAAACAAATACCTTGTATACTGTATCAGAAACATCCTCATCCATATGTTTCATATCAATAAATAAATCTTAAATGAATACTTTTTATTTTAGTTTTTCCTTTAAGGCTAAGAAAAATCACCAAGGATATGTCTGTGGTTGAGCAAGATCTAGATCCAGATAGTACTACAGGTACAGAATTTGTTATAGATTCTGAAGAAGAACTTATTAAAGAATGTGAAGAACTCTGGAAAGATATGGAAAAAGTAAGTATCAAAAGATAAAATTGATTTGTCAGGTGTTACAATATTTACATGAATTTCAGTACCAATTATGGTTAGGAAGGAAATAATTTTGCTGGTTCTCCAAAGCTGTTATGATATGTGATAATTGTATAGGTTTTAGACCTATAAAAACTTACTCAAAAAGCATATACAAAATCAGCTATTGAAAAAGGAAAAATTGTGGTAGTTTCTGCTCTTGAGATAATTACCTGTGTAGGTAAGATAATTATATTGTATATAATACAATATTAGAAGTGTTAGTCTGGGCGTCAGTGGCTCATGCCTTTAACCCTCGCTACTCAAAGAGGTTAAGGTCTGAGGATTATGGCTCAAAGCTGGCAGGAAAGTTTGTGAAACTCTTATCTCCAGTTAAATCACAGAACAAGCCAGAAGCTGGTCTGTGGCTCAAGTGGTAGAGTGATAGCCTTGAGCAAAAGGAGCTCAGGGACAATGACCAGGCCCAGAATTCAAGCTTCAGGACTTTGGGCAAGTCAAAAAAAAGTGTTGGAGTAGAAATGCAATTTGAAGAATTTAAAACTCTTAAGTAGAGTTTTAATGGAGGGGCTGGGAAGTTGGCCCAGTGGTAGAGCACTTGCCTTGCATGCCTGAGGCCCTGGGTTTGATTCCTCAGCACCACATAAGCAAAAAGAAAAAAGCCAGAAGTGGCGCTGTGGCTCAAGTGGTAGAGCGCTAGCCTTGAGCTGAAGAGCTGAGGGACAGAGCCCAGGCCCAGAGTTCAGACCCCACGACCGGACCCCCCAAAAAAAAAGTTTTAATGGAAATGTAATTAGGAGAAAGTCTTGTTAAATGAAACTGAAAAAGGAGGAACACAAAGGATTTTGTTGAATGTATACTATGAGAAGCCATTGAAAGATTACGAACACAGAATTGGCATGACAATCAAAAAATTATTCTGAAAGCTTTGAAGAAAATAATGCAGAAGAGTGAGGTCACAGGTAGAAGTTTAGGAAGCTTGAATAGTAGTCCTGTTAAGTAATTTAGGTGCCCAGTGCAGTGGCTATAAGCGTAAGTTTATAATCCTATGTACTTAGGAAGCATAGAACTGGGAATTGTGATTCTAGGCCAACCCAAGCAAAACAAATTCTCCATCTCAATTAGGCTGGGTGCAGTGTCACACAATTGGTCATCTCCAATAACAAGGAAGCACAAGTACAATGATCACAACTCAGGTGATAATGGCATAAAGTGTGACTCTACCTAAAAAATGAGTGCAGAAAGGGGCTGGAGACATAGTTCATGTAGTAGAGTGCCTGCCTAGCAAATGTGAGTACCACTCTCCCCTTCAAAAAATAACAGAAATAATGAAGGCGTAAATCACTGTCAAGCTGCACAGGAGACTGAGGTCTGAGAATAAGTCAACTCAACTCAGGCAGGAATGCCCTAAGACTCTTATCTCCAATTAGCTATCAAAAAGCTGGAAGTAGAGGCATGGCAGAGCATCAGTCATGAGTGGAAAAGGCCAAGCATGAGGTCAGAAGCCCTGAAATCAGTCTAGTACCAGCGCCCCCCCCAAAAAAAGAAAAAAGATAGGAAAGTGATAGAACCAGAAGTACATAGAAGTTAGTGAAGAGAATGTAGAGGAATTAAATTGCCAAGGATGATATTTTAGGTCCATAGATTGGACCAATGTGTGGTTGGGAATTAGTTTCTAAAATAGAAAATACAGAAGTGTGGAAGCAACATATCCTTATGAGTAGAAACATGAATTTGTAAGTTTGAAATGTAGATGTAATTCTGTTATAATGAGATAGAACCAGTTTTTGTGTACAATATTTCTGTAAAACTTTGTTAAACTTAAAATAGCAGTGTATAATACAGACCACAGGTAGTTTTTACATCCTCTTCAGTAAAGATTTAGAGCAGAGCATTATTAAGCAGTCTTTTTTAAAGAAAAATTTTAGCTGAAATCTTGGTACTCTGTATCATTATTGTATTAACTAGATAATTTGTCTAATCCTTTTTTGGTATTTTTTTCAATATAGAAATTTGGATTTAAAAGTAACATTTTAAAGAAAAGCAGGACACCTTAGCTCACTCTCCTATAAGCGTGGCTACTTGGGAGGTATAGAAATCAGATGATCATGGTTCCAGACTAGCCAGGCAAAATCATTCATGAGGTTCCTCTCAACAAGTGAAAACTAGGCTAGCAAATACCTTTCATCTCTATTATATCAAGAGTAATTAGCAGGATTAATAGAAGAATTGTGGTCTTGGGCAACCCAGGTAAGGCTGTGCCCTAAAAATAACCAAAACCAAAAAGACTTGGGGGGGTGATTCAAGCAGTAAAGCACCTGCTTAGCAAGTGCAACATCCAGAGTTCAGTCCCTAGAACTACAACTCCAATAACAAAAAAGTTTTTACAAATATTACAACTAGAAACAAGATTAAGATTACTCATTTTTTACCTCTAAGATATTAAGGGTTTTGGTTGTTTTTAATGGCACAAAAACAAAATCTCTTCAAGGCTTTTTTTCCTTATGATTTTAGTTTCTCACATACTTCATTATTTTTCTTCAATACTTTCCCTCTTATTTCCTCCCTTATGTAGCTTATGAATCAAATTAGCTCTTTTTCTTTTATTACAGTATTGCTCCTTTTTTCTTTTTGTTTGTATTCACTTCCACAGACTCTTTTTTGTTGTTGGTGGTAGTGGTGGTCATGGGGCTTGAACTCTGGGCCTGGGTGCTGTTCTTCAGCTCAAGGCGAGTGCTCTACTGCTTGAGTCACAGTGGCACTTCCGGTTTTCTAGTGGTTTATTGGAAATAAGAGTCTCATGGACTTTCCAGCCTGGGCTGGCTTCGAACTGTGATCCTCAGATCTCAGCCTCCTGAGTAAATAGGATTTCAGGCATGAGCCATTGGACCTGGCTCGACAGACTCTTAAATCAGGTATTTGTATGTTATGGAGGAATATTAAATTGAAGTGGAATAGTGTAGGTTATAGTGTTTAACTATTTTTTTTCTTTTTAAATTAAGTGTCAGAATAAATGGTCGCTTATTGGAACTGAGACACTCACTAATTCAAATGCACAGGTATGAACCTTTTTTTCTCTTGCTGAAAAATAGGTACGTGTAATTCATTCTTTTTGGGAAAGGATATCTATTTACATATGTTCCAAATATAATAGTTAATACTTGTGCTATCAGTTTAAAAAAATCCTACTCTTTTCAATAAAAGAGTTGGAAGACCTAAAGTATTTTGGACTGGGCCTGGGCACTGTCCCTAAGCTCCTTTTGCTCAAACTAGCACTTGTACCACTTGAGCTATAGCACTACTTCTAAAGTATTTTGGAACAAGTTATAATTTTAAAAAAAGGCAAATTTAAAATTACTAGTCATATATATATTTAACAATTGAGTGATTTTTTTGTGGTTTCTTACTAGGATAAGCTGTAAAAAATTAGAGCATTAAAAATAAATTAGAGCAGGTATCTTTTTTTTTTAATTGTGAAAATACCGTTCAGAGGGGTTACAATTACATGGGCAAGATAACGAGTACATTTCTTATCAAGCATTGTTGCCTCCTCCTTTGTTTCCCCTTCCCATCCCTTCCCATGCCCCCCCTCTTCCATAAACCTCCCCCCCACCAAAGTTGTAAAGTTCGTTTTTCGACATAATGACTTGTATATCTCATTGTTGCAATGGGTCCACCTGTATCCC
>NW_012267299.1:3282421-3300916 GCF_000151885.1 Dipodomys ordii
GTAGAGCACTAGCCTTGAGCTGAAGAGCTGAGGGACAGCGCCCAGACCCAGAGTTCAGGCCCCATGACCGGCAAAAAAAAAAAAAAAAAAGTTTTCAGTAGTCTATCATTTGAAGTTATTTTAAATAGACATTGATTAGGAAAGGTAAGCTTTCTTCTTGTGAGGACTGAACAATTTTCTCACTATAAATTAAATGCTAGATAAATTAAATGCTAGGTTTTTTTTCTCTGGTAAAAATTGTAGAAAATTATGTATAATTTTTTATTATGTGTTTAAGTTATTGCCCTATCTATTTTTGGAATATATTTAGGTAATAGACTCTCTGTAGAAAGTACCTATTAGAGATATATGTAGTAGCATGTTCTACAATTCAAAGTACATAATTCTGCAAAATTCCACTTTTCGAAATATGTTCCATGGAAATAAAAATGCCTGTATATAAAGACATAAAAGAATACTTAATATATTCTTATTTGTTATAACTAAAAGCTAAGTACCAAGTTAGTGCTCAGTTTTAGGTGAATCACTCAACACATTTTCAATATGGAATATTAAACAGTTATTAAAATGATAAATTAGATGTTACCACATGTCTAAGAAGTATTTCTATGCAAATGCTGCTTGAGTGAAAATAAGGATAGTAAATATGATAAGATTCTAGTCTTGTAAAGCCAATAATGATATAAAGCTTTTATGTTTATATTTGTTTATATGTATATATGTATGGATATGTATACAGTATGTATGGATATGTATACAGAGTTTCAATCATATGACTAGAGAAAAATTTGAGGAGCACAAGATCATTGATTGCTTTTGAGAACTTAGAAAAACTGATACTGAAAACAAAATTTATAACTATGATTAAGTTTACCCCAAGTTACATTTACTTTGTTAGATATGCAAAGATGTTACAAATAATTCCTTAAAACTATATATACATATATATATATATATACACACACACAAACACACCATAAAACGTCTGTATTTAAATGAAGTGTGAGTAAGCTTAGAAAACCACAAAATCAAATGATAGTGAATTAACTATATCTATAATTTTGTGTTTTGTTTTTGTAGTAATTCCTCTGACTGATGATGTTCTAACTACATTAGGGAAGGAAGAGGTAAATAATGCAAAAATTTGTAGTAACTTCAAATTACTTACAACTAGAACTGTTTTAGAATCAGTTTATAATGTGTTAGGATGAAACTACCCTTACATGTGAAGATTTAAAGTATAAATATTAAAATAATTTTAAATACGAAATTGAATATTTTAGAGACTTAAATTTGAGGTCAATTTTCATATCAGAACTATTGTTGATGTTTCTAGTTAATATGTAAACATTAATTGCTTTTCTATTTTTTTAGCTGATTATTCCTAAAAACAAAAGGACTAAACACAGCTAAATGACTGAACACATCTTCTGCTGTGGAGTAAATATTTGTGTTGCTCTGCCTCCTCCTAGAACAATAATTTCTGTGTTGAAATATCCCTAATATAAGCATTTTAGGAGTTTAGACTTCTCGGTGATTTTGTCCTCCTTCTAAATGGGACAAATACCTTCCAAGTGTCTATGAACATCAAAAGGTTTTTCTTAACATCATATGAGGATACAGCAGGAAGACACTGTGTATAAGGAAGTAATTTTGCCAGTTAGGAAATATGCTGGCACCTGAATCTTAAATTTTCCAGCATAATGAACTTTAAGAAATTTCTACTTTTTCTAAGCTGCCCAATCTATGGTTCTTTGTGATAGTAGTCCAGGACTACCGGCACAAAGTTGGTACTGACCTGTAGAAGTGATCCCTTGATAAATACAGAAAAAAATGTGGCAGTGGAATTTAGTAATTGGTAGAGAGACTCACAGAATTTGAGACACATTTTATTTATTATAAAAAGATACTTTGGGCTGGGTGCTGGTGGCTCATGCCTGTATCTTAGCATCTCAGGAGGCTGAGATCTGAGGATTGCAGTTTAAAGGCATCCTGAGCAGGAAAGTGTGTGAGACTCTTACCTCTAGTTAACCACCAGAAAACCAGAAGTGGTGCTATGATTCAAAGTGATAGATCCCTAACCTTGAGCAAAATACCTCAGGGATACAGTCCAGGCCTTGAGTTCAATAAGCCCCACAACCTCCAGGTGCTGGTGGCTCATGCCTGTAATCCTAGCTATTCAGAAGGCTGAGATCTAAGGATTATGGTTCAAAGCCAGTCCGGGCAGGAAGTTTGTGAGATTTATCTCCAATAAACCACTCCAAAAACCAGAAGTGGCGCTGTGGCTCAGGTAGAGTGCTAGCCTTGAGCTGAAGAGCTCAGGGACAGCACCTAGGCCCAGAGTTCAAGCCCCACGACCAACAACAACAACAAAAGCCCCACAACCAACCAAAAAAAAAAAAACTTACAAAAGGGTATAGATGAATAGCTAAATGGAAGTGATACATAGGAAGGCACGTAGAAAGAGGCATAGAATTTCAGACTTATACTTAACACTTGGTTTCTTTATAGATTTATAATGTCACAAAAATGTAGCACTTACTTTTAAACCTTTCAAAGGGTTTCTGCTGAGCATTTTTACTATTGACTTCTGAATTGAGGTATCCTAAACTAATCTATAAATTCAGAAACAAAACTATTTTTATAGGATTAAAAACTGAGAGATTAACATCAATTATTTTGTTCCAGTTACAAAAATTGAAACATGATCTTGAAATTATACTACCCACTATTCAGTCAAAGAATAAAAAGTTAAAGGAAGACTTTGCAAGGTATATTTGTGTTAAAATTATGACTAACCATTAATTCATATGTTTAATTGTTATTTATAGTTTCATTTGGCTATTTGCTTTGTTTTTCTTTGTTTAAAGAGAGCAGCAGTGGTTGGATGAACAGCAACAAATAATGGACACACTTACTACAATCCAAAGTGAACTGGAAAGTCAGATTGAGGCACATTCTAAATCAAGGTAATTTGTGTTACATGAATTACAGGAAAAGAAGGTATGAGCCTTGTCTAACTTTGTGTGTATGTGTATGTACTGGAGTTTGAACTCAGGGTCTGGGTGGTGCTGTTCCAAAGCTTTTTTTCCAAGGTTAGTGCTCTGCCGTTTGAGCCCAGTTACACTTAGGCTTTGTGTGTGTCTGTGTGTGTGTCTGTGCTGTTGTGGGCCTTGAACTCTGGGCCTTGGGTGCTGTCCCTGAGCTCTTCAGCTCAAGGTAAGCACTCTACCACTTGAGCCACAGTGCTTCCGGTTTTCGGAGTGGTTTATTGGAGATAAGAGTCTCATGAACCTTCCTGCCTGGGCTGGCTTTGAACCATGATCCTCAGACCTCAGCCTCTTGAGTAGTTAGGATTACAGGCCTGAGCTACCAGTGCCCAGCTCCACTTGCTTTTTGATGGTTAAGTCTCATAAGTTGACTTCTTGGGCTGAATTTGAGCCATTATCCTCATATCTCCTCTTGGGTAGCTTGGATTACAGGCATGAGCTACTGGGGTCTGGCTTGCACTAATTTTCAAACACTATTACATAATCTTTTATGAACGATTTAACTGAGAAGTAGTATTAGTTTTCTTACATTATGTACAGATTATTACTTTCATAAAGCTATTTAGTTGGAGGAAATGAAGTTTCAACAAAGATTTTTATTAACTTTACGAACCACTGGGAATATGTATATGGTGTTTTTCAGCTACATATTTTTCTTTTAATATTTTTAGACTTGAAATGACTAATGAGATGAAAGCTAAAATACTCACTATAAAAGAATTTAAGGAGAAACTCTTGATTGCCCTGGGTGAATTTCTTGAATACTATTTTCCTCTGCCTGGTGGAAAAACTAAAAGGAAAAAGGTAGGACATTCATGTAGATTATTGTATTTGGTTCTGTTTTTGTTAGGCTCAAAGGGAAAGCCTACATGTTTTGAATATAAATATATGAATACAAGGCAGAAATTTGCCATCATCCCATTTTATTTACTAAAAAATAAGAATCTGCTTGGCTATTAAATAAGATGGTATTGATTAAATGCATTTAAAAAACTATCTCTGTATGAAGGGAGAAATTTAGGATTAAAAATAATATATTGAATATTATCAGAGGAATTGATAAAGTCCTTATAGTATATTGCTAAATGGAAAACAGATTTTTATTTAAAATTTTATAAATTGAATCTAATTTGTACCCCAAAATGTAGTAATACTTGTGTCTTAAGTAGCCTTTTTTGTGTATATGGTTTTGATTGTTGCTTTTTACTGTTGCCCAAATTTTTCTTTTCTTTTTTTTATTGTAAAAATACCATACAGAGGGGTTACAATTACATGGGCAAGATGTTGCCCAAATTTTTCATAATGATTATATGTATATTTAAAAGTAAGTTAAATGTTGGCAAAAATATGTTTGTTTAAGCAGTTAGCTTAATCTAGATTAAATAATAATTATGATAAAATGTCTTTTCCACAAGTGCAAATGTTTTATCCAGTGATGGATTATGAATACTTCAACTCTAGTCTTTAAAGCGACATATGAATAAAAACTTTCAAAATTGAAATTGAAAAAATTTAAAAATTGCTGAAAATGTCACCAGAACGATCTCTCTAAAATATAAGTGTATTAGTCTTTTTTAGCTAAAAATATTTGGTCTCTGGTAGGATGTCTATACGATTCTTAGGCTAATGGATTTATACATTAGGCTTTGTTTAGCTTTACCTCGTCATTCTTTGTCTATATCTTTAGAGAATCCAACCATTCTGCTGCAGATTCAGCAACTATGTAATGATTTCTCACATTTTTGTGACTTATACTTTGTTTTCTACCTAGAAAACCCTTTGTTTTTTTCTGTTCGCATATTTTTAATATAACATTTGAGTTCTTTTTCAGACAGGGTTTTATTACTTAACCTAGACTGGTCTTAAAGTCAGGCTCTTCCTGCCTCTTCCTGCCTGTCGAGTGCTGTGATTTCAGTTGTGCATTTCACACCAGATTTTAAAAATTATTGTTGAAAATTGAGCTAAGCCTATGCTCTGCCACTGAGTTATTCCTCCAGGGTGTGTTCAGAGACAGTAAATAAATGTGAGAATACTAAGGAAAGGAAAAAAGAAGTTCTAATTTTCTTAATAGGTGTTGTTTCCCCTATCATTGAAATTATACTTGGCATCATATTTGTTAGGGACTTTTGTCATCTATTTTATCACTCTTCTAGTGACCAGTTGAGTGTCATGATTTCTTGCCTCTCTCTATCCTTTTTTGCATCAGTTAACTCATAAATTTTCTAATTATACTTTCCCCATTTTTATTTCAATTATATTTTTTTAACCTATGAAACTTCTTTACTCATACAGCCAGAGGTTTCAAGCACCAAAAAGATGCATTGATTACCAGAAATCATCATGGGGTTATTAAGTCATATTTGATATCTTCACTCTTTATATTTTTATTTTGCTGATCCTGGGGCTTGAAGAGCTTCTTTTGCTCAAGGCTTGTGCTCTATTACTTGACACAGCTCCACTTCAGCTTTTTTGGTAATTTTTTGGAGATAAAAGTCTTTCTTTCCAGACTGGCTTTGAACTGTGGTGCTCAGATCTCAGCCTCCTAAGTAGGATTATGGGTGTGAGTAACCGGCACCTAGCTCTTCACTCTTAGAATGATGTAGAATAACTCTTGGCACGTTTTATAAAATGGTAAGATACTTGCTTAAGTTAAATCAGTGGTAAACACTTTTCTAGCATCCTCTATGCCTGTTTTTGTTTTCCATCACTATAAACAAACAAAAACCCAAAAAACCAGAAAAGGGTTTGAGGTGCTAAAGAGAATAGTATTATTACTTGAATTCAGGACTTTGACATTAGCCCTGGAAACACAGTAAAATCTTGGCTTAACAATTAAAATGGCAAATGGTTATCTGTTTGTACCATCCTGTTCTGTTGTGTCATGTAGGCTAGGCTGATCTGAAATTATTGAGTATGTTCAAAGCTGATGGCTTTGAACTCTTGATGTTCCTACCATAGCTTCCTATGGTTTTCTGAGTACAATACTATGCTCAGTCAAGTTTTTATTTTCTTTGAATTTTTAAAAATGTTTAGAATTTGTTTTTAATCTCAAGATTAGCAAGACATTGCTCTTAAGACAGAATATGCTGTGCAGAAGGCTTAAGGCCAGCCAGCTTGTGATTGCGCATTTTCACAATGTTGTTTGTTAGGGGATTTAAAAACTACATTTTTATGTACTTATGTATAATATGTGCAATATATTATAAGTTTATGGATAGCTTGAGTTATGTTTTATATGTCATAGAAACTTTAAATTTCTTTTTATGAATCCTACTTAAGTACAACAGGTTATGTTCAAGATCCTTTTAAAAATCACCTAATTATGAGCTTTGTAAAAGTAACCTTATACTACTATACCTAAGAAATGTTAATTTAAAAAGTCTTGCAATATAATTCAATATTATGCTAATGTCAGATGTTTCATTTTTCTTAAAGACAAAAGTTGAACCAACTGCACAGCTGATAACATTGAATGAGATAATTGAGGTAAGTGTTTTGTATAGTTTTAGAATTAGTCCTTTCTGAATAGTTGCACTGAAGCTTAAAAACAAAAATCTTGCTTTAATTCTTTGACATTATTAAATATATTTATAATTAATTCTACTATACAATTGGTATTAGTGTTTTCCTATATTAGGAAGGATATTCTTATTTTTAAAAGAAATTGTCATTGAAGTCCAGCCCATGTGATAATATCCAACATGTGATATTATTTAATACTTGCATATTAAAATCCTGTGTTGTTATAATGACAGACCTTATCAACACTTTATACTCTAAAATATTTGAGTGAGTGTTCCACACTTGTAGAAAGTAATCAAATTTTTCTTTAAATACACTCTTTTATCATTATGAACAGAAGGATTAATTCCAGCTTTTTCTGTTTGAAGTTCATTTTGTGTTATAAATTTTGTCTTATAAATTTTTTTCTGTTAAAAATGTATTTGAACTTGTCATTATTAAACTCATATTAAGTACTTAATATATTTAAAAATATTTAAATGAGACAACTGTGATCTTACTTCTCAGGAAGTTCAGACCTGAAGGAGTGAGGTTTGGAGCTAGCCTAGTCCGAAAATAGTCTGTGAGATTCCATCTTTAACTAACCAGCAAAAAAAGTTGAGTTTAAGGCATGGATCAAGTGATAGAACAATTATCGGTATCATAAATCCATGGTAAATTGATCATAGAGGAATTTAGGAAGAACAGGTATTAACTATAATGTACTTTTTTTAAAAAAAAGGTGGTAAGTTTAGAATAGACTTTCAAGGGCTGAAACATGTGTCTTTAGCAGAGGTTTTGCCCAGCAAGTGTGAAGTCCTAAGTTCAAAATCCAGTACCTGAAAAAATAACTTTTTCATTATATTAGGTAAAAAAAAAATTCTTTGCTTTTATCCCAGTAAGTAGTGCCTCAGTGTATCTTTTTTTACTAAGTTTTTTATTGTGAAAATACTGTACAGAGGGGTTACCATTACATGAGCAAGGTAATGAGTACATTCCTTATCAAGCAATGTTGCCTCCTTTGTTTTTCCCCTACCATCCCTTCCCTCCCATCTCCACAACTCAGTGTATCTTTCTTAATGAGTTATATTGTTTTGAAAGGAAATATATAAACATTTATTGGATATATAATTAGAATCTATTAGCATAATACTAGCCTTTTCTGTTTATACTGAAATTCTGTGTTTACTTTGGAATGTTTTTGCTTTTCATTTCTTCCTTTTTGTCTGTCCTGGGATTTAAACTCTGGGCCTCAGACTTGCTTGGCTGGTACTCAACCATTGCAATAGCTGTACCTCAAATCTTATTTTTCTTTTGAGCCAGTCCTGGGTCTTGAACTCAGGGCCTAGGCCCTGTGCATGAGCTAGGGTTTTTTTTTTTTTTAACACCTCCTTCTGTTTTTTTTTGTTTTGTTTTTTTTTTGGTTGGTTGTGGGGCTTGAACTCTGGGCCTGGGTGTTGTCCCTGAGCTCTTCAGCTCAAGGTAAGTGCTGTACCACTTGAGCCACAGCACCACTGCTGGTTTTCTGATGGTTAATTGGAGATAAGAGTCTCATGAACTTTCCTTCCTAGGCTAGCTTTGAACAGTGATCCTCAGATCTCAGCCTCCTGAGCAGCTAGGATTACAGGCATGAGCCACGAGCGCCTGCCCCTCCCTCCCTTCTTCCACCTTTTCCTCCTTGTCGTCTTCCTCCTCCTCTTCCTCTTCTTCCTCCTTCTCTCCCTCTTCCTGTCTATGTGTATGTGGTGCTGAGAATCGAATCCAGGGCCTCATGCATGGTAGGCAAGCACTTTACCACTGAGCCACCTTCCCAGGCCATTCAGCGCCCCCCCCCCCCCACTTCTTCTTAAAGCTAGTGCTCTACCATTTGAACAACAACTCTTGTTCTGGTTTTTTGGTGGTTTGTTGTTGATAAGATCTGATGGACTTTCCTGCCTTGAACTGTGATCCTCAGATACAGGGTCTTGATTCTTCCCCAGCCTCTTTCTGGACTACAGTTACATACAGTAGGCTCCTGAAGTGGCTGGAATAACTGGCATATTACACTCATGTAAGTTCCCTGTGTTGAGATGGAGTCTTGCATACTTTTCTGCTCAGACAAGCATGGAAAAGCAATCTAGCCAACCTCAGCCACCCAGGTAGTATACTATAATAGGCATATTCCATTGTGCCACCTATGAGTTGAGAAAAAGGGTTCTGTGAATTTTTACGCCAGGGCTGGCCTCTAATCATAATACTCTAATTCTCTGCTTCTCAAGTAGCTAGGATTATAGGTATGAGCCACTTGTGCCCAGAAGGATGTCATAACCATATTAAATGAAAATTGTCACTTCACATGACAAATACTGAAAAATATTAACTCATGTACATGTGGATAATTTTTCAGTAGCATATGGCTATTGGATACAATTTTTTAAAAAATTATGAAGCTTAATCTGGGGCACTGGTGGCTCAAGTCTGTATTCCTAGCTAGAGGCTGAGATCTGAGGATCATGTTTCAAAGACAGCTCAAGCAAGGAAATCCATGGAACTCTTTATTGCCAATTAATCACCAGAAAGCCAAAAATGGTGCTGTGGGTCAGTGGTAGAGCACTAGCCTTGGGCACAAAAGCTCAGGGATAGCACCCAGGCCCTGAGTTCAATCCCTAAGACTGGCGTACCCACACAAAATAAATAAAAAAGATAATTAGGAGGGGAACTGCAGGACAATATAAGGATACACTTGACTACTTTGAAGATTTATCTATAGATTAGATGGGTTTTGAGGATTTTATTTTTCTTTTTGTGTCTTTCTTTTTACAGCCTTTCTAATTTTACTTCAGGATTTCATTTTTCTGAAATCCAAGACACACTTGCCAACTTTGAACTTCTTCAAGTTATTTTGTCAATTTTTGGTGTGTGTGTGTGTGTGTGTGTGTGTGTGTGTGTGTGTGTGTGTGTGTGTGTGTGTGTGTGTGTGTGTGTTTCAGTTAAGGCTTGGTGTGTGTGTGTGTGTGTGCCTCAAGCTTTCACTTGGCTTTTTCAGTTAAGGCTGGTAATCTAACATTAGAACCACACCTTCCACTTCCATCTTTTTCATGGTTAATTAGAGATAGTTTCTCTCAGATTTTTCCTGCCTGGCTTTGAACTGCTAGCCTCAGATCTTAGCCTCCTAAGTAGCTAAAATTTCAGGCATGAGCCACCAGTGCCCAATTTTAATTTTTAACTCTGTATGTGTGAGTGTGTGTATGTTTTGCTGGGAATCAGCCCTCCCCCCTATGTGCTTCATAGGCATGTCATTTCCAACTATGTTATGAATTTTATATTTAATATTCTTATTTTTATCCTAAAAATTGTTAATCCTAAAAGAAATAGAAGAATTGTAAATGCTTTATAGCCAGGGCTTAGGAAATGTTTTCAGAAGTTTTAAGATGCAGACATTTGTTTAAAAACTTTTCATATCCAGTCATATTTGTAGTCTTAAAAAAAATCAAACCACTGTAATATTTAAAATTAAGCAATTACTCAAAGTAAGAAGTCAATATTCTTTGGTGGAAAACTTCATTCCCAATTGAAGTATATTTTGAATATTTTTTTTCCTAGATCCTTATAAATAGAATGTTTGATGTTCCACATGATCCCTATGTCCAAATTAATGCTTCCTTTTGGCCACCTTATATTGAGCTGCTGCTGCGCAATGGAATTGCCTTGAGACATCCTGAAGATCCAAACCGAATAAGATTAGAAGCCTTTCATCAGTAAAAGGATGGTCTCTTTTCATACTGTAAGGAATCTTGTTATCCAAGGATAAAGGAAACATAGCACTGTTTGAATAAGTCAATAATAGCTCATAGTTAGTAGTTCATATTCCTCTTGCTGTTTTATAAACAAGTTCTTACTGTGTAGCCCAGGCTAGTGTCCATCTCCATATCTTTCAGCATCCATTTCTCCAGTGCTGGTTGTGGTGTGTGCTACCACCGAGCAAGGTGGTTGATCTACTTTAAAACTTAAATAACGCAAACTGCCAACTATTCATTTATAAAGTGATATTTTTTTTTACTCATTCAGTACTTTTATGTTTTCAACTGCAAGTGAAAAATACTGTAGATTGTTTATCAAGTGTGTACTCAATGTTCTTTGAAAAATTGTAAATTTGTGAAGTTGCTAATATTTTTCCAGAATTGTTGTATTGGAGACTATTGGCTCATTCCTACAGGCTGAGATCTGAGGATTCCAGATTGAAGCCAGCTTGGGTAGACAAATGATTGAAATCTTTATCTCCAATTAATTAGCAAAAAGTCAGAACTAAAGGCATGGCTCAAGTAGTGGGGCACCAACTTAATTGAAAAAGCTTAAGGCCCTGAGTCAAGCTCCAGAATATTATTGCCCCCCCTGTCTCCCAAAAAATGAAAGGTCATTTAATTTGGAGATTTTTTTTTTCTTATGGTGCTAGGGAGCAAACCTAGGACCTTGTTAAAGGTAGGCAAGCACTCAACCATATCAGCAGATAGTCTTAAAATTGAAATATCCATCCAATTAGAAAGATAATTTAAAAATACTGAGCAAATGTTTCATATATATTGTTTCTTTTCTATGTTTGTTAAAAATTAGAATATGGAAAACTAGTGGATAAGCAATCTTATATTCTGTATTAAGTACCACTGACAGTATATGTTAATACCCCTCTTGTTTCTGCTAATTATTACCAAGAAAATTGTGATCAAAACATTTTGCAAGTTTCTATAAATAAATTTGTTTCTAAAAATCTTTGAGTGTTGATGCTCTCTCATATTTTTATAGAGAAGACCATTTTACAGGTAGGTAAAGTAAGTATTGCATTCATTTAGTATTACATAAGAGTGGAATTAGAGAATTCTAAACAGTATTGTTTGTTTTCTAAGAGAAAACTTGTGGGTTTTTGTACTTGAAAATGCTTTCTACTGTGTTTTAACCATCTCTTCTTTTCCATTAATTACATTATCTTTTTAAAAGTAAGCAAGTGCGTAGCCCAGACTGGCCTTAAATTCCCAATCTTCTTTATTTCACCAAGTGCTGGGATTCCAGAAATGTTATCACCATGCCTGGCACTTTATATACTTTGTTCCTATACTTTGTTCCTTATAATTACTATGGAGAAGAGATGATGGTTCAATGGTTCTTGTGGTTTAGGCCTGCTCATAGTTCTTTAGAGGAAGTAGTACTATTGTCTGTGAATGTTCTTGTGTTGCAAATTAACAGAAGAGATATCATCAGTGAATAGCTTGGTCATTGATTTGGGACATCTTTATATCGCATCCTTATTTAATTTTAACCCAGAGCTTATGTAGCAAGATTATTGTCTACATTTGTCTCAGTCATAAAGTAAATTTTAAATATTTAATTATATTAAACTAGATTCAATTTAAAATTTATCTAAAATTGTAGCCTTTTGAGCTTTTTGTAGCTTAGAGTGTTGTAGAAAATACTACAAAGAATGACACTTGCATATTTTTAATATTCAATGATTTAAGAAAAATCATTGAAAACAATATTTAGAATTTGTTATTTCATAGACATATGACACAGATGAAAATGTTTGAATCAGATGGGTTTCAGATTTTGAAGCTTTTTTTTGTAGTGGTGGGGATTTGCAATACTTTTGATTTTGAAATATTTGCATAAACTTTTCTGGTTGAATATCTTTTTTGAAAAAGTCTTTAATTTTTGCTGGTGCTTAAGCTTACATTCAAGGCCTCACATTCTCAGTTGGCTTTTTTGTTCACAGCCACACCTCCACTTCTGTCTCTACTTCCATTAATCAGCAAAGCAAAATGCTTTACTATCTCAAACTTTTTTTTAGTTGGTTGTAGGGCTTGAACTCTGAGCCTGGGCGCTGTACCTCAGCTCTTCAGCTCAAGGCTAGCAGTGCTCTACCACTTGAGTCACAGTGCCACTTCCAGTTTTTAGAGTGATTTATTGGAGATAAGAGTCTCATGGAGTTTGCTGCCCGGGCTGGCTTTTAACCGCGATCCTCAGATCTCACGTCTCCTGAGTAGCTAGGATTATAGACTTGAGCCACCATGCCCAGCCAATCTCTAACTTTTTGAGTGCTAGACCTTTTCCATTCTGGGGTTTTGATTAGGGATGCTTATCCTATAATGTAAAATAGATGAAAGTAATACCACATTCTTTGGTTATGTTAGTGTAACTTAAAAACAACTGTCTTTAATCAGCCACAAAAAAATACCTTTAACTTTGTTAATGGTTAATATGTTGGCATAGGTTGGGGATGGGAGGAATTCTCTATTTGGTTGAAAATACACTTCCTGTGGAGTAAGATGTTACTATGTATTTACTGTATTTGATTTTTATCACTATGAATATTTCTAGTACAGCTAAAAAGCAGGAAATTTTATTTTGACACAGTTTCAAAAGTTTCAATCTACTTTTGCTTGGCTTCATCACTTTGGGTCTGAGAGGAAGCCAAATATTAAAAAGTCTGTGAGGAGGCTGGGAAGGTGGCTCAGTGGTAGAGCGCTTGCCTTGCATGCCTGAGGCCCTGGGTTCGATTCCTCAGCACCACATAAGCAAAAAGAAAAAAGCCGGAAGTGGCGCTGTGGCTCAAGTGGTAGAGCACTAGCCTTGAGCTGAAGAGCTGAGGGACAGTGCCCAGGCCTAGAGTTCAGGCCCCACGACCGGACCCTCCCTCCTCCCCCAAAAGTCTGTGAGATCTAAAAATATAACTATGTAAGGATATAATAAAATTGACAAACCTTAGCCAAACCTAAAGAAAGTGAGGACCCTCCAATACAATTAGAGGTGAAAAAGAATACCAATATCTGTGAAATTCAGAGGAACCTTAGGGAAAATTTTGAAAAATTATTTTGTTGGTCATGGGGCTTGAGCTCTAGGATTGGGCACTGTCCCTCAGCTCTTTAGCTCAAGGCTAGTGCTCTACCACTTGAGCCACAGTGCCACTTGTGGCCTTTTCTATTTATGTGGTGTAAGTGATTGACCCCAGGGCTTCATGCATGTGAGAAGCACTTTACCACTGAGGCACCTTCCCAGCCCCTGAAAAATTACTTTAATAGATTAGAAAATCTAGAAGACCACTGATTCATTTCTAGAAGGAGTAATAGAATCTTCTAACCAAGAAAAGCCCAAACCAGATAAATTGATTCCTATAAAGGACTAAATGAGTATCCATTGTTTTTTGTTTTGTCAGCCATGAGGCTTGAACTCAGGACCTGGATGTTGTCCCTGAGATTTTCTGTTCTACCACTTTGAGCCATAGATCTGGTTGTCTGATGGATAATTGGACATAAGATTGTGAGATTGTTGAGCGCTGGTAGCTCACGCCTGTAATCCTAGCTACTCAGGAGGCTGAGATCTGAGAATTGCAGTTAAAAGCCAGTCTGGGCAGGAAACTCCCAAGAGACTTCAATAAACCACTCCAAAAACCAGAAGTGGCCCTGTGGCTTAAGTGGTAGAGTGCTTAACTCCCAGACCCAGAGTTCAAGCCCGATGACTGACCAAAAAAAAAAAAAAAAGATTGTGAGTCTGGTTCCTGGACTGGCTTTGAACTGTGATCCTCAGATGTCACCCTCTGAGTAGCTAGGTTTATAGATATGAGCCATTGGTATCTGGCCTCTCAACCTCTTCAATATTGTTCTTAATATCTTAGCTAGTATAATACAGCAAGAGAAAAAAAAGCATACTGAAAATGAAAAGTAAAATTATCCCTATTTGTAAATAGTATGATTTCATATTTAAAAAACCATACGGATTCTACCAAAATGTCTTTTACTTTTAGCAAATAAAAGGATACAAAAGACAAAAACAGTAGCTTTTCTTATACAAGTAGTGAACCAAGTGAGGAAGAAATTTGGGTTAAAAAAGTAAATGCCTTGAAAGTTAATGAAGGAAAAAAGACTGAAAAAAACCCTGAAATCTTGAGGAAAGAAAAACAAGATGGAAAGACCTCATAGATCAGCTATGTTAGTGTTTTTAAAATGATGTACTACTAGAAGCAATATGCAGATTCAGTGTGATAAATTCTAATATATTTTGCACAAGCATAGAAAAATCTTAAGATCCATATGGAAGCACAGAAGACCCCAAACAGTCAAAGCAATCCTAAGCAAATAATCACTTGAAAAATACTAGGGGTATCACAGTACCTGTCTTCAAGTTAATACTACACAGTCCTGCTAACAAAAACAGCGTGATACTGGCACAAAAACAAATAAACCTATGGACTAGTATAGAACATCCAGAAATAAGCCCATATATCTACAGCCATCTGATATTTGACAAAAGACATCAAAAACACACAATGGGGAAATGAATAGTCCTGTGAACAATCGTGTTGGAGAAAACTGGCTAGCCACATGTAGAACATTGAACCTAGATCCCTCTCTTACCCAGTATAAAAATTCAAAATGGGACAAAAATCTTAAATGTAAGGTTCTGCTTTAAAACTAGTAAAGGTAAACAAAGGAAGATCTTGGAAGTTTAGGGATATTAGAATATTAGATATATTAGATATTAGAATAAGGCTACAACTGTTTAGAAGAGCAAGAACTGACTAATTGGCTTATATAAAATAAGGGAAACTGTTGGGCACTGGTGGCTTGTGCCTGTTAGCCTAGCTGCTCAGGAGGCTGAGATCTGAGGAGCATGGTTCAAAGCCATTAAGGGCAGGAAAAGTCCATGAGACTTATCTGCAATTAACCAGAAGCCAGAAGTGGAGAGCTGTTGCTAGAGAGCTTTGAGCAAAAGAGCTTCAGGGACAAGGCCCAGGCCCTAAGTTCAAGCCCCAGGACCGGCAAAAAAATAAAATGTCAAAAAGACAACTAATAAGTGGGCAATTAGCTATTCATAAAAGATGAATATCCAATATATACGAAGACTTAATTGCTCAACATCTTTAGTCATACTAGAATTGCAAATAAAATGATAGTATCCATTTCACTTACCAGAATGACAGTCATCAATAAAACTGTTAGCCAAAGGTGTAGGGAAGATGGTATTCTTATAAAAGTGCCTGTTGAGGACTGGGAAGGTGGTTAAGTGGTAGAGTGCTTGCCTTGTACTCATGTGGCCCTGGGTCGATTCCTCAGTACCATGTAAGCAGAAAAAGCCAGAAATGGTGCTGTGGCTCAAGTGGTAAAAGTGCTATCCTTGAGCTGAAGAGCTGAGGGACAACACCCAGGCCCAGAGTTCAGAAAAAGAAAAAATATTAAAATGTAAATCCAACCATTATGGAAATCAGTATAGAGGTTCCTCAAGAAAGTAAAACAAAAATAGTTATCACAGGATCCTATTACATCATTTACTTGAATGTTGACCAGCATACAATATATGTACGTGTGAACCTATTTTTATAGCAGCACTATTTACAGAAACTTAGGCGTCTATTAACTGATGAACATATTGAAAATGTGTTTATATATATACAATAATTCAGCTATAAAGAGAAATGAAATAGATTTGAATGAACATGTACAGAAGTTCACGTTTTTCATCATGTTGAATCTAGACCTTAAAAAATGGCATAAGTGTAAATTAGGGACTATTTGGAATAGGACTCAGGAGAAAGTGAAAAGGCAAAGGGTTATGTGTGTGAGTGAATATAATTGAAGTATTTCATGTCCATGTAATTAAACCTGTTCAAAAGTAGGAGGGACAAGAAAAAGTAACAGATGATCTATATAATCAGATTAACATAGAAAATTCACGTGATTGTACCAATATATGTAGAATAGCCATTTGTTAAAATCCAATTCACAGTATCTGAAATCCAATACTAATCTTGCTTAATCCCACTATCTAGAGATGTGTAAGCACGTGTGTGTGTGTGTGTGTGTGTGTGTATGCGCGTGCGCGCGTGCACACGCTGGTTCTGTGGCTTGAACTCAGGGCCTGGCTGCTATTCCTGAATTTTTTTGCTCAAGACCAGTGCTCTTCCACTTTAGCCACAGCTCTACTTCTCTTTATTTGGTGGTTAATTGGAATAAGAGTTTCACAGATTATTTTTCTCACAACTTTCCTGCCCAGGCTGGCATTGAACCATGATCCTCAGATCTCAGCCTCTTGAATAGGTAGGATTACCAGTATGAACCATGTGCCCAGCTTCTTGAGAATTCTTATTCTCCAGGTAACTATGATCTTCAAGATACCATTCTTTTTTTTTCTTTTTTTTAAAAAAATTTATTTTTTATTTGTGAACATACTGTACAGAGGGGTTACAATTACATGGGCAGGATAATGTGTACATTTTTTACCAAGCATTGCAGCCTCCTCCTTTGGTTTACCCTTCATATCCCTTCCCAGCCTCCCCCCTCCCCCCCAATCCCAACCCTTCTCCTCCCCCCCTTCCCCCCGCCCCCCCGACCGACGTTGTAAAGCTCGTTTTGGACATGACAACTTATACTTCTCGTTGTTGCATCAGGTCCACCTGAAGATACCATTCTTATAAACCAAATTCCAATTTCTATCATAATATACCCAAGCAAATACATTTCAATGTTTATATCTGTTCACATAGGTAGATATAATCCATCTGTTGCATAATTTTCCACACAAGGGTATATATATTACCAATGTATTTCCAAATATTCATTGCTACAAACCATATTGGTGTAATTGTTGACTATTTTTACAGGACATTTCTATTTTTCTTCCTCCCTCCCTCTTCCTTTTTGTTCTTTTTCTTTCTCCCTTCCTTCCTTCCTTCCTTGCTTCCTTGCTTGCTTGCTTCCTTCCTTCCCTTCTTTTTCTTTCTTTCTTTTTCTTTCTTTCTTTCCCTCCTTTCTGTCCTCCCTCCCTTCCTACCTTCCTTCCTTTTCCTTCCTTCTTTCTTTTCTTTCTTCCTCTCCCTTCCTTCCTTGCTTCCTTCCTTCCTTTCATACTTTCTGTCCTCCCTCCCTCCCTTCCTTTTCCTTTCTTCTTTCTTTTCTTTCTTCCTTTTCCTTCCTTCCTTCCTTCTTTCTTTCATCCTTTCTGTCCTCTTCCCTCCCTTCCTTTCTTTTCCTTCCTTCCTTCTTCCTTCCTTTCCTTTCCTTCCTTTCATCCTTCCTGTCCCCCTCCCTTCCTTCTCTCTCTTTCCTGCCTTTCTTTCTTTCTTTCTTTCTCTTTCTTTCCCTTCCTTTCTGTCCTCCCTCCCTTCCTACCTTCCTTCTTTTCCTTCTTTCTTCCTCTCCCTTCCTTCCTTCCTTCCTTCCTTTTCCTTCCTTCCTTCCTTTCTTTCTTTCTTTCTTTCTTTCCTTCTTTCTCTTTCTTTCTTCCTTTCTTTTCTTTCTTTCCCTTCCTTCCTTCCTTTCACTCTTCCTGTCCTCCTCTCTCTTCCTTCTTCCTCTCTTTCTTGCCTTCCTTCCTTTCTCTTTTTTCTCCCTTCCTTCCTTCCTTCCTTCCTTCCTTCCTCCCTCCCTCCCTTTCTTCCCTCTCTCCCTCCCTCCCTCCCTTCCTTCCTTTTTCTTTCATCCTTGCCTGGCTCTCTCCCTCCTTTTTTTCTGGTCCTGGGGACCTGATCTTTCTTGCTGAAAGCCAGTGCTCTACCACTTGAGCCACAACTCCACTTTAGGTGGCTAATTGGAGATAAGAGTCTCATGAATTTTCCTTCCCTGGATGGCTTGGAACCTGATCCTAAGATCTCAGCCTTCTGAGTAGTTAGGATTACAGGTGTGATCCATGGGCATCTGGCTTCTTGAGAACTTTTATCCTCCAGACAGCTATTATTTTCAAGATAGTATATATCATTTTTATCTTTATTTCATAAGTTTGAGATATATTTGGTGTGCTATTAAAATTTATAAGTGATATATAACTAACTCCAATTTCTTTTTTTTTTTTTGTCGGTCGTGGGGCTTGAACTCTGAGCCTGGGCGTTGTCCCTCAGCTCTTCAGCTCAAGGCGAGCACTCTACCACTTGAGCTACAGCGCCACTTCCGGTTTTCTGGTGGTTTATTGGAGATAGGAGTCTCAC